>NC_057849.1:72881690-73184720 GCF_015237465.2 Chelonia mydas
AATGTATCTGTTGCTCCAAGGGCAACATGCTTTAGGAGGTAAACAAGCACCTATCTGTAGGAGCATCACTCAGTTGTGCTTACACAATTATCACAGCAACAGCATACCACAGACTGATCAGTAATGGATTTCTTGACAAATTTCTAGATGTTGCAAGAAACATCAAAGAGAGGAACCAGACTAGAGCAAATTATGGTGCTGCTAAACCTTGTCTACACAGATAGATTAGATACGAATGGGACTGGGCTCCCAGACTTGTAGCAAAGCTTCACAGGCACTGAGTTTAAAGCCACTGAACAGCTAGTCCAACGACTGACAGCCTGGGGTATGAGACTATTCCTCTGGTCTATGCTGGGGATGAGAGAGTAGAATTACAGGAAAGCAAAATTCAAAATTTCCCAGAATTACCACTATGTTTTCTGGCAATGTTTGTTCTGCTTTCATATGCGAAGAGGTTTTATTTTCAGATGTACTTACAGGGCCCAGTACTTGGATTCTCCTTCACACCCTGCATTTCCCCCTTACCTTTCTAAATCCCAAATAGCTTTTAGACAAGATTGAGGGCCTTCTCTCTGAACTGTTAACCGTGATCGCCTCCTACCCAAGTCTGGTGCTGCAGAGACAAAGCCTACTTCCCACTGGGTCATTTTGGTCACTAGTTTTATGTGGAAATCCTTTAACTTTTTTGTTGTACATCTTCTAATGACATTTTTCCATTGAAATGAACAAATTACGTTTATATAAGGTATATAGTTCATTTAGCATTTTATGTATATCTCTAAATTGTTCACTCATTTAGTGTATCTCCTTGTGTTCAGCTTCCCTAGACTGTTTGTCACTGAAGATGGGATATTCATATCATAGAAAAGCAAACCTACTGGGAACAAAGTTCCTAATGAGATATATTTGAAGCTAGGGGAGGAAATAGAGAAGCATAATATGCAAAATATAGCTAAGCTTCTCTTCTAGCTCATATTGGAGAGGACTTTTTTCATTTTGAAGTATATTACTCATTATAAATTCAGATTTATCTCTCCGTTCCACTCCAGATGTTATCACACTGATGGGAAGCAATAATCACAAAGCTAATTGTTTTCCACTGTTACCCTGGAATGAATCTAATGTAACTCCTATGAAGTCTTCGGAGTTACTCTGGGCTGACATCAGTTTAACCAAGAGCAGTATTTGGCCTACAATTACTGTTTGACTCACTTGTGTTACTCTTTAGTTATTTATTCCTGTTTGTAACAACACAGGGAGACTTAAGAGGTAAGATTGTTCCTCTTGTGGTATAAGTTCCTGGCAGAAGTTGTAGTGGATGTGAAAAGAGTATGGCTAGGCATGTTTGGGGCATTAAAACACTGCTGAATGTTGTCAGAAATAGGAAACTTTGAAATTGATATTATAGAAAAGTTGTTAAAATACATATTTAAAATGAGTGTAGTGTTCATGAAAGTAGTCGGCTTCATAGGCCAGGGGACTGAAGACTTTTGTTCAATTACAAAAGGTATAGCACAGGGCTCAGCAGTGCAAATGTTCCCATACTTTTCCACTATATGTTTTTTCAGCTCTGAATGGAGGGACCACCTTTAGGGATGTGAAGCTAGTTCAGTTGTTATGCCTATTCAACGCATGGCCTCTAAGCTAAGCCTGCCAAAAAGGTGCAAATTTATGCTGATTGTAATGGCACTATGCGGTAGTGTAGACATATATGAGAACTATATGCATGTTTAAGATAAGATGCTCACATTGCTGCTTCTTGTTATTTTTGTTGTGTGCCTTGTGTAGGGTCTTTTTTAGTGCAGTGGAGAGTGTTCTACTCAGATCACAAAAGTGTTGGATATCAAGTTGGTTTGACACTCAGTTGTGAACCTCAGCCTGTGCTCAAGTAACTTTAGTAGACATGGACCAGGGTTGTTTGTAAAGAGTCAATTCTGGCTAGTCTCCCTTGCTTTCTCTACAAACAGATACCCTGCTCTCCAGCAGTGAGCACTGACATGAAGATATCAAAGGGAAGAAAAGGGAGATGCCGGTACTTATTGTGAGGGAGGAGATGGCTTGATGGATAGAAGTAGCCAGCTGTAAGGATTTCTCTTTGGATGTTTGGGTAAATATACTCAAGCCTCTAACACACCTACAGTGACTGAACTTCCTTAAACCCCTCTGTGAATCGAAAGCCTAGCGTTTGCACTCCTAAGCCTACAGCCTGGAATGATGACTAGTACATTAACACAGGATTCCACCCACACAAAACTCAGTACAGGATCAGGGCCTGTGTCTCCATTTAACGTCTGGGTCCTGGAGTGAAAATTGATTGATATTGATAATCCATACATCGCAGAAATTCAAGCAAAAGGTCCGTGTTATTTTTATTGATACAGCATGGAGATAGAGTTACAAATGGTAATGGTCAGGTGGCATTAATCAAGGAATAGCTGGGATTAAGAGTACAAGGGAGCAAATTTGGCTCCGAGTTAGCCTGACACAACTGGGGTTTTTCTGGTAACACAGCAGAATGTAGCCCTCATAACTCCAAAGCATACTGTATGAGATCTTTGAAAATAATGGGGAACATTTTCCAAAGCTCTTAAGTGACTTAAACACTTTGCAAAATTTTACCCAATAAGTATTTGGTAGTTGAGAAATACAAGACGGAGTTTCTATTACTTCTTTTCTTTCAGAGAAATGTCAGAGATTGTCTTTATTATCCTGACTATAAAGGTCAAACAAACAAACAAAAAAAGCATAATTAATCCTACATCAAGACATATACATCTAATTAGGGCTAATTAATCTAATTAACGTAAATTTGCTGTCTACAATGAATGTAGACCACAGAACAAAGAATAGTTAGAAAAAAATAGTAATATTTATAGTGTAACTATTTAACAAAGCCAGTCAGGATAATTAACTGGGAGTGGCATGGGGGCATGTTAAAAATTGTAAGAGACATCACATTTCATTGTTTAGGATTTGATAAGAACTATTTTTCTCAATTTTAAAGGTCAGGCTTTTCTGTTAAAAGAAAAAAAAGTTCACTAAACTAATCGTGGGCCTGTTCCTGCTCCCATTGAAGCCACTGAGATTTTGGCTATTGATGTTAGACATCAACAGGGGCAGGATTAGACTCAGACAGTTTATCAACTGTATTTTGTCTAATTCAGGGCTCTTGTTTCTATAGCCTTGCAAGTCTTTTAACTGCAGTAAACAGTGTCATCTAGAGGATATTTTGTGGTACTGCATGTCATTGACAAACCAATATCTTCCATGCATACTTTGACAAGCAAAGTAAAAGCATGATAGCCAGTTGCCATAGCATTATTTTTTTTTAAGTACTATCAAATATGCTCTGCTTTCTGAACACCAGAAAGCCTAGTACCCTGTCACAACAAAATGCTTGGATGCCTCAAGGCTGTTCATTTAATCACCAGGCTTTAAAGAAATTAAAACTAACACCCATTATTGCTGTGAATCTTTGGTTTAGCTCAATTAAGGTGACATAATATTATGTAAAACTGCTGTAATCGAAAATAAGGCAATGGGCTGTAATATCATGTAGTTTTGACCAGTGCATGTTAAAATAATTATCTCTAGTTATTTGTCCCTAATCTAATGCAATTCAAATTGTATTAAGATGCTTTACAAAATAATGAAAAGATCTAAGTAACTGTAAATAAAAGTTGATAAAATTTATGTTTATCCATACCATATCTTTATTGCCAAACAAAACAAAGCTGCACTGACGATGAATAGCAGCAGCATATCCCGTTTTCAAATATATTTACACATGGAACAAACAAGTAAATTACTTGTTACAGATCCCTTGTCATTCATTCCTTTTTTTAACTTGACAATTTTTATGACCCAGTGTTCCATTAACTCACACCATGTGCTGATTTCAAAGATATGCTTTATTCAGAGTAACTCATTGATGAATAGCAGCTGAGGCACTGTAGGACATTGACTCTTTAAAACGATTAAAAGGGAGATACCCTATGGCTCTCCTCATATGCAGACAACTTGACATTAGCAAGAGGTTTCCATTTCGAACATGAGACGTATGCTGTGAATAACTAAAGTAATAATAATAATAATAAACATAAAATTAAAAAAAATCCTGAATATCAACTATACAATTTGGTCCCAATCCTGTTTTTTCACTCATGTCCTTTTTAGGATAAAAACTCTATTAACTATTTCCTAACAAAAAAGTTGTTTTTGCATTTTAATTGAAATAGTGCTCCTTTGTTTCTGGAAAACAAAACTTCCCTCATGCTCCCACTCCACAATCCACTGCCTTTACAAGGGGAGTGAGCTGATGCTCAATTCTCTTTTTCTATTTCTGGCTACCATAAGAGTGGCCATACTGGGTCAGACCAATGGTCTATCTAGCCCAGTATCCTGTCTTCCAACAATGGTCAATGCCAGGTGCTTCAGAGGGAATGAACAGAACAGGTAATTATCAAGTGATCTATCCCCTGTCGCCCATTCCCAGCTTCTGGCAAACAGAGGATAGGGACGGGACACAATCCCTGCTCATCCCGGCTCATAGTCATTAATGGGGCTGTTCTCTGTGAACTTATCTAGTTCTTCTTTGAACCCTGTTAAAGTCTTGTCCTTCACAACATCCTCTGGCAAGGAGTACTACAGGTTGACTGTGCGTTGTGTGAAGAAATACTTCCTTTTGTTTGTTTTAAACCTGCTGCCTACTAATTTCATTTGGTGACCCCTATTTCTTGTGTTGTGAGAAGGAGTAAATAACATTTCCTTATTTACTTTCTCCACACCAGTCCTGATTTTATAGACCTCTATCATCTCCCCCGCCCCCCTTGCTCGTCTCTGAAAAGTCCCAGTCTTACTAAACTCACCTCATATGGAAGCTATTCCATACCTCTAATAATTTTTGTTGCCCTTTTCTGTGCCTTTTCCAATTTCAATATATCTCAAAAAAGATTGGAATTAGAAAAGGTACAATGATCCTATATTATTTTGCAAGAATCTAAATATCTGTGGCTCAGTTTAATTTAAGTCATGGGTCAGGATGGCAACCTGTAAAGAACATATAGTGAGATAGGCTGATTAGAACACCAGTTAATATCTGTTTTATAAATGACCTGCATTAGAAGCATACCAATTGTTAATCAGGCTATAAAGTTAATTAAATTAATTAAAAATGCAGTATGAAATAAAATCAAACAAGACAGCTACATGATACAAGGATGTAATTATACAAAGTTTCAGTAAAGCTGTCAAGTTAACTAGTTGGAGATGAAATCTTTGACAAGATAATACGGGCTAAAAAGCTATTTTCTTTTTATAATTCTGTTATAATTACAGTGACCATCCATTATGAGGGTTGACATCACTTGCATTCAACAATAAGCTTACATTTATGTAAGTACAAATTACAGGAATAATGATAGTAATAGGATTGTGACTGCTGTAATTATGAGCAATATTGCGTTTAGCACATGATTGTCTAACAAGAAAAGTTGCAAACAACCAACTGCTGCAATGAGAAGGCACCCAGGTGAGGAAGGAAGAGGATAACTTTCAGATGAAACTCCCCTGTTCTATTGGTTTGTCTAATTTAGTGTGGGTAAATTTCTATTCTAATTTGATTTTCCTCCCTAAAATTTTGGTTATTGGAATTAAGTGATACTGGCATTTCAGAGCATTAAATATATGTTGAGCCAGATTCTGTTCTGATTTATATTCTGTGGAACCCCATCAAATTGCATGGGGTATAAATTGGTACATAATTGTTCATGACCACAAATAGTGCTAAATCCTGCTCCTGTTGTCTTCAGTAGGAGTTTTGTAATGGAATTTAATGGGATCAGGAACGGGCAGATAGTGTAAACTAATTTCCTGTTTTTCTGTGAATACTTCTTAGAATGGGATACACTTGCACACACAACTGTACATGGAAGCATAAAATATGTGTTATTGGTTGCTATTGAAAATATAATTTAACTACATTTAATACATTTTTATTTTGTGAAAGAAAATCTAATTCTGAACTTCAGTTGCAAAGTACAGTACCTGCACTTAAAAAGTTTTACTGAACTGAAAGATTCTCCCATCTCTTTCTTTCATATGGGGAATGCTCTTGGAACTATTATAAGCTTTCAAAGTGATGGGAATTTTTAAGATTGCTTACGTTTCATTGTTTCTCATATACTTTTCCAAATTTCTTTATAGACTTGATTTCCACTATTAATTTAAATCACTCGTGTGCTACACTTTACTTACCTTCCCTTATCTTTTCTTTTTGATGACTGTGTGTACAATTTCTGTTCAGCTAAATTTATCTGATTTTATTTTATTTTTAATGTTTTGATTTCTCTCTTTCATGTATCTAATATTTTATTTGTGTTCTATTATTTACATTTTTCATAGAAATTTTAAATGTATACACTTTCTTCTCCATAAAATAGATTAATTTTATAGCAGATAGTTTAGTAGTTTCATTTGATTGTCCCATCATCTAGGTGATTACAGCACAGGCCTGCAATGCAGAAGATTAGGATTCAGTCCCTGACTCTTACAGAGGCTTCCTATGTAACTCTGGACAAGTCACTTAATCTCCTGTTGCTTATCCAGAACATGGGATGGTAATATTTTCCTTCTCCTGCTCTTAGTCTGTCTTGTATATTTAAAGGGTAAGCTCTCAGGGCAAGGACTGTGTCTTAGTACATGCCTGTACAGTGATAAACACAACAGGTTTGTAACCTCATTTGAGTCCCCTAGACACTAATCTAATAATAAAAATAAATAAATAAAATCTTTGTTTAGCAACTTGCTTATCATTTTTTTTTTAAAATCAAAGTGAATATCACAATTATTTAAATCCTAATCTAATTTAAATAATGGGATAATGGATGGAGCCCGTTATTGCACCAAGATCCCACCCATTCAGATGAGGGAGAGGCCACAGAGCATGGAATTTAACTGAGTGTATGACAGGCAAAGAATGAAAAACAAGGACTGGGGTGCAGGTCACATGGTCAAAAGGGATCCAGAGGGGGACTCTGAGCAATGAATGCCCACTACCTCAAGAAGAAGTCCAAAAGTCAGTGGACATGATTCAGAAGAACTATGCATGGACAGAAGACTAGTAAAAGGTCCTGCAGTCACAGTGACCCACCCCTTCTCTCCATCCACCTTTCTCCTCATAGATTGACCAGACTGGATAATGAAAACCTCTTATCTACGCTGGGAATTAACATCAGTATATCTATGTCTCTCACTAAAAATCCACACCTTTGAGAGACATACCTATGCCAACCTAACCACCAGTGTAGACAGCGCTAGGTCGATGGAAGACAGAATTCTTGCATTGGCCTAGATACTGCCTCTCAGGAAGGTGGATTACCTATGCTGACAGGACAACCACTCCCGTCAGTATAGGTGGTATCTACTGAAGCACTACAGCGCTGCAGTTTCAGCTGTGTGCTGTAGTGTTTTAAGTGTAGACATACCCTTATATCCAGAAGTTGGGGTCAGTATATCTTGTTGCAGTGCAAGCTTCTTCACATTAGCCCATGTGATATACCCATTAATGTTTGCCTTCATCCATAATCTCAGGGGATACCACTTCGGGGTTTGGTGTAGGGTGCCAGGCATCTCAGCCAAAGGACTGGGAGGGAAAGTGAAGACCCTGCAGAACAAAATGAAGAGCAACAGGCAGCTGGGCCTTCCAACAGGGTAGAGCAGAAGGGGAGGGGAGAATGTCAGAGGAAAGCAAATAGAAAGTGTGGTCCTTAAAAAAAACCTTTATTATTTAACCTCAAATAATGTGTTCATATTTGACACTGGTGATGACGTTTGGTAGGAAAAAAAGGAGCATTGGTAGAAAAGAAGTTGGAAACTATTCTAAGCAGAGAGGGCAGCAGTAAAGAAGACCAAGAATGAGACGAGATGAAACAGCAAGGAAAAAGAAAATATGGAGCACAAGTAAAGTTAATGACAGGCGAGATGTATATAGGGGCAAAATTAAGAGATGTGATGTGATTAAAGAAGCAAATTATGAGTTTCAAGGTTGTAATGTCAAGGGAGGAAAACAGTTTTCTATCAGAGGCATTTTGTAAGAACTGGGAGTGGAGGATAGGTATACACAAAAGAAAAATTTAAACAAATTAAATGGGAGTTAACCAAGGTGACCAATATGATAGAAAAGGAAGGATGGACTGCAGTTATATTATAAAGGAAAAACTGACAGGACTTAGTTAGAGACTGGATAGGGAGGAGGACACTCAGGGAAAAGAGTTGATGCAGATTGCAGTACACACCACAGAACGTTGAAGTAGGGCATTGGTGGTGATCAGAAGGAGCTTTCAGTTTAAAGATTATGGGTAGACACATGGGGGTGGGAACATTCAGGAAAAAGGAGTTATCTGAAGCTATGGGACAGGATGATGTTACATAAAAAGAATATATAGAGAATATAGAATACAAGAATAGATAAATGTATATATATATAAATGTACTCTCATTAATTTACCTTACATTAGTAGTGATTAGATATTTCTGTTAATTTTCTGCCCCTAAAAAAATAAATCTTCTAGTTACTTTTCCCTCTCTGTTACCTTATTCTTACGTGTTTTCCACCCTCCCCAATTGGGAGCTTTCCCCCTTGGGAGTATGCTGGGGTCTCCTAGGTGCCTTTCTTGTCAGGAGGCTTTTCCCATGAGCAACAGTCATGCATGGTGCATCCACTGCCTCAGTGAGGGCCATGTCACAGCTAAGTGCACCCATTGCATCAACTTGACCTCCCGTGTCCAAAAGAACAATGAACTCTGACTGAAAATTCTCCTCATGGACAGTTCTCTATGCCCAGATGGACCCTGGCCCTCTGGGACAGCTCTCTCCCTTGGCTCAATCAGCCAAACCCCCGCTCGCCACAGCCATCCAAGAGGAAATCATCTTTCCTGCTCAGACAGGAAAAAATGGACCACTACATTGCCTGCCAAGGAACCACCTCAGAGAAAGCCATCCCTTGTGAGGCCAGTAGCCTCAACTTCCTCAGGGCTCAGACTTGGAGCTAAACAGAAGTCCAGGGACCCTCAATGGGCAGGACCACAGGCGGACACACTGTCTCTCAAGACCGAGAAGCACTGTGCAAGAGCTTCCAAAAGGTACCAAGTGCATCATCCAAGACAATCTCAGGTGCTTGGGCACCAACAACAATGTTGGTATCGATAACTCTTTCGGCACCGACCACTTGACACTGACCAAATCCTCGGCACTGACAGCACCCTCAGCACTGTGCAAGCTCTTGGCACCAAGTAAGCCATCTACATCCTTTGGCCCGCGCCACTTCCCGCAGCCCCCATTGGCCTGGAGCGGCGAACCGCGGCCACTGGGAGCCGCGATCGGCTGAACCTGCGGACACAGCAGGTAAACAAACCGGTCCGGCCCGCCAGGGGTTTTCCCTGAACAAGCGGCGGACCAGCTTTGAGAACCACTGATCTACATCATCCACTGACCGCTCATGGGAATGCACTCCACCCTTAGCACTGATAGTTCATTCACTTTCCAAACAAGCACTGGTGCCAATGACGCTCTGACTGCTCCACAGCAGTTCAGATATCCGAGGGACCTGGTCGTCTCTCATACGCCTGAGTCTCTGCTCCGCTGTAGCAAGCTCCCTGTACTTCATGCCTCATCTCTGGAGTCACAGCGTTGCTCCCATTCACCACGGAGAACTGCACCATCTTTTCCCAGCAAGGAAGAGGATGAAGAGTACTCCATTCCACCGGCATATCCGGAACACCCACAAAGACAATCCTGTGCTCATCTGCATTATTCAGAACCTGGAACCAAACCGTGGCCCTGGTACAGACTCCCGTGGGTGCAAACCCACATACCAGTTCCTATACATTGGTCCTACTGGGAGCCATGGTCTATGTACAGGGCAATTTCCCAAACCGTCCATGGAGCAGAGCCAGAAACATGCATGATCGTCATCTTCATCTGTCTCTTGACCACCTGATGTCAACTCAGTAGCAATGGAGGAACAGCCGGAAGAAATGGAGAAAGAGATTACACCACCACTTAAATTCTCCTCTTCTCCTGGCGACGCCATAGTGCCACCACCTCCTACATCAGTGGATGGTTTCAGACACTTTCAAGAACTGTTCCACAGAACTGAGGAGTCTCTCCAGATCCCACTGGAGAATGTCAAAGAGCAACAGCGCAATCTTACAAACCTCCATATCAGCAAAGATAGCCCTCCCTATTAATGAGGCCCTGTTGACCTGCCAAGGTGTTCTGGCAGACCCCAGCATCCATCCTGCCAACTTGCAAGTGAGCCGACAAAAAATACTGTGTCCCCACTAAAGACTTGGAATTTCTTTTTTGCCATCCTACTCCAAAATCTCTGGTTGTCAATGTGGTACATAAGAAGGGACGCCAACACCATCCTAGGACAACCCCCTATGAAAGGGATTGGAAGCGACTAAACTTGTTCAGTCACAAAGCAAAAAGACACCTTCTGAAGCCCAGACAAACACCGCCTCAGGAGTCTACCTGTCACACACCTTCGTCTCAACAATTTTGAAGATTTGGTCGAGGCTCCAAGAAGCTTCCCCCGCTTCCCTCCTCACCTTTCTGTTGGTGCAACCATGTCTCACAACCCACCAGTTTGGTGACCATTTTAGCCCCAGCAAATCACATCAGACAAGTGGGTCCTGGAAATAATCAACAAAGATTCCATACTCCATTCCATTACTGTCCCTCCCCCACCACGCCCTCCCCTTTCCTCTTCAGGGATCCTTGTCATGAACACCTTCTACGAGAAGAAGTGAATCACCCGCTGTGATTGGGAGTCATAGAACCAGTCCCATCCCAACACAGAGGGAAAAGTTTTTATTCCCACTATTTTATGATCCAAAAGAATTCCAGGGAGTGGAGACCGAGCCTAGATTTAGGAAACCTCAACAAGTTTGCCGAGCTGCAATGCTTCAAGGTGGTCACACTATCAAGCATTATCCCAGCACTGGAACAGGAGGACTGGTTCTCAGCCCTCAACCTCCAAGATACGTATTTTCACCTCGCTATACACCCTGCCCACAGATAATTTCTCAGATTCATCCTGCAGACTGATCATTACCAATACAAGGTACTACCTTTTGGACTCTCTACAGTGCCCTGAGTATTCTTCAAAGTCCTTGCGGTAGTGGCAGCCTACCTATGCAAACACGGCTTTATCGTATTCCCATACTTAGACAACTGTCTCCTCAAGGCTCCATCCAAACCCAACACAGTTCATGCCATACAAAAGATGATGGATCATTTCTCGCACCTCAGCCTTCAAATAAACATACAAAAATCGACACTGTACAACATCTGGAGTTTATTGGGACACACCTGGATGCGATACAGGCGAGAGCCTTCCTTCCAGCTCATAGACTTTCTACAATAGTCAACCTTGTATCCACCAGGAGAACCAGCCTGAAGTTCTCTGCCAGGATGTGTCTCCAGCTGCTCGGCCATATGACAGCAGCTGCTTTCATGGTAAAACTTATCAGGTTACACATGCACTGTCTCCAGGTATGGCTACGCACCATGTATGTACCTCACAGACACAGTCTTCAAAAACTTGTATCTGTGCCTATCAAGATCAAGGACTCATTACAATGGTGGAGACAACCCCAAAATGTCTGCATGGAGGTCTCTTTTCTCCAGCCAGCACTGTCCCTGATTCTAACAATTGATGCCTCACTAATTGGTTCATACCTTCAGACCCACACAGTGCAGGAAATGTGGTCCCCCACAGAATCCTCCATGCACATCAACCTTTTAGAATTGCAAGCAGTTTGCAACATGTGCCGACATTTCCTACCACTGATCAGACATTGGACCTTAAAAGTAATGAAGGACAATATCGCCTGTATTTTCTACGTTAAGAGACAAGGCGGAGCAAGGCCCTACTTCCTAGCCTCAGAAGCACTGAAATTGTGGAACTAATGTATCCAGCATGACATCAACATTTCGGCCGCATACCTCCCCGGACTCCAGAACACCATTGCAGACTCATTGACCAGACAGTTCTCACAAGACTGTGAGTGGGAATTAAATATGAGAATCTATCAGTGCAAATTCATCTGCTGGATATTTCCCCATATAGATCTCTTTGCCACACCAGAAAATGCCAAATGCCCTCAATTTCTGCTCATGAGCAGGTCTAGGTCATGGGTGTCTGGGAGATGCCTTCCTTATTACATGGGGTGCTCCACTACTGTATGCCTTTTTACCTTTTCCCCTCTTGTTCAAGGTACTTCAATATGAGCATTGTTAAACACCTAGCGCATTATCATGCGGTATATGCAGAACCAGAACCTGCAAAAGCAGGCAAGGAGGCGATGGTAGTGCAGTGACAAGAGTGATGAAGACGTGGACACAGACTTCTCTCAAATCACGGGCCCCGGCAGTTTGGCCATCCTGGTGGCAATGGGGCAGGCTCATGCCATGGGATGCCGATTCTGGGCCTGTGAAACAAGCACAGACTGGTGGGACTGCATAGTGTTGCAGGTCTGGAATGATTCCCAGCGGCTGCGAAACTTTCTCATGCATAAAGGCATTTTCATGGAACTTTATGACTTGCTTTCCCCTGCCCTGAAGCGCAAGAATACCAAGATGAGAGCAGCCCTCACAGTTCACAAATGAGTGGCGATAGCCCTGTGAAAGCTTGCAATGCCAGACAGCTACTGGTCAGTCAGGAATCAATTTGGAGTGGGCAAATCTACTGTGGGGGCTGCTGTGATCCAAGTACCCAAGGCAATTACTGAGCTGTTGCTATCAAGGGTAGTGACTCTGGGAAATGTGCAGGTCATAGTGGATGGCTTTGTTGCAGTGGGATTCCCTAACCATGGTGGGGCAATAGACAGAACGCATATCCCTATCTTGGGACCAGACCACCAAGGCAGCCAGTACATAAACCGAAAGGGGTACTTTTCAATACTGGTGGATCATCAGGGATGTTTCACTAACATCAGCGTGTGATGGCCGGGAAAGTTACATGATGCTCACATCTTCAGGAACTCTGGTCTGTATGAACAGCTGCAGCAAGGGACTTACTTTCCAGACCAGAAAATAACCTACCCCTTAATGCCATGGCTCATGAAGCTTTACACAGGCACCCTGGACAGTAGTCAGGAGCTGTTCAACTATAGGCTGAGCAAGTGCAGAATGGTGGTAGAATGTGCATTTGGACGTTTAAAAGCGCACTGGTGCAGTTTACTGACTCGGTTAGACCTCAGTGAAACGAATATTCCCATTGTTATTGCTGCTTGCTGTGTGCTCCAGAATATCTGTGAGAGTAAGGGGGAGACGTTTATGGCGGGGTGGGAAGTTGAGGCAAATCGCCTGGCCGCTGATTACACGCAGCCAGACACGAGGGCGGTTAGAAGAGCACAGCAGGGCACGCTGCGCATCAGAGAAGCTTTGAAAAACAGTTTCATGGCTGACCAGGCTATGGTGTGACAGTTCTGTTTGTTTCTCCTTGATGAAAACCCGCCCCCTTGATTCACTCTACTTCCCTGTAAGCCAGCCGCACTTCCCTCCCCCCCTTTGATCACCGCTTGCAGAGGCAATAAAGTCATTGTTGTTTCAAATTCATGCATTCTTTATTAATTCGTCACACAAATAGGGGGATAACTGCCAAGGTAGCCCGGGAGGGGTGGGGGAGGAGGGAAGCACTGGATGGGGTGGGGGAGGAGGGAAGGCCAAGGCCACACTGCACTTCAAAACTTATTGAATGCCAGCCTTCTGTTGCTTGGGAAGTCCTCTGGGGTGGAGTGGTTGGGTGCCCGGAGGCCCCCCGCCCCTGCGTTCTTGGGCATCTGGGTGAGGAGGCTATGGAACTTGGAGAGGAGGGAAGTTGGTTACACAGGGGCTGCAGTGGTGGTCTGTGCCTTTCCTGCACCTCAACCATACGCTGGAGCATATCAGTTTGGTCCTCCAGTAGCCTCAGCATTGCCTCCTCAGCATCCTGCCTCCTCTCATCGTGCTGCTGCCACCTTTCATCTTGATCCTGCCACCTGTCCTCTCGCACGTCCGTCCTGTCCCTGTGTTCATTTTGTGCTTTCCTGGACTCTGCCACTGTCTGTCTCCACACATCTGCTGGGCTCTTTCAGTTTGGGTAGACCTCATGAGCTCAGAGAACATTTCATCGCAAGTGCGTTTTTTTCACCTTCTTATCTGCGCTAGCCTCTGGGACGGAGATGCTAGTGGCAGCATTGAAACGTTTTCAGCTGCGGGAGGAAAAAAGGAACAGTAAAATTGAAAAAGACACATTGGCCATTTAAAAGGAGGGGCTGATGTTTTCGGGTTAACATGCAGCACAAACCCAACTAAACCCCCACACACACACACCCAATTCTCTGGGATGATCGCTTCACCCCTCCCCCCACCGCGTGGCTAACAGCGGGGATGATTTGTTTTCAGCCACAGGCAAACAGCCCAACAGGAACAGCCACCTCTGAATGTCCCCTTAATAAAATTCCCCTATTTCAACCAGGTAACCATGAATGATATAACTTTCCTGAGGATAACACAGAAAGATAAAGAACGGATGTTGCTTGAATGCCAGCGAACACCGGGACCACACGCTGACATGCTTTCTTATGTAATGATTCCAGACTACGTGCTATTGGCCTGCCATGGTAAAGTGTCCTACCATGGAGGACACAATAAGGCTGCACTCCCCAGAAACCTTTTGCAAAGGCTTTGGGAGTACTTCCAGGACAGCTTCATTGAGCTGTCCCTGGAGGATTTCCGCTCCATCCCCAGACACGTTAACAGACTTTTCCAGTAGCTGTACTGGCCGCGAATGCATCCCAAGTCTTGAGGGCAAATTAATCATTAAACATGCTTGCTTTTAAACCATATATTATATTTACAAAGGTTCACTCACCAGAGGTGCCTTCTCCGCCTTCAAGGTCTGGGAGCCCAGGTTGGGAGGGTACTGTCTCCAGGGTGATCAACAGTTCCTGGCTTCTCCGCTTGCCTGGTGTGTGCTATCTCCAATCTCCCCCTCATCATCATCTTCCTTGTCCCCAAAATCCTCATCCCTGTTGCGTGAGACTCCCTTGCAGGAGTCCACGTACAGGTGTGGGGTAGTTGTAGGGGCAACCCCTAGAATTGCATGTAGCTCATCATAGAAGCGGCATGTCTGGGGCTCTGACCCCGAGCGGGCATTTGCCTCTTGAGTTTTTTGGTAGACTTGCCTGAGCTCCTTAAGTTTCATACAGCACTGCTGCGAGTCCCTGTGATAGCCTCTGTCCTTCGTGCCCTTGGAGATTTTTTCAAATATTTTGGCATTTCGTCTTTTAGAACAGAGTTCTGATAGCACGGATTCGTCTCCCGGTACAGCGATCAGATCCAGTATCTCCCGTTCGGTCCATGCTGGAGCTCTTTTGCGATTCTGGGACTCCATGGTCACCTGTGCTGATGAGATCTGCACGGTCACCTGTGCTGATCAGCTTGCCACGCTGGCCAAACAGGAAATAAAATTCAAAAGTTCGCAGGGCTTTTCCTGTCTACCTGGCCAGTGCATCTGAGTTGAGAGTGCTGTCCAGAGCGGTCACAATGGAGTACTGTGGGATAGCTCCCAGAGGCCAATACTGTCAAATTGCATCCACACTAACCCAAATTGGACCTTAAACCAATGTTGATTGGCATTAATTACATTACCCTCCTTTAATTTTGATTAATTGAGTCCAGTATAAGATGCTGCTTTGTCTTGCCCAGGATTGATTTCAGACTGGCCAGCATATAATTAATCATTTACCCTTTCAAAACTAGCACAACATTAGCTTCCTCAAAGCCTTCTGGAACTTCCCCAGTGCTCCAAGACTTTTTGAAAATCAACATTAACGGTCCAGCGAGCTCCTCAGTCAGCTCTTTTAAAACTCTTGGATGACGTTATCTGGACCTGCTATTTAGAAATGTCTGACTTTGGTAGCTTATGTTTAATATTCTCCAGAGATCCTAGTAGAAAGAAAAGAGCATTATCATCACCAAATGATGAGACTATATCACCTTTTATTTTTCTCAGTACAGAACAGAAATTTTAATGAACATTTCTGCCTTTTCTGAATTATTATTGGTAATTTTCCCATTTCGATCTAGTAATGGACCAATACCTTGTCTGGATTCTTTCTGTTCCTAATATATTTGAAAAAACTCCTTATTGTCCTTAACTCAGCTGACCAGAAATTTCTCCTTGCATTTCTTTGCTTCCCTTGTCAATTTTCTACAATTCCTAGTTTCTGATTTATATTCATTACTATTAATTTAATCTTTCTTCCATTGTGTGTGTGTGTGTGTAAAATAGCTACATTCACTTTCACACTAAACTAAGTCATTTTTTTTAACCAGCTTGGCCTTCTTTCTCAGTTGTCAAATTGTGACTTTTTCGGTATCTAATAAGATCTTAAATGATTCACAATGATCATTTACATTTTTTGATTAAATTCTTCCTCCCAGATGATTTAACTCATAATTATTTTCAGCTTTGTGAAATTGGCCCCATTAAAGTACCAAATGTGTGTGTGTGTGTGTGTGTGTATTGTGACGGGTTGGATCACAGAAACCCCCTTGGGACTGCCAACTGATGTGCCAAGACTACTTCTGCCTCTGCTTTCCTGCCCTGGCAGCTTGGGACTCCAGTGCCCTGCCTGGTTTGAGCCAGACATGCTAGCCTGCTGCAAACCCAGACCCAGGTCTGAACCACGTCCCCTAACAGCTGTAGGCTTAATTGAAAACAGCTTAGGAAGTGTTCCTGTCTTTAACACAGGATGCCCCTTAAGAAGTGTTCCTGTCTTTAACACAGGATGCCCAACTTCCAATGGGGTCCAAACCCCAAATAAATCCATTTTACCCTGTATAAAGCTTATACGGGTAAACTCATAAATTGTTCGCCCTCTATGACACTGACAGAGAGAGATGCACAGCTGTTTGCCCCCTTTCCCCCCCCCCACAGGTATTAATACGTACTCTGGGTTAAATAATAAGTAAAAAATGATTTTATTAAATACAGAAAGTAGGATTTAAGTAGTTCCAAGTAGTAGCAGACAGAACAAAGTGAATTATTAAGCAAAACGAAATAAAACCTGCAAGTCTATGCCTAATACGGTAAGAAAACTGAATATAGATAAAACCTCGCCCTCAGAGGAGTTCCAGCAAGCTTCCTTTTACAGACTAGTCTCCTTCTAGTCTGGGTCCAGCAATCACTCACACCCCCTGTAGTTACTGTCCTTTGTTGCAGTTTCTTTCAGGTATCCTTGGGGATGGAGAGACTATCTCTTGAGCCAGCTGAAGACAAAATGGAGGGGTCTCCCAGGGGTTTAAATAGACTTTCCCTTGTGGGTGGATACCCCTCCCTCCCCCTGTGTAGAATTCCATCTACAAGATGGAGTTTTGGAGTCACATGGGCAAGTCACTTGTCCATTCATGACGCAGAACTTACAGGTAGCAGCCATGGTTCACATTCTACCTTGAACGTCCTCATGTAGACTTCTTATGTGGATTGAAGCCTTCCAAGATACGTTGTCCGTTAAGTGCTTCTTGATTGGGCACTGAACTTGCACATTCCTTTCTCAAGAAGCTGACCAAATGCTTTACTAAGGCTACTTAAAAATCAAGCAAGTACACAGCCAATATTCATAACTTCAAATACAGAAATGATACATGCATACAAATAGAATGAATAGATTCCGTAGATCGTAACCTTTACAGAGATATGTTACATGGCATATGTAGCATAAAACATATTCCAGTTATGTCATATATACATTCATAAGTCTATCCCATAAAGCATTATGGGGTGCAACATCACATATAGATTGCTGGTCTGAATTTTATTCTCTTTGCACATTATAAATGTGATCAAATAATGGTCACTTGTACCTAAACTACCATTAATTTTTAGTTCTGTGATCAGTTCCTCTTTAGCTGTTAGGACAAGGTCTAATAAAGAATTCTCTGGTGTTGTTTGTAACACTTCTTGATTTAGGATATTGTCAACAATAATATCAGAAATTGCAAGGATGTTTTAGTATTGGCAGCATGAAACCTCAGTTTGAAGTCCCCCATGATAGTGCACGTTTTTTTTTTCCCACCGTACACATTATAGGTAGGTGTGTAAGGAGGAAGTCATTTTGTTGATTATGGTGATTTGGTGGTATATAGCACCCCAACTAATACCTCATATTGTGCTTTATCTGTTAGGACATTGATCCATAAGCATTCAAAATCACTTTCATTCAAGTTACCAGTGGCTCAGAAATAGACAATGTCATTTTTGATACAGAGTGAGATTCCCCCTCCCCTTTTGCCCCACTAGATCCTTTCTAAATATGTTATAAACATTTATTTTCACATGCCAATCATAGAATCATAGAATATCAGGGTTGGAAGGGACCTCAGGAGGTCATCTAGTCCAACCCCCTGCTCAAAGCAGGACCGATCCCCAATCAAATCATCCCAGCCAGGGCTTTGTCAAGCCTGACCTTAAAAACTTCTAAGGAAGGAGATTCTACCACCTCCCTAGGTAACGCATTCCAGTGTTTCACCACCCTCCTAGTGAAAAAGTTTTTCCTAATATCCAACCTAAACCTCCCCCACTGCAACTTGAGACCATTACTCCTTGTCCTGTCCTCTTCTACCACTGAGAATAGTCTAGCACCATCCTCTCTGGAACCACCTCTCAGGTAGTTGAAAGCAGCTATCAAATCCCCCCTCATTCTTCTCTTCTGCAGACTAAACAATCCCAGTTCCCTCAGCCTCTCCTCATAAGTCATGTGTTCCAGACCCCTAATCATTTTTGTTGCCCTTCGCTGGACTCTCTCCAATTTATCCACATCCTTCTTGTAGTGTGGGGCCCAAAACTGGACACAGTACTCCAGATGAGGCCTCACCAATGTCGAATAGAGGGGAACGTTCACGTCCCTCGATCTGCTCGCTATGCCCCTACTTATACATCCCAAAATGCCATTGGCCTTCTTGGCAACAAGGGCACACTGCTGACTCATATCCAGCTTCTCGTCCACTGTCACTCTTAGGTCCTTTTCCGCAGAACTGCTGCCTAGCCATTCGGTCCCTAGTCTGTAGCTGTGCATTGGGTTCTTCCGTCCTAAGTGCAGGACCCTGCACTTATCCTTATTGAACCTCATCAGATTTCTTTTGGCCCAATCCTCCAATTTGTCTAGGTCCCTCTGTATCCTATCCCTGCCCTCCAGCGTATCTATCACTCCTCCCAGTTTAGTATCATCCGCAAATTTGCTGAGAGTGCAATCCACACCATCCTCCAGATCATTTATGAAGATATTGAACAAAACCGGCCCCAGGACCGACCCGTGGGGATTCGTGTGAATCATCCCACCATGTTTCAGTAATACCAACTAGATCGATTTTATACTCATAACTGAGCAATTCCAATGTCTTTTATTTGTTACCCAGGCTTCTAGAATTGGTACTCGATAATTTCTTCTCTTCGTCACTGACTTTCTCTTCTAAAATTTGTGACAGAAGTGATGCATCTGTTTTTCATTTTCAGAGCTCTCTCTTTACTAAGAAACTTAGGCAGAGATGCCTTCCTTACTGTAGAGAAGATCCAGAAGATTGGGAATCACAGGCCTTTGAGATGGATAAACTCCATATTTATGTTTCAGTGGGATTACCATCCACTTGCAAGCATTAGAACAAAAACTCTTTCATGAATGCCCAGCCTTCCACATAGACAACCTGAAAAACTTGAAGTCTTAAAACAACTGTAAATAAATATATAAAATAAAATTTGCAAAAATAGACCTTAGCAAAACTTTCAATTGTATTCATGCAGTATGCATGCTAGCTTCTGAAATAAAATAAAAAAAAAAGTTCAAAAAATTTAAAAAGCATAAGATTTTCGTAGAAATGCATGATGTATTAGGTTAAAGTCTTTGGTTTCTGTTTTACTTCAAGATTATTTACCAGTTAGCAGTAGAGCTGGTTGAAAATAGAAAAACAATTTCACTCTCACACACACAAATTAAATTTCAAAGGTTTTCTATTTTGCAGCACTCAAAATGGAACATTTTTTTTTATAAAAGTATTTTTTTAAATAGAATTTTTGCAATTTCAAAAGTTCATTTCCTGCATTTTGTTCCCCCTCCCCCTTTTTCTGCTTTTTGCCACAATGTGCACTAAAATGAATGATGTCCATGTTTCGTTTTTCACTTTTGCCTTTTTCATTTTGCTACTCTGTAAGAAAGAAAGAAAGAAGTGGGTAGGGGGAGAAAAGGGGAAAACAACAAATCTAAAACCTCCACATTTACATTCATTTTTGAAATTTATTGGAAAATTTTGGAAAACCAAAAACTTTTTGTCAATTTTTGTTAAGCTATTCTTTCTGTCTCAAAAAAGGTTGAATGCAAAATTCCTGCCAAATCTAGTTATGACACATGTCATCTAATTCCTATGGTTCGTGGAAGTGAAAATGCTTGTCTACTTAGACTATATCTTGATTTCAACAGGGTTAGAATGGCCTCTGAGGCTGTGAGTTTCTTCCTCATTCTTCCTATCTATCTATATAAGTCTCTTGAAGGGGTGGGGGGTTGCTAACAGTAAAAAAAAACTCATTCTGTCTCCTCCTAATTTGCATTTTCTGGCATTCAATGTAGATACCATGGATCTGACTCTAAACATTCTCTTGTCCAAGGGGAATTTCATAGCAAATACTTATCGAGCAGTGATGTCTGCTCTCTTTGTCACACAAAGGATTTTTGGCAAGGGTTATAGTGGGCTGCTGGAGTCTCTAGTTGGTCTATTCCCTGTCTTTCCAAATATCAATTTTATTACAGAAGCAACCAGAGGGATTAAAAAAATTTTTTAACCAATTGGGAAGCACTCTGTAAGGGAAAAGGAGTAGTCAACCAACAGGTTTTCCTTCTCACAGTTTTATTCTTCAGATTTTAGAGTGCTCTAGTGATAAGAGAAACAAACCTGGTTTAATGTGACAAAACAGCAGACAGACAGATAGCCTTATAACAAGTGAGGCCATACTGTCGGAAGCTCTTGCACATAGGCTGGGAGAGAGTATGCCGGGTATGCCCCTGCCCCTTCCCTTGCTTGTCCTGGACAAACGCCACTAACTGTTGTAGGCCCAGCAGTTTTAGGGATTGTTCTACCAGGAAGCCCACTGCCACTAAGGCTGTAGGGAGGCCAAGGCTCCCACATGCTCTACACTAGCCCACAGAGTTTCTTGTAGAATACTAAAGGATGGTAAAGCCTGCAGAGTCCCACTGCATATTAGGTTGCTTGCACCCTGTCCCAACAAGGGCATAGATACCACAGTTTGGCTTCTGTGTCTGATTCTGCCTTCTCAAAGGCTTTTGGTCTTTGTAACTATTAAACAGATATTTATATTGTTTATTAGCCACCATGATTGGGATTTCATTCTCCTGCCTTGCGTTTTTAATTTAACCTGAGACATGAGAGGTCTTTAGCAGGGGGTTGACCCTTACTTAATGGGAAAGAAACAGGGATTTTGGTCACAAAACGTTTACCAATAACAGTCTCGTGGAGGAGAAGGAAATTAATGGCATTGTAACCAACATCTTCTTACACTTACCTATCCCAGAGATCCTGCAAAAAAGTGCCTCAAAGACAGAGTGGGGCCTTCCTCAGTTTCCACAAAATATATGAGTCAGAGAACTTGTCAGAGGCCCTATTAAACACAAATTAGTTTCGTTCGAATGGGTACTAATAATCCAGAGTACCCAGATTCAGCTGCTGTCAGTAGATATTACTGACTGAGCAAGGGATCTAGGTCTGAATAAATGACCAACCTGACCATAAAGTATTGAGGTAATACTACAGCAGAAAGTACTTTTCCATGTTCAACACTCCAGAGGCTGTGGCACACATTTCAGGGGCAAATGCGTACAAGGAGAACCCTCCCTCATTCTGGATATTTTTCTATGGTTAACTCCAGAGCTAGAACTATTTGCTACCCTTCACAATGGCAAAATTGAATTTCTTCAAGAGTTTTCCTTTGAAATTGGCAGTAAGAAGACACAAATTCTCCATCCACTGGGTGCTCTTACAAAGTTCTTGCCAGTTCTTTACCTATTACCAGTTCTACCTGTATTCCCCATTTTAAGTATAAGGAACATCTCTGAAAACTTTTCTCTCTCTAAAACTATAAAGAACATTTTAAGGGAATCCCCTCTATGTCCTCAATTTATGAGTTTTCCTCTTTTCTTTATTCATAAAAGAGCTGGCAAATGTAGTGAAGCGGTGCCTTCCGGTCAACTGTCAAATCTCAAATGCTCTAACATTTTGCCCTAATTATTTATCTTTATACTTAATAAATAGTTGAGGGAATTTTTTAATGGTGCTGTTGTAACTGTAATTAGCAGCCTAAGGGCTCTGGGCATATGACATCTTGAACCACAATTAAACGCTTAATGTTGTGGCAGTAATCAAGGGTTTTATTAACTTCTTTAACCCATGTGGGCATGGGACCTCCCCCAACTCCATTAATGGTATAACTCTTAACTCTATATTTAGGTACCTAGAGAGGTGGTGTGATTTTCCGAAGTGCTGGGCAACTGTTAGCTCATCTAGACTGATAGCTGCATGATGCTAAGCACTTTTGAAAATCAGATTACTTATTATGGTGTCTAAATATGGATTTCAGGGATATAGTGTTAATGGAGGTGTAGGGGATCTCATGTCAAAAGGCTTTAAGATCTTAATAAAACCCTTGTTTACTGCCACAACATTAAGCAGTTAATTTATTTGCATAAATATTGATTTGGTAACCTAAATTTAAGCACCCATTTTTGAAAACTTTTGTTATTTGAAAACTTAGGTGCTCCCTAAAACTTGGCACAAAATCTTCTTGTTACTCAGTGGAGTGCAGTGTAAATGAAGTCAGAATCTGATGTGAAGTATATAACATAAGAACGAACAACCATACTGGGTCAACCAAACGTTCATCTAGCCCAGTATCCTGTCTTCCTTCAGTAGCCAATGCCAGGAGCTTCAGAGGGAATGAACATAACAGGTAATCTTCAAGTGATCCATTCCCAGCTTTTGGCAAACAGAGGCTTGAGACACCATCCCTGCCCATCCTGACTAACAGCCATTGATGGACCTGTACTCCATGAATTTGTCTAGTTCTTTTTTTGAACCTTGTTATAATCTTGGCCTTCACAACATCCTCTGGGTGTTACGTGAAAAACATACTTCCTTTTGTATGTTTTAAACTTGCTGCCTATTAATTTAAGTATTTGCCCCATTCCTGATTTTTTTTTTTCATGTCCAGTGCTAAACTGTTATATGGAGTAGTGTGCTGTTAAAAAGCTGTTGCATTTACCTTAGGGGGACTGTATTTCATTAGTGACTAAACTGATTCCTATGTTTGTAAAAGGATTTGGATCCTCTGAAATGAGTAGAATCATACAAATAAAATGTATTTATTATTATTATTTATTACCAAGTCAGATTCAGTCCTGATGTGACTCTGTTGATTTTATTAAAGGGTTAAAATGCACACAAATACATTACACTGGCTATCGATACCAACACTCTCAGCATAGGAAGGAAAGTGCGTTCTGCACATCTGCAATGTTCCATCCTTATGCAGGTGGGTGAGAAATAGGAAGGAATGGACAGAACCTTGACTCTACTTACCATAATGTGCCAGGCAGGGTATCCATGGATATGTTGGGAAGCATACAGGCCTTGGTGCAAAAATACTTGGAGTCATTTGGACCAGGGAGAGCTAAAGTGTGAGAAACTCAATAGCCTGGTGGTTAGCGCACTGACCTAGGATGTGGGAGACCCAGGATCCAGTCCTTCTGCTGTAATGACTCTTTAATTATTGAGCCAGAGTGCAACAGCTTCAGCATGAGAGATTGACAGAGGATTACTTCACCCATCAGAGTATCCCACAGCCCAATGTTTAGGGCACTCACCAGAGAGGTTGCAGATCCCTATTCTAATCCCTTCTGCCCCTCAGGCAGAGGAGGGCCTTGGGCTCGGGGGGGAGGGGGGTCGTCGCCCAGATCCCTGGTGAGTACTTTAACTGCTGTGCTAAAAGTTGCGAGGGAGGTGCTCCTTCTCCCCAGCTTCTGGCTAAAACGGCATAGGTGCCTAACTCCAGGAGAAGGTTCACAGCTGAGAATTGCAAGCAGAGATAGGAGCCTCCCTATAAGCTGGAATTAGGTGCCTAGCTCCATGAGAGGGCTGGGGCTTAGCACTCCCCCTTCTGTTCAGCATCTCCCATTCATTAGCTCAGGCAGCTCCCTGCCCAGTGTGCTAGCTTTTGTGAATCCCGTTCTGAGGCACGTATCGCTCCCCGTGCAACTTTTGTGAATAGCTGTGACTTTCTAGGCACGTAAAAGTTAGGGACTGTGACACTGACACTGTGACACAAACTCCTTTTGTGCCTCCAGGCCACGGTGACTTAATGAGTCACAATCTCTGGCCCTGTCTGCTCCAGTAGCAGTGCAACAACACACTACTGTTGCTCAGATCAGATCATTAACTCACTATCTGTATCATTTTTGGTGGATACTTTAGTATTGTACATTAATATTATTCTGAAAACTAACAAACAGGTCCCTTTGGTGCAAGTTTGTTGTACTGTCATTAGTGTTACTTGTTAGAGGACCAACAACCTGATTTCAGGACTTGCCTTCCTGCTCGCTGCAGTGATGATCCAAGAATCATTCAGTAATAATTCCAGATGGCTGACCATAAAGCAGTATTGACGGAAGAAAGATGTGGTTCTTACACTCCTCGTGTTTTATCTGTATTTCAGCAGAGTGAAGAAGCAGTTTAAAGGGGTAAAATGGTGAATGCCTTTCAGAACCCCGTCTTGCATGGTCCTGAGCTAGTTAATGCTAACGTATCATGATTCCTAAAAAAGATTAACATTTTCTGTAACAAAATTTTTCCTTTCAATAAGACTCATTGCTATTTCCTGTTGGTTCACAGGAGATGTCAATAACATTCATTAAAAACACAGAAACATTTTAGAATGGAAAAAGTATTTTCAGTACATGCTCTTGTATCAAAAAGAAGTGCATTCCTCTGTGTTCTGAAAGAGATCCAGTTTTCTCAAGACTTCCTCAACTTAAAAAGCCAAAGAAGAACAATAACAACAAAGGAAGTGTGATACAACAGATCACAAGAAAGTTTTGCAGTACCTCTGCAGAGCAAGAATTTCAATTAATTTATGGAGACTTTTGGACTGCCTGTCAAACTCTGCATTTTATGAAATCAAGGATTATTGCTGCTGAAAGTTGTACCATAACTTCTGAATGCCTGAAGAAAACATAATATGGAAATTTGGATAAGAAGGAAGACTATATTTAAATGTTCAATCTGGGAAAATTGGCCCGGATGTAACTAACTGTATTGTTTAAATCTGGTTTGGAAAAAATGAATCAGTGTAGTAAAAGGAGTCAAATAATGTGCATTTATGCATAAGCAACATTTATTCCTGTAAAATATCTCTTGGGATAATTACTAGGCTTTTAAAAAAATAAAATAAAATAAGGCAGTTCAGAAACAATGCTTCGAATTCTGTGGTCATATATATTTAGCAGCCCTGCAGGGTTCAGTGGGGCTAGTGGGTTTAAATGACAGCAGATATTACCTCCACAGCTTATCATTTAGATTCCATCAGTAGCTAAATTGGGTTTGGGTTTTTTTTTTTTAAATCTTTGAAGATCTTTCCACCTGGGAAATAGAACTAAAGGGCCAGATCAACAATAACCTGCAAACTGGGTTTATACATAAGTTCCATGTAATTGAAAGTGTGACATAGCTCTCCAAACTACTGCTATGCTATAGATGCCATGCACTGACAGTGAAAACAAAATAATGATCATATTAAATCCTTCTTATTTAACATTCAGTGTGGCGCTGTCTGATAGATACATCCTATGGGCCAAATTCTGGTGTAAAGTGAGGCAGTTCCACTGATTTCAGTGGGGCTATACCAGTTTATGCAGGTAAAAAAAATTGGCCCTTTATGAATTTATCAGTGTGGTTGTTGGTGTACCTTAATTTCAAATTAATTATGTTGCTGTTCTTGGTCCATGCCCTTGCAGTACTTTATTACTTAGAAGGATAGTTCAGCAGAAATAAATACTAGATTTGCAGGCTCAACAAACTTCTTAGTTCCAGACCAATCTGTCCCAAGTTTCTACTCTAATTTTCACCCCCCGTTCACGTCCTCTTCCACTCCTGTCTTTTCATTTATCTTTTCATTTTGCATTTCATCCAAATTTTGCCATTTGCAAAATGTTCTCCCAATTCCAGTTTCCATTAGGACAATATTCTCTACTCATTCAAAGTTCTTCTAAAAAACACTTCTTCTGTATTGGCTCTAAGAAATTAGTTTATTATATTTAAGGGGGTAAATTAAAAAAAGAAAGGAAAACAAATTTATTTCTGTCTTGATCTCTTAAGGTCTTTAAGGGAAAGGTTGTCTTGATTTTTGTGTGTTGCATAGTGCTAACATAATGATGATAAGCAAATATGAAGTAATATTATTATTAACAATAACAATCTTCTAAATGTGCACAAACATCCAAATTTGGAATCATATACTTTTTATACTCTTATATCTGGAAAATGACCTCAGATAATGGTATCAGATTGGCTGATATCCATATAAGCAGAAAGAACTATTCAAAGCTGATTGGCATCTATTTTCATCTCTAAAATCCTGAATGCAGTAACAGGAAGATTAATGCTACACATTAATAAAATGTCGATTGAGGTCATGGAGTCCTTGCTGAGAAAGTGAAGGACAATGAAGTGAGCTGTAGCTCACGAAAGCTTATGCTCAAATAAATTTGTTAATCTCTAAGGTGCCACAAGTACTCCTTTTCTTTTTGCGAATACAGACTAACATGGCTGCTACTCTGAAACCTGTCAAAAGGACCCCCTTGTGATTATAGAGGATGTGATTTAAAACAAACCTGAAAACAGTTCTGGGCACCCAGCTAGCAATCTGTGATTTTTGGAGGGTGTTAATCCATTTTCTTGTTAAAATTTTACCACTATGGAATGCTGTTTCTTGACCAACCCAAATTAGTGCTGTACAGGGGGAATAGAATTAAAGAAACTGGTCTAAATGAAATCATAGTCCCTAGCAGCTTTGTGCTAGGGGCACCTGCTGAAGTAAGCAAAATTGGTTTCCATGGCCCAGCTGCATTTCTGCTGAGTAGTTCAGCCAGGTGTGGAGTCCAAATCCATGACCTTCATGTGCTCATGTACCATGAGAGACCATGAATCGTTCTGTTGAACAGAGCTCATAGATAGAAAAGGAACGAAAGAGATTCCTAAGAGTCATTATGACTACAATGATAAAATGAGATTTCATTAAACCCTTTTATTATATTCAATATTTTAAAGGTCTATTTAGATACATAAATATATGTGGGCGTATATATGCTTAATATTCCCTTATAGGGATACTTGCATTTGTGCTAAGGTCTCTGCATTCAAAATCAAATTCAGAATAAACTAACACTGACGTTTTCTAGAGGCCTTTAATATTTTTCTTCTGTTCCTTCAAATTTCTCTTACTCATCCTCTTAAACCCTGTCTTCACTGAGGTTTTGTGATTCTGGTTTTGGATTGGTTTTCTTCCTAGCTCTTAGACCACTTCTTCAATGGCTTCCTTATTGGAGCATAAGAATCGCCATACCAGATCCAACCAGTACTGCATCCAGTCTAGTGTTGCCTTGTCAGTGGTTAGAACCAGATACTTGGGACGCTGAAATGAAATGGCAATTATGAAACAGTATGCCTATAGGGGACAGTTCTTCCTATCCCCTGTTAGTTAGGGGTGATTTATGTCCTTAAGCATAAGGGTTTATAGCCTTTCTGATAAACTCAGCATTGGAAAATCAGAATCTTTCATTGCCCCCTCCAAAATCTCCCTATTCCCTCTTTCTCCATCATTGTAGATAATTCCAACATGTTTATGGGACTCCCAGGCCCAGAATCTCAGCGTAATGCTGACTTCTCTCTCCTTTAATCCACATGTACAGATTGTTGACAAATTCCTCTGAACTTCTTCCAGTTTTGTTCTGTTCTCTCCACCCTTTGTTAGTGTCTCAGAGATCTCCCCCTCCTCCCTTCCGGTCTATCTGGGTCCCAGCCTCTGTCTATGAAAAGCTGCTCTTTCCTATTGCTCTGAATTGGTCTATTTCTTCTTAGAGTCACTGTTTCCATATTTTCACATTCAAGATGGTGTTCTCATCTTCACATCTCTACATACCTTTGCACCTCTTACACCTGTCCCCTGTCTCCCTCAACTCTCCAGCTCAGGCTCAGTGTTCTGGTAATTTCAATTCCCTCTTAGCACTTCCTGCTTTCTGGCAACCCCATCATTGTATGATTTTTCTGACAAATACATCTGTGCTTTCTCTTATGCTTCCCACTGAACCTGGCATGTACTTCATCATCTTGTATCCCAGACAACCCTCTCCTTGTAATCCTTCTTCAAAACACTCAGTCTCTCTAAAAATTCCATTCCCAATTCAACCTAATGAAAGCAGAATAAAAACAAAATAACAAAAACTTAACCAGAAAAGGGAATTATAATATGCTCCTGATACGATCAGGCAACATTTTAACACCTGTACAAACCTCCCTCTGCTTTCCTGACGTCATTTCTTCCTATGTCATGTCACGTCATGTCCTATCTAAGATAGACTGCCAACCCTGAGTACATTTACACATGTGAGTAACTTTACAAATGTGAGTAATATCACTGAGTGCTTTGTGCATGTGTTTGCATGATCAGGGCTGCAAACTGTAATCTCTAGAGTAGGGACCCTGGCTAAAAATCCTGGTCCCACTGAAATCAATTGGAGTTTTGCCATTTATTTCAATAGGGCCAGGATTAAATCTCACACCTTTATTTGCTCTGCAAAACACCGGGCATAATTATGACATTATATACAAATAATGATTAAATAATAGTCTAACATATAGCTATGGAATTTAAAGAATCGTCCATGCTACATTGTCCTTTGTTAGGTATTTCATATGTCAGTGGATATGGATCTTGTCCTTTTGTTTGTATGGTAAAAAACATTTTTCAGTACATTTCTTTGACTTGTGGTTGTTACAAAAGCATGACGCTTTTATTTTATGCTAGTTTTACAAAAAGTGGCAAAACTGAAGCCACACATTTCAATAATTTTATGCCCCATTTAGTAAGTTACAGCTGTGGATATTCAAGGTAGAACAAAATAAATTTCCCTACTTTAAGTGCAATTTCCATTTTTTAGTTGCAAATGCTCGCCTGCACATGCGTTGCCTTCAGGGTTGGCTAGCCACGGTATACAAACCAAACAAGCACAGGCTAAACAGGTTATTAACTATGCCCCAGAATGTCAAGGACTCACTTCTCTGGTGGACTTCTCCCATCAACCTCGGCACCGGGATTCCCTTCCGACAAGATCCCCCTTCAATTGCCATCACCACAGATGCATCCCTCACAGGATGGCCACCTCACCACTCACCACTCAGGGTCTCTGGACCACTTCAGAAACCAAGCTTCACATAAATTTACTAGAACTCCGAGTTGTACGCAATGCCTGCCTCCATTTCCTTCCCATCATCCAAAACCGCCGAATTTGAATCATGACTGACAACATCGCGTGCATGTTTTATGTCAACAGACAGGGGGAGCCCGGTCCCACTCCCTCTGCACAGAGGCGGTAAAACTTTGGAACTGGTGCCTTCAACACAATATCCATATCTCCGCATCAGACCTGCCAGGTTCTCAGAATACCACCGCAGACAAGCTCAGCCGATCGTTTCCCATACAGCACGAGTGGGAACTCAATGACACCATTCTTTCCAACATTTTCTGCACCTGGGGTTATCCCCAACTGGATCTGTTTGCCACAGCAACAAACAAAAAATGCCCGACATTTTGCTCTAGAGCTGGCCTGGGGAAACATTCACGGGGAGACGCCTTTAGGCTCCTTTGGACCGAAACCCTCATATATGCGTTCCAACCAATACCTGTATTGCATCGAGTAATTCAGAAGATACGCACAGACAGAGCCAACATCATTCTCATAGCGCCAGCGTGGCCCAGACAACCCTGGTACCCCTTCCTCCTCCGCATGTCAATCAAACTACCTATTCCCCTTCCCCCACTCAGCAACCTCCTATCACAACGCAGGGGAAAACCATTTCACCCTGACGTACAACATCTCCAGCTGAGGGCCTGGCTGATCAATGGTTCTCTAATGCGGAGTTAACGTGTTAGGACCCAGTACGCAATGTCTTGTTACACAGCAGAACACACAACACGCACACTACCTACCTGCATAAATGGAAACGCTTCACATCTTGGTGCGCTGACAAGCAGACCTCTCCAGTTTTTGCTTCACTTCCACTGATACTTGATTACCTTTTACATCTTAAAACATCTGGCCTCTCTACAAGCTCACTCAAGGTCCACCTCGTGGCAATCACAGCCTTCCACCATAAGATTGACAACGTAACGGTCTTTGCCCATCCAATGACCAAAAGGTTCCTGAAGGACATCCAGACACTATACCCAGACGTGAACCCTCCTGCTGCACCTTGGGATTTACACCTAGTCCTCAAAGCCCTGATGGATACACCCTTTGAACCGATGGCTACCTGCTCCCTTCTCCATCTGTCCTGAAGACCGCCTTCCTCATAGCAATCACGTCTGCCAGACGAGTAGGTGAAATGGGGGCGCTTGTGGCGGACCCTCCGTATACCACGTTCTTCCGCGATAAGGTCACACTATGCACGCATCCAAGGTTTTTACATAAGATACACTCTTCCTTTCACCTCAATGAACCTATACACCTCCCAACATTTTTCCCAAACCCTCACGCTAACGCCTTTGAAACAACAATGCACACTCTTGATGTTCGCAGAGCATTATCCTTTTACTTGGATAGAACAAAACTCTTCAGAAAACCCCCCCAGACTTTTTGTCTCTACTACTCAGCATTCACAAGGAAATGCTATCTTTACACAGAGACTTTTCCAATGGATTGCTGACTGCATACGCCTTTGTAACCAACTCGGCAAATACACGCTCCTACATCAATTAGAACACACTCTACCAGAGCTGTCTCCACCTCCACAGCCTTTTGCCATAATGTCCCACTGTCTGACATATGCAAGGCAGCTACCTGGGCATCGAACCTTACCTTAGCCAGTCACTGCGCTCTCATCCACACTGCAGATTGGGTAGAGCTTTCTTGTCAACAGCCTTCTTGCCTCATCCGAAGTCCCAACCATCCTAAGGGATACTGCTTTTCAGTCACCTGAAGTGGAGCACCCACAGGGACATCTCTCTCTCGAAGAAAAAGAGGTTACTCACCCTGTGCAGTAACTGACATTCTTTGAGATGAGTGTCCCCGTGGGTGCTCCACTACCCGCCCTCCTCCCCTCTATTTCTTAATTCGTAACACTTGTAGAGAAGGAACTGAGGAGCCTGAGCTGTGCACGCACTGTTCAAACACTGACAGCTCGAGAGGCAGGCACAGCGCGTGCGCAGCCCGTTGGAGTGCTGCTGTAGAAATCTCTGCTCAAAGGTCTGAAGTGGAGCACCCACAGGGACACTCATCTCGAAGAATGTCAGTTACTGCACAAGGTGAGTAACCTACTCTTCCCCCCACCCAACCCTGACTGGCTTCTAAAGATGTTTTCACTGTGGGCCAAGTTCTGCCCTTGTCTATGTGCCTGTGAAGTGGAGCACCCACAGGGACACTCATCTCGAAGAACGTCAGTTACAGCACAAGGTGAACAACCTCTCTTCTCCCCACCCAACCCTGATGTTTTCACTGTGGGCCAAGTTCTGCCCTTGCCTATGTGCCTGATGTCAGCAGAAGACTCCCACATGTATCCAAAGGCAGACTTCTGCTCTATGTGTGAACACCATAGAACTGAACACCAGGGTTCAGTTCTTACTCCAGAATGGTGGAGTGGATCAGTCATGTGGCCTATTTAGCAAATTTATTTATCTATCCCAGATACCTCTGAGATGTCCATCACTGCTTAATACATAGTAAACTGATACTCTGGCACACATATTTTCTTTCCACACTTGATATTAAAGTCTTAATCTTATTCTTATTAGGAAGGTAAAACTGATCTCGCACAACCCTGTGTCATTAGTCTTATGTAAACTTTTCCTGAATGTCTGTGCTGATAGTGCCTCAGTCCATTCTCCTGGGCTTTTCTTTTGCTGACCAATTACACTGAGAACCCAGTTCAGCCTGCTGTAAGTTGGGATAACTCCAGAGAATACAATGCAGTTGTCCCTGTGTACATTAGGGTTGTGTTTAGCCCTTATTATGCATTTAGGAACCTTCCTTAATAACTAGCCTAACTTTTCTCTTCCTTAGTTTCTGGCCACTGCTTCTTATCCTAATATTTTCTGAGAATGTGACTAATTAATTTCCTTCCTGTATATTACCTTAAAGACAATAATACTTAGTCTGAGGCTCAAGAAGTTAAAGACAAAGCTTTTCAACTTGAATCTCTTGGGGCAGTGTATGCAGCTGTTCAAGAATCTTCAGTGTTTGACTGGAATGAACAGAGTGAGCAATACTGAGCATAGGAGCACTTCCCACACTTCTTGGTACATGGTGCGGCTTAAGAAACTGACTGAAATAATCAGGAGCCTTCCCCATTACTTGAGTGATGGAACTGGAGGAGAAGAAGAGGCATCCACACATAGAAAAAGACATCAAACGAAGGCAAAAAAATCTTGGTGTAATGTCCTGATATTGTTTTGTGACCCTGGCACTGTGGTGCTGCTCAATACATGATGCTGACATGTTGCAATGAAATGGCTTTACAACACTGCAATTATTTTATGATTTTTCTGTAACTCAAGCCTATTCCAGTTCTGAATAGGTACTCATTAACAATGAACATAGAATCTCTTTATATATAGATGTGAGAAATAAACAGCATTTCACAATGGACTTGCATTGGGAGCTCTTAATTAGTTTGTAGCTACTATTCCCTGCAGGTCTTTCTGGGACTTGCTGCTTTCCAGATGTCTCTTCTCTAATTTTTACCTCTCTTTATTTCTGTCTTTATTTGTATCACTTTACTTTTCTCATTGCCTATAGCCCACTATTCAAATCTTTCCACATCACATTGCAGTTTGCTTCTCTCCACTTCTGTTGTTTTATTACTCCAATTCTTCCATTATCAGCAAATTTGATCATGGCTGAATTTACACCCGTGATGATAAGGAAACTGTCTACCCTCCACCAACACAAGGAAACACAATGGGGAAAAAAAGCATGAACACTCATTTGACTTATACTTTGGGACTTATGTATCACTGAATTTATTTGTGTATTAATTTATGTGGACTGTACTTCTGTGTTTAACTCAGATGATATTGGTAAGTCTTTGTGGCATGCATTGTCTTCCCTATTCTGTGCACTGCTGAGGACAATCACTATACTCAACACAGAACAATAAATGGGCTCCAGGAGAAAACATGCTCCAGGATTTGTATGTGTCGACATGATAGAGAGAGCATGTAATGACATACAGCCCTATAGCTCTGCCCGTTAGGATGAAAGAAAGCAAAAATCTGTCTCTGTGTGTGTGTGTGTGTGTGTGTGTGTGTGTGTGTGTGTATATATATGGGATGTGTGTGTGCATGTGTGCTCATCTATCTATCTATCTATCTGTCTCCACACACACATATATATATGATGACCCAGTCCTCTCACTTCCTTTCTAGAGCAGGAAGTCCACAAACAGAGAAATGAAAGAAAGAATTGCAACAATATACGGTGATGAGGAGAAGATAACAACTAAAGGAATTACCAAAGGAATTACCAGTAAGTAATTTTCCCTTTCTTTTAATATTATTATTTTCAGTGCTTAAAGTGATCTGAAAAAGGTCTAACATGTTCTACAAAAAGGAAAGCGATATCCCATTTTACCAATCCCCTTACTCCCACATCAGTTCTGCCCACCTCTGCACCTCCAGCCCTCAACCAATTTTGCCCCCAGTTTTTTTCCCATCTCTCCCTACCCTCCAGCCTCAACACCGCTCTCCCTGCAGCTCCTGGGGCTCTTCAACCCCCTCTCCCAAGCCTGGAGTGGGCTGCTGTGGGGACTCTTTTCCCTCAGCCAAAGCTGGGTGTTTCAGGGAGGAAAAAGGGGTGGAAGAAGATCAGAAGAGCCATCCCCTTGCTCACAGACTGAGAAGGAGGAGCAGAGTCACCCGCAATTGCAGTGCTGGCCTGGGCTTTTTCTGCTCCTGAGAAGAGCTATATCTACTTTCTGCTGTGGATCTGATTGGCTGCTTACATCCCGGGAGGTGGGGAATGCAACCAATGAGAGGGTCCCCACCCCCAGGGATGGTTGAAATGTGTGCCTCTTAGGAATCCAGCTCCAGCTGTAGAAATGTTTCAGAGTGGTAGCCATGTTAGTCTGTATCAGCAAAAAGAACAAGGAGTACTTGTGGCACCTTAGAGACTAACAAATTTATTTGGGCATAAGCTTTCATGGGCTAAAGCCCACTTCATCAGATGCATGCAGTGGAAAATACAGTAGGAAGATATAGATATAGATATAGATATATATATACACACACACACAGAGAACATGAAAAAATGGGTGTTGCCATACCAACTCTAACAAGACTAATCAGAATAAATTTGTTAGTCTCTAAAGTGCCACAAGTACTCCTCATTCTTTTAGCTGTAGAAATGTTATTTGTGGGGTCAGCAAACTCTTCTGACCAGACACACATGAGCACTGGTTATTTACAGGAACCCATTGGTGCTTTACAGACAAGTTTAAAAAATGGCAAGGTCACTGTCCTGAGGACTTTACAATCTAAACTCCCCCTTTTTTGTGTAGGGCTTGTACTAGGCCCTTGAGTATGGAATTCCTAAAAGATGGGAGAAGATTGAAAGCTTCTATTTTGTATTTTCTTGGCTTATTTCTTTTATATGTCCAGGGAGCAAGGTCTTTGGAAGAAAGCATTGGTGTATGGGGCGCCACTACATTTTATTCTTTTTCTCTCTGGATAATAAGGATCTAATGGCAAGTGATTGTAATTGGGGGTAACAAAGCACAGTAGAACTGATTCCCCTTAAATGCACTGGTGTGCATTGAGCCCCTATCAATAATCATTTGAATCCGAATTGTGGGAAAACATGATTATTGCATGTTTTCATGGGTTTAAAAATATTTTAGCTAAAGAGATTGAGATTGGGCTAGGGAGCCTTTCACCTCTGGTGTCAGTCCAGTTCCTAATGCTCTCTATTTAATCTGACTGCAAGATCCATGAAAGAGTTATGGAAAAATAAAAAGTATTTTTACTTCATCAGCTCTGTAATAATATGGGATTTAATTTCCTCACTGCAGCAAAATTTCTAATTCTGAAATAAAGAAAAAAGTGGAAAGTCAGGGATCTTAAATTTTGTATTAATAGCTCTTAATGCAATAAATGAATCACCCTGAAATAGCTTGGTCAAAGATATCAGAACACTTTCAGCCATTTTAGTTTGCCAGTAATCCATTTCTTTGCTGAAAGATGGATAAGTTTCCCCTACTTTGGGAATACAAAGAAATGATATTGTACACTCCCATTTTATATTTTATTTTCTTACATAAGTGATATGAGATCGAAGATTTCAGCGTGCATTCTTTCTTCTTGCACCTTTAAGAAAATGAAACTATCCTACACTAGCTCTAAAAAGGCTTCTGTGGATAAATTTCTTGTCAATCCATTTTCTAACCAATAAGTGTATAATTCAAATCCCTATTACTAAGATATATTTTAATTTTGGCATTTATGATATCTGCTCAGTAAGGGCTTGATCCATTGAAGTCAATGGAAAGACACACATTTTCAGTGGGCTTTGAATTAGGCCCTAATTTCCTCATCATCCCATTTTCCCCTCTAATACAAGCCTATCACCAGGCCCTTGGAATGTCAGAAAAGTGCTTAAAGAGACAAAGTGATTGATGTAATATCTTTTATTGGACCAACTTCTACTGCTGAGAGACAAGCTTGGTCCAATAAGATCAAGAAGAGAAGTTGGTCCAATAAAAGATACTACCTCACCCTTTCTCTAATATCTTGGCACTGACATGGCTACAAGAACACATCATACAGTAAAGAGCTTGTCCAGCCAGTTCAATATGTGTCTCTCTTCCAGCTAAGTGAACACAGACCATATGACCAGAGCTCTGGAAATGATACTTGCTTTCAATTCCAATACCAAATTAAACTCAAGATCTTGGTCTTGATGTGCAAATGGGCTTCACCCAAGCATCACAGGGACCTTTCTTTCCAGCATTAGGTCCTACCACTTCAATTACTTATGCTGAAGAATGGAGCTGTCAGTGTCTGTGGTGAGAATTGTAGCAACAGGGTACAGAGCTTTTATAGCATTGGAGAACTGTAGGAACAGGGAACAGAGATTTTATAGCATTTGCCCCGTAGCATAGACCTCCTTCTACAAGAGACCAGAAGGATCACAAATATGACTTCATGCAGGATGATACTCTTCTAAATATATTTTCATAAAGCAGTGGCCACCATGTGCTAGATTTATTAGAAGATGTTAAGGAACAACAACAAAAGAAAACCCCAAACATATTAGCTTTATATAATTTTGTCAGGGTTTCAGATACAATGGTGATGACTGTGGGATAGATTAGTCAGAGTATACTTGATGAAATGACAGCAAACCAGGCATTCAAACTCCAAGCTCAGACTTGGAGCAAATACTGGAGAAATAACTGGCATCAGGACTAGTGGCTTTTTATCAAAATTCAGGGACAGGAGATGATGAAAGGAACTCAAAAGGCATTAGGGTATCCTCTTATCTCTTCAACCAAGTGTTGTTTGCTGGGGGATCAGGGGCAGGTATTTGGGGACAGTCTATAATAAAATGGTCCCAAATTTCCCACTGTTATGAGCTTGTGTACCTCTCTTGACTTCAGTGGAGATTCGCCCACTTAGAGTCAAATATCCTGTGAGTTTAAGTGAGTACAGAAACAGGTGATTTTTTTTTTTAAATGACCCTGTAGGTACAATGTTCTCATCTGGAGGGACTAGTTAATTTTCTTCCTACTTTTTCAGTTATGCGCAGTCACCTCAAGTACTTGGGCTTTCCTGAATATGCACCAGATTCTAATGCCGCCTGCACATAATTAGAACAAGGAAGACCTTAGAGCCAATTTTAATTCACAATACACAAAAATCCAGAATCCATTTGGTGTAAGTCAAGGCAGAATACAGCCTTTTAAAGTTTAATTGTGGCTTTTCTATGATATTCATAGCATTTTATTATTTTTAATAGAATTCCTTCTGCCAAAATTTGGCTCAAAACTGTAAGTTGTTTAACAGATATAATTAGGTTGCTAAGCATTAACAGTTAATTATCATATTAATAAACAGTTATTACTCTCCTCTACATTCAACCAGGCCAAAGCAGCATTATTATGCATGCAGTGCTTTTGGGCATGTAATTGTCCTTAAAGGAAATCATTACAATTTAAATGAAATTGGGAGTTACTGGTTAGGGAAGGCTGTAGGGTATGCACAATACATACTAAGCAAGGAACTGTAATTTCCCCAATTCACATCTTTTCAGTAATTTCAGCTATATCTGTTTGGTTAAGGGGAAAACAGTTTATTTTTGCCTTGCAATTGTACAAGGGCATCACATACCCAAGGACAAGAAAGGCTCAAGAAATGCAAGCAAATGCACTTTCACTACATCATACCATTTCATATGGGTTGGTAAACTGTTGCCAGAGTTTATAATTCTTCCAATTTAGTACTATAAACCACAGCAGGATGTGTATTTGCAGGTATGTCTATACTTTGAGCTGGAAGGTATAAATTCCAGCTTGAGGAGACAAACCTGTGCTAGCTCTGATCAAGCTAGTGTGCTAAAAATAGGGAGTAGAGATGGGTGTGGCTAGCTGCCCTTAGTATGTGTAACACCGACAGACCCCTGTCATTGTTGGTGCAATCAAACCTGGGACCTTTGGAGCTTAACACATGAGCCTCTACTGCATGAGCTAAAAGACAAATCTCTCTTAGCCAAGGCTGTAGGAGACTCATCTATCTCTAGCTTAGAGGTTCTCAAACTGTGGTCCATGGACCACCAGTGTTCTGTAAGCTCCATTCTGGTGGTCCACGGATAGTTCCTTCTAAGGTGCGCGCCTGGTGGCTGCACATGAGAAAATGAAGGGCCACCCACCTAATTAATGGAGCTGCACAGGCATGGCTCTACTAATTAGGTGCCTGGATCCTGGAGAAGATGCACATGTAAGTGAGGTGGTGGCCTTGGGGGGGGGGAATAAGGGATAGGTGAGAGGGGACAGTGGGGTGAGAAGAAGGGATGGGGGGAATTTGGGACATGCAGAGCTGCAGCGGTCAGAGAAAGAGATGACTTTCCATAGCTCCAGAACTGTGGCTGCCGGGGAGAGACGACCCTCCTTCCTAGCCCCAGCTTGAGGGCTGCCACGGCTGGGGAGAAAGGGAGAGACCCCTTCCTTCCCAGCCCCAGCTCGGGGGCTGCCGTGTGGCGGGGGAAAGAGGGCACATCCATCGCATTAGAAAGGTAAGACTACAAATTAAAATATGAGTTGTGTGCTTTCATTTGTAGAACAAAAAAAGTTAATTATTAGTAAGTTTTTTTTATATAGTGCTTTTATCCAAAGCACTTTACAATAGCTAATGGTACAAACAACATTTAGAAAGATCATTAAGTGGTCCGCCAAGACCCTCAGCCATTTTCAAGTGGTCTGTGGAAAAAAAAGTTTGAGAACCACTCCTCTAGCTGACTTAGCTGCCACTAGAGGGGGACAGAGTGCCATATCAAGCAGGCATGGGTTACATATGCACCTCGTGTCTCAGCCGGGATTGTCCTCAGGTCAGCTAGCCTGTGCTGCTGCTCATGCCACCATGGCTACACTCTAGTGCACTGGCTCAATCAGAGCTAGTGCAGGTATGTCTCCTCGAGCTGGATGTTATACTGCCATCCTGAAGTGTAGACACAGCTACTGGAACATGCCTCAAGTGCCATGTGAGTTATGAGGCCAAGGCTACAAGTACTCTGAGTAACACCTTGCATGAATTCTTCTTTCTACATATTTCCCTATACCCTGATGTGGTTTATTGTTGGTTTTTTTGTCCACTCCCATTGTATGTTGTTGTGCAGAAAAGCAAAAGGGTCATTCTCTGATATGATATTTTTCAGTCACACAAAGGTTAGTGATTAGATTTAATCTCTGACTTCTGTTGAAATGCAAAGAGTTTGAACATTGCTTGACTATTCTTTGATTGATAATGAATGAATGTTTTACACAACCTTAAACAGGTCTTTAGTTTAAGTCACTAATATGTTAAAAACAAGGTTTTAATATGTGTGGGCCTTCAGCATTTTCAGATGAATTAGTCCATTTTTGTGGCCAATCTGTGAGTCCTAATACTTTAACAAAAACCAAAACATAATTTGACTTCCTGATTTCAACAGCAAAATAGATATTTAAAAAAAATTAAAAGAAAAATAGGAAAAAAAAATCTCAAACCCAAAATAGCATCAGAAATATACAGTATGTCCTTTTCTTTATAGTATTTGGGCCCGATTCTCCTCTCATACAAATGTACATGAAGAGTGACTCAGAAGAATTTAGTGGAGTAGCCAGTAAAAAACAAGTGTGAGTGAGAAAAGGCTCGCTGAATTAATTTAAAATATAGATTCAGCATAACATAGATCAGATTGGGTCTTCTTGCTCCTCTTTTTCCACACTGAAAGCAATTAGAGTTATTCATTGTTTGTAACATAGGTAAGGGAGTTTCTTGCACTTTTGTCTTCCACAAATTTCCAGATGCTACCATCTCCCTTATGCTTTCTTTTTTTTTTTTTTCCTTTCTCGGTAGTGCTAGTCAAAATATTTTCATTCAAAACTTTTTTTCAATGAAAAATAGCATTTTTTTAAACAAAAAATGTCATGGAATTTTTTTTAAATATTTCTGATTTTTTCCCAAATAAAATTAAAATAAAATATTGTTGTCTTCCTTCAAAATTCACAACAAATTCAGAAAATGATATTGTGATTTTCTTTGCAAAACATACCACTTCCCAAACTAGCTTTTTTTGTTCTTGGGGTTCAGTCACTGGTGCAGCACTCTCCAAGGATCAGAAACTTATTAGAGCTATGCCATTCCACAAGAACAGTATGCTTGGGACCACCAAGTGTCATGAAAGCAATGCATACTGACTGTGTTCTCTAAAGACTGTTTCTGGCAAGGAACAGAGTCACTGCTCTGAAATGCAAGTCTTTCAGGGTCAGATTCTGCTCCAGTTACATCAGTATGAATCTGGAGTAACTCCTGGGCCACTGTTACAAACAGAATCTGACCCTCATTTGGTAAGGGCTATTACTCCCATCTGTGTCACCAAAACAGGACTTGCTATGCTTTCTAAAGCTCTATTTATGTTGTTTTAAAAAGCATTACGAAACTTTTTTCGTATCTAGAGGTTCTATCAGTGGCATCCATTATCCCTATATTTATTGGCATTTGCAAGCCTATGATTTAGTGCTAACATCTGAATTTCTGATCTTACACCATGCTCTTATCATTGCCTTTTTGTAGCTTGTGTGGTTTGACTATCTAAAAAGGGTGATAATCAAGGCTGTTGGTTATGTCACTCCAGGCTGGCACAAGCTTGGGAGAAAGAACTTCTGATTTGACGTGTGCCACTGTCAAGGATGTCAGAGTTCAGATTATGACTTTGAAACAGAAAACGGCCCCTGCCTGTCCTGTTGCATTGCTCATGTAGCACCACTTAAATGACATAGTGTTAAGACCTATGGAGACTAAGGGTATGTCTATACTACCCGCCGGATCGGCGGGCAGCGATCAATCCAGCGGGAATCAATTTATCACATCTAGTCTAGGTGCGACAGATCGACCCCCAAGCACTCTCCCATCAACTCCTGTACTCCACCGCCGCGAGAGGCGCAGGCGGAGTCGACAGGGGAGCAGCAGGAGTTGACTCACCGTGGTGAAGACACCACGGTAAGTCGATCTAAGTACGTTGACTTCAGCTATGTTATTCAGAGACATTTTGTTACAAAGAATCAGTACATCATTTCCTTGTTTGATTTCTAAAGAAAAGAAAAGGAAACACATTCCAAAAACATTATTTGGAATGTGGACTGAAAGGCAAATTTATGAGTACTTTCTGTTTCTAGCAACAGGGGCCAGTAGTATAACTCCAGTGAAATCAATAGAGTTACTCTCAGGGTAAGTTTGGCCCGATATTGGTATGACTCTACTGAAATCAATGGAGTTGTACCAGGAATAAATTTGGTCCAGTGTTTTCGTCCTGTACAGAACAAGGACATGTACAGCCTAATATCCCCAGCTTACCCCCACCATTCATTATTTATATTACAGTAGGCCCAGATCCTCAAAAGTATTTAGGTGCCTAACCAATAGGAAGGAGAGCAATCTTCCACTTAGGAGAAAACTTTTTCCCTGCTGCCACTAGCCCTGCTGCTGCTTATCTCTCAATTCTCCCCTCCCCTCTCTCACCAGAAGACAGGTTTATAAAGGTCACTGGCCTCAGGTGTCTCTAGTTAACCTGAGGTAACCCTCTGATATATCTGCCATCCACCACTCTCTTATATCTGTCAGAACTGACTTTATCACAATAGTTACAAGAAAGGAGAGAGAGATAACTTAGGTTACCAGACTATCTAGTTGAGAACTAGTTCACAGGATTGGTTGATTGCACTGTAATTTCAAACACTATTAAGTTATGAATATTAGAATGGCACATCAGGTCTGATAAGCTTAAAATATTGGATTAAATGATCACTTGATATCCCAAAATTTTACTTAAAACGGGATGGGGAGGAAATTTTGATCCTGTTTCCTGGTGAAAATAGACTTCAAACTGAAAGGTAAGGGGGCTTGTCAGTGGAGATAGGTTAATATTTCCATCACAACAGACATTTGTCAAACAATGTATTGTAAATTAAGGCTCATTTTCAAAGTCGTTGTCACCACAACTACAATCTTCTAATACTTTGTCAGACCCTACCTTGAGAATATTTTAAATTAAGTGGATTGGATTCATTTTATCTACAGAAGGAAATGTCTTCATGCTTTTCTGTCTCCAAAGCCCTCTTCTAGCCCCTGGAACCACCACTTACTGCAACCACCTCTCTCAATGAGGTGCAGGGATTGGTGTGGAGGGATATGATCGGGTGAGCAAGGAGTCTGAGAATGCTGGAGAAGGGAAGAAAGAAAAAACAGCATAGTGAGGAGAAGGAGGAGAGAGGGAGCATGGGGGACAGCAGAGTAGTGGGCCAGGGAGAAGGAAACCATGGGGACAGCAGCGTGAAGGGGCTTTCCAACGTATCTGCATAACTTAAGAGATTTAAGGCAGAAAACTTAACCGTATTTCTGTACTGGCAAATGCTTTTGATTTCCTCACTCCTTAATGCTTACTTTTTTTGCTACTGCAACTACTATAATCTTAGGTTTCAGAGTAGCAGCCGTGTTAGTCTGTATTCGCAAAAAGAACAGGAGTACTTGTGACACCTTAGAGACTAACACATTTATTTGAGCATAAGCTTTCGTGAGTAGCTCATGAAAGCTTATGCTCAAATAAATTTGTTAGTCTCTAAGGTGCCACAAGTACTCCTTTTTTTTTTTTTTTACACTATAATCTTGTGAGGACTGTCACCTTGAGGTGACTGCTGTATATTCTCAAGCATAAATTTCACCTAAACAAAGGGTTTTTTATTTGGGAATATAATGTATTTCACTTGCCTGCTTAGACTGTAAACTCTTCAGAGCAGCTGGAAGAATTCAACCCTGTATATGCTTGAATGGCTCTATGAGCAATACAAATGAGTTATCAACGAGTTTACTGTGCAGCAGGAGGGTGAGAAAGCAGGGAACCAATACATACTGGTATATATTTGTATAGAGCCTAGTGCACAATGGGGCTTAAATCATGGCTCTGGGCATTACACTGATGTAAATATTTAATAATAACAATAAAAAGAGACATTTCATTTGCATCCCTTTTCCCATCTGGGTGGATTGAGTCAGCATCAAGTATATGTGAGGCTACATTTACTCTTCTCTAAGCAGTATGCCTTCATTTGCTGTAAAGGACCTGTAATTTTTAAAATTTTCCAGTACATTTTCATCTTTGAATGCAATATTTTTCAAAACTGCTCTGCTCTAATGAACACCAACTGTAGACTGGAATTAAAGGTGATACACGTGTAAAGTTGCTGTTTTGTTTGGTATTCAAAATACATAAATGATAATTTTGATGCTATTCGATCTGTTTTTGAAAGGGAGGTGTCATAATTATGGTAAGGCAGGAGCATGGAGATGGCTGCATGACTGTGCAGATGGTGTAGATGGGAGGGCTTTGGCTTCCTCAACTATGGAATGCTTTTTCCATGAAGGAGGACTGCTCGGAAGAGATGAGTTCCACCTGACCAAGAAGGGGAAGAGCATCTTCATTCACTGACTCATTAACCTGGTGAGGAGGACTTTAAACTAGGTTCAAAAGAAGCAGGTGAAAGCTCACAGGTAAGCATAAAAAAAGCAGCCTTTACAGAGGGCTAGATGTTGGGGGGACATGGAAAATTACAGCAGGGTCATATGAATAACGAGGGAAATCAGTGGGACAATCTGCCCAACATCGTCTGTCACACACAAATGCAAGGCATATGGGGAATAAACAGGAAGAATTAGAAGTATTAGTTCATAAGCTAAACCATTATTTAATTGGTGTCACAGAGATATGGTGGCATAAGTCTCATGACTGTAATATTGGTATAGAGGAGTATAGATTGTTGAGGAAGGACAAGCAGGATAGAAAGGGAGGAAGTGTTGTGTTGTACTGCAAGAATATATACACTTGTTTTGAGGTCCCGAAGGAGGTGAGAGGCAGACCAGTTCAGTCTCTGGGTAAAAATAAAAGTGGAAAAATAGAGGTGACATCAGGGTAGGTGTCAGGAAGAGGCAGTGGATGAGAACAAATAACAGAAATATTCAAAACATAAGTCTCATAATAAAGGGCGACTTTAACTACCCAAACGTCTTTTGGAAAAGTAATACAGCAAAAAACAAAATTTCCAATAAGTTCTTGAAATCTACTGGGGGCAAATTTTTGTCTCAGAAAGCAGATGATGTAACCATGGGGACAACCATTTTAAACTTGATTCTGACCGACAGGAAGAGATTGGTTGCAAATTTGAAGGTGGAAGGCAATTTGTGTGAAAATGATCATGACATGATAGATTTAATTATTCTAAGAAAAAGGAGTGAAAGTAGTAGAATAAAGACAATGGACTTCAAAAAAGCAGACTTTAACAAACTTGGAGTTCTGATAGGTAAGATGCTAAGGGAAGAAAAATATAGGGAAAAAGGAGTTCAGGAGCTGGAAGTTACTCAGGGAGACAGTATTAAAGACAAAACTGCAAACTATCCCAATGTGAAGGAAAGATAAGAAGAATAGCAAGAGGCCAATAAGGCTTCATCAGGAGCTCTTTAGTGACCTGACAATGAAAAAGCAAATGTGGATGAATTTCTAAGGAAGAGTAGAAAAGAATAGCACAAGTATGCAGGGACAAAAATCAGAAAGGCTAAGGTACAAAATACCTTACACCGAGTAAGGGACATAAAAGATAAACACCTGTCAGGGATGGTCTAGGTTTATTTGGTCCTAATGAGAAGAGGTTCTTTAAATACCTTAGGATCAAGAAAAAGATGAGGGAAAGTGTAGGTCCACTACTTAGTGAGGAAGGAGATTAATAACGGACAACATCAAGAGGGCTGAGATGTTTAATGCCTATTTAGCAGTCACTAAAATAGTTTAATGGTGACAAGATACTCAACACAATTAATATTAATAACAAAGGGAAAGGAACACAAGCCAAAATAGGAAAAGAACAAGTTCTAGAATATTTAGATATATTAGATGTATTCAAATCAGCAGGGCCTGATAAAATTCATCCTAGGGTATTTAAGGAACTAGCTGGAGCAAATCGTGGAACTTTTAGCAGTTATCCTGAACAATTCATGGAAAATGGGTGAGGTCCCAGACGACTGGAGAAGGTCAAACCTAGTACCTATCTTTAAAAAGGAGAACAAAGAGGAACTCAGGAATTATAGACCAGTCATCCTACCTTTGATACCTGGAAAGATATAGGAACAAATTATTAAACAATCAATTTATAAAACACCTAAAGACTAATAGAGTCATAAGGAATAACCAGCATGGACTTGTCAAGAACAAATCATGCCAAACCACCCCAATTTCTTTCTCGGACAGGATAACTGGCTTAGTGGATGGGGGAAAGAAATAGACATGATCTATCTTGATTTTAATAAGGCTTTTGACAGTCCCACTTGACATTCTCATAAGGAAACTAGGGAAATGTGATCTAGATAAAATTAATATAAGATGGATGCACAACTGTTTAAAAAACTGAAGTGAAAGAAGAGCTATCAACAGCTTGCTGTCAAACTGGAAGGATGTATCTAGTGGGGTCCCGCACAGGTCTACCCGGGGTCTAGTACTATACAATATTTTTATTAGTGCCTTGGATAATGGAGTGGAGAATATGATTATAAAATGTACAATGATACTAAAATGGGAGGGGTGGCAAGCACTTTGGAGGACAGGATTAGAATTCAAAATAACTTTGACAAATTACAAAAATTGTCTGAAATCAATACGATGAAATTCAGTAATGACAAGTACAAAGTAGTACACTTCGGAAGGGAAAATCAACTGCACAGCTACAAAATAGGGAATAACTAGCTAGGTGGTAGTACTGCTGAAAAAGATCTGGGGGTTATAGTGGATCACAAATTGCTTATGAGTCAACAATGTGAGGCAGTTGTGGAAAAGGCTAATATAATTCTGGGGTGTATTAACAGGAGTGTTATATGTAAGACATGAGGGATAACTGTTGCCCTGTACTCAGCATAGGTGAGGCTTCAGCTGGAGTACTGTTTCCAATTCTGGGTGCCACACTTCAGGAAAGATGTGGTTACATTGGCGAGAGTCTGGAGGAGACCAACAATTATAAAAGGTTTATGTGACCTGACCTCTGATAACAGTCTTCAGATATCGTAAAGGCTGTTATAAAGAGGACTGTGATCAGTTGCTCTTCAGGTCCATTCTGCAGCAAGAAAGATTTAGGTTAGGAAAAACCTTTTCACTATTAGGATAGTTACATTCTGGAATAGGCTCCCAAGGGTGGTTGTGGAATCCCCATCACTGGAGGTCTTTAAGAACAGGTTGGGCAAACACCTGTCAGGGATGGTCTAGGTTTATTTGGTCTTGCCACAACACAGGGGGCTGGGTGCCATGATCTCTCAAGGTCCCTTCCAAATCTAAATTTCTATGATTCAATGTTGATTACATAGCAAAGAGAAGTATTTTTCACGGATGACATAGCATATGTATGGTAGTATTTTATTTTTTACTAAAAATAATCAATGGTGAATAATGCACATTAATTTGCAGGATATATTTACACTCCCTCTTCCATCCCTCTACACACACACACACACACACGCAAGTTAATAAGAGTTCTGCCTGACTGAGAACTGAATTTTTCCCAAAGTGAATAAATAGTTTTTAAAAAAGCAAGGATAAGTCATCACACCTATACATTGTTCACGTATTTGAAAGACGTTTTACTTATTTATTATAGTACTTCATAAAATACTAGTACATTTCTCTAGTTTATTTTGTAAAAGTAAAGAAGTCTTACTAATATTTCATATGGGAAACCACTACAGCACTCTGCTGTTAAACAGTAACAGACAAGTGGGGAGAAACTGCTGGGTTTTGTGTGTGAACTATGATGCAAGTAGATTAGTGAAGTGCAAATTAGCAAGGTATTTTCCGCATATGCATTTTACTCCTGCATGTCTAAGTGCTTGAGAGTCATACGACCTAAAATAATGTTACACTGTTGCCCTCCTAGCTAGTCAAGAATTTCCACGAAACTATTGGCCAACTAATTGATCGCTGAGACAAGGTCACCTTACCTTCTTATCTAAAATAGGAAAGTGTGAGCATGAGGTAAATGGATTGCACAGTGCACTAGAAAATAGACTGCAGGTGATGGAAAAGGCATTTTCTGTCTTTAATGTCTATGAGTCAAATCAAGAACTGCTGTGTGAGGTGGTGTCTGTTAGATCTCTTCCCTCTTACACTCAGTTGGACTCCAATACATCTACTTCAAGTCTGATCATGTATAAGTGAGTTTAAATTGATGCTGTTTATAAGTCAAGATTGGGGAGTTTATATGTCAAGATTCTTCCAGCTCCTTGCAATGTAAACTACATCTCCTTGGGCCCAGATTCTTAAAGGTAAATCAAGGGGTGCAAGGCACCATAATAGCTTTGAAGATCTGGACCTTGGTTCCTGTCATAAATATAAAGGGAAGGGTAAACCCCTTTAAAATCCCTCCTGGCCAGAGGAAAACTCCTCTCACCTGTAAAGGGTTAAGAAGCTAAAGGTAACCTCGCTGGCACCTGACCAAAATGACCAATGAGGAGACAAGATACTTTCAAAACCTGGGAGGAGGGAGAGAAACAAAGGGTCTGTGTGTCTGTCTATATGCTTTTTTTGCCGGGGATAGACCAGGAATGGAGTCTTAGAACTTTTAGTAAGTAATCTAGCTAGGTATGTGTTAGATTATGATTTCTTTAAATGGCTGAGAAAAGAATTGTGCTGAATAGAATAACTATTTCTGTCTGTTTATCTTTTTTGTAACTTAAGGTTTTGCCTAGAGGGATTCTCTGTGTTTTGAATCTAATTACCCTGTAAGGTATCTACCATCCTGATTTTACAGAGGGGATTTCTTTACTTCTATTTACTCCTATTTCTATTAAAAGTCTTCTTGTAAGAAAACTGAATGCTTTTTCATTGTTCTCAGATCCAAGGGTTTGGGTCTGTGGTCACCTATGCAAATTGGTGAGGCTTTTTATCCAACATTTCCCAGGGTGCAAGTGTTGGGAGGATTGTTCATTGTTCTTAAGATCCAAGGGTCTGGTCTGTAGTCAGCTAGGCAAATTGGTGAGGCTTTTTACCAAACCTTGTCCAGGAAGTGGGGTGCAAGGTTTTGGGAAGTATTTGGGGGAAAAGATGTTTCCAAACAGCTCTTCCCCAGTAACCAGTATTTGTTTGGTGGTGGTAGGGGCCAATCCAAGGACAAAGGGTGGAATATTTTGTACCTTGGGGAAGTTTTAACCTAAGCTGGTAAAGATAAGCTTAGGAGGTTTTCATGCAGGTCCCCACATCTGTACCCTAGCGTTCAGAGTGGGGGAGGAACCTTGACAGTTCCTGTCTCAGTTAATAAAATACAGAGGATATTCAGAGTTTATCTATGTCAATGCAGTTTAATCAGTGGAAAGCTCTAATGTAGTGGTTCACAAACTTGTTACTAACATGATTACCAGCTGCATTTTGTCTTTTTTTGTAACCCACCATTACGTATATTCACCCTTCATGCTGGCACTGCACCCTAATCCTGGCCTGTTACAGAGGGGAGGCTCAAGGATCAGGGGAGAGAATAAGCCCACCCTGCCCTCACCCTGCAGCAACTCCTGTCCAACGGGTCTAGGCCTGGCTTCCTGCTCCAGGTGTTTCAATCTGCTGCATGGGGTTGCAGAACCACTCAGGTTTGGCTTGGCCACCCCTCCATCATGATAGAAGATCAGCTGGGCCAAATTTGAGTGATGGTTGTGTGACCTGGCACAAAGGATCACAGTGACACTCAGGTTTGGTCCATATGACCCTCCATCATGGAGGGACAGTTGGGCCAAATCTGAATGGCTCTGTGATTCTGTCTGTTAGAGTTTCAATGTCCAGAGTGGGAGCTGGGCCCGGCCCCCTGGGACAGAGCTGCTGCTGAGTGTGCCTCCCCACTGCACCAGGCTGGGAGAAGTATATGTTTGCCTAGGCTAAGGCTCAGTAATGGGTTAATTTGGACCTAAGTGTGGTGATCAGTTTAGAATCTTCCTGCAACCCACCATTTGGGACCCACTGCTCTAGCTTATATGCACTGTCCTGGCACAAGGCAGGGCTTACACTGCCATACAGTGACAGCTTTTAAAGCTAAAAGGGGCCATTGCGATCATCTAATTCGATCTCCTGCATAACACAGGGCATAGGACTTTCCTGAATTAATTCCTGTTTCAAGTCCAGTATTATGATTGAAACAGAGCTTTTAGACAAAACATCTAATCTTGATTTAAAATATTGCAGTGATAAAATTTGTAATTACACCAGTACAAATTTCCATAATGTCAGCAGGGCCTAAGACTCATATATGTCAGTAGAGTGGGTGTAAGTAGGGCTAAGATGTGTAGGAAGTATAAGTGGATAAGGGAATCTGACCTGCAGCACTTTACACATCACTTTTAAATATATACCAACGTATGCTGGGGGATGTGTATGTCTACCCAATTACTGAGATTCCTACTCCTCTCAAGTCTGTGGAGAAGTTTTCCTATGTAAGGAGTATGATATCACAGAATGCCACAATTGATTATGATATTGCTCATTGCACAGCTTTAAGGCCAATTCTGCATTTGGAAGGTTGTCACACCACCTATGGAATGAGGGCATATCAAAATAAGTACTAAGCTAAATGTCTATCAGGCAGTTGCACTTACAATGCTTCTATATGGTTGTGAGACATGGACAACATATTGCCATCCTATTAGGAAACTTAATGAGCTCCATAGGCACTGTCTTCAGTGTGTTTGCCAGATCAAATTATTTGGACAATATTCCCAATATTAAAATCTTTAACTGCTGTCAGATGGCTGGCATTCAAAGCATGCTCATAAAAGCTCAGCTTTATTGGTCTGGGCATCTTGTTTGTATGGCCAACTCGGGAATACCAAGGATGTATTTTATGGTCAGCTAAAGTAAGGCACCCTTTCTCATGGTGACCAGTAAAGACACACTGAAGTCAAATGGAAAGCATGTCAGGTTGACCCCAGCAACTGGAAGCAACAGCCCAAGACAGAGCAAGGTGGCCTCTGATCAGTCATGTTGCTGTTAACTGCTTTGAAGTAAGATACATGTACCTCTAATTTTACTAATAATTACATGAAGAACTAATCAGTATTTTTCATATTTTAAGGACTACAGTGATTTAGAATACAATAGCTCATCTCTTCTTGGCATTGGATAGTTTTCTGGGTGAGTTACAGCATTTAGATTACAGTAGTCTACACAAAAGCGGATTTCCCCATCTGGTTTGGGAACCAGAACCACTGGAGAGGCCCATGCACTCTTAGAGGGGTGGATTACACCCATCTGTAACATGCCCTTGATCTCCCTTTCTATTGAGGTTTTGGCTTTAGGAGCCATCTGGTAGGGTTGGACTCTAATTGGGCAAGCACCACCTGTGTCAAAGCAGTGGTACACCCATTCTGTCCATCCTGGGGTGGCTGAAAACATTGGCGTGAAGCTGGTGCACGGCTCCTGGATTGGCTGTCACTGCTTATGCCCAAGGGTTATGGAAAGGCTCACTTTTTCTATGCCACCGTTGCTTTTTCCTTCATAATAGACTCCTTCAGGCCACTCAGTGTCATCTCTCTCCTAGGCTGTAAACTGGAAAACCTTGATTTCTCGGAAATAAAAGGGATTTAGAGAATTAACATGGTATACTTTAGGTTTTAGGGTAGGGTCTGGGAACACTATGAGGTAATTAACAGCTCCCAGGTGCTCTTGGACCATACATGGTCCCTCCCATGATGCTTCCATGTTATTGGCCTGGAACACTTTCAGGACCATGACTTGGTCACCTACTCTGAAGGAATGTCTCTTGCATGTTTATCATACCAGGCCTTTTTCTCTTGTTGAGCACCCTGTAGGTTTTCTCGAGCAAGGGCTAGAGAGTCTTTGAGGGTGTTTTGCAGGTTGGTTACAAAGTCCAAAATGTTAGTTTCTGGAGAAGATGTAACCATCTCCCATTGCTGCTTCACGAACTGTAATGGCCCCTTAACTTGGTGGCCATAAACGAGTTCAGAGGGTGAAAAATCCCAAACTGGGATGTGATATAGCCCTGTAGACAAAGAGCAACTGCTGCAACAGTAGGTTCCAATCTGGCATACCACACAAGACTGGACATAGGTAGAAACGTCCTTGCCCATTCCCATTTCCTGGGTAGTGGAATGACTTCCCCAGTCGGTCTTTGGTCTTATTCAGCCCAGCATGGCCACTAGGGTGATCATGGAGTAATTTCAAGAGCTTTTCCTTATACTTAGTTGGAACTACCAGCTGTCTCTGAGGATGTCAGTCCTTCTTGTGCCCACCAGAAAGGGTTTCCGTGTATAACAGTCCTCCTTCTACAACAAACCTGGATTTATTGGAAGAGCTAAGAGGCGGTGGGTTGCTCTGTGCCACCATCCAAGCTCCCTTGAGGCTTTTATCTGCTTCCTGCTCTGCCTGGAACTGCTCCCTTGATGCTGGAGACATTAGTTTTTCTATTTTTATTATTTGTATGTGTAGAGGCTTGTAGGGGCTTTGTGGTGGGAGAGAAGCTGAGCCCTGATTAGGGGGCGGGGCTTCTGTGACTAGGGGTCCTATAAAGGTAACCAGCTAGTCAGGCAGCGGCACAAACAGCTGCAGCAACAGAGGAGCCAGCAAACAGAACTGTAAACAGGGGAGTTTGAGTGGGAGTTTGAAAGGGGAGTTTGTCTTGTGGTGCTCGTTTGGGGTTTGTTTTTGCGGTGGGTGCTGGTGTTTTGGTGTGGTTTGTGTTTCCCAGATTAACAGGATTTAGGTGGGAAGGCTATGACAGATACAGAGGCAGCAGTGGGAATGATCCATGTAATGAAGATGACTGGATGTGGAAGCTGCGGTATGTACATGATCCTGGAGGGGGTACCTGGAAAGAGTTTTGTCTGCATGAGGTGCCGTCTGATAGAGCTGATGGAAGAAAAGATCCGAGGATTGGAGATGCAGGTGGAAAGTCTGGTTGAGTTTAGAAGGGGATTCAAGCGGATTATGGAGCAAAGACATCAGGTGGCTGAAAGGAAAAGCTCAGACTTGCAGATGGAAGCAGGACTGAAGAATTCTGAGTGGAGACTGCTGGGTGAAGAAAATGGACAGTGGAAGCATGTGACTAAGAAAACCAGACAGAGGAAAAGATGGGCTAGTGAAGAAGAAATAGAGTTCAAGAACAGGTTTGCAGAGTTTGAAGATGAAGAAGGGGCTCAGGAGGTGGTCACTGAAGGTGGAAGGGCAAGGAAGAAGAGAAGCGTGGCTAGCCCTATAGGAAAAGGGGGAGAATCAATGGAGACTACACCAAATATAAGCCCCAGGAGGATACAGGATGGGTTGAAGAGGATTACAAGGGAAAATGGGAATGGAAAGAACTTGCAGCCAGAGGGAACAGGGGACAGACCAGAGAATTGCACTGTCACCAGGAAAAGGCAGGTCTACGTGATCAGGGACTCCTTTCTGAGAAGAATAGACAGGCCTGTAACCAGAGCTGATCCAGAGAATAGAAGGGTGTGCTGTCTTCCAGGTGCTAAGATATGGGATGTGGACCTGAGCTTGAAAAGGATCCTAAAGGGAGCGGGAAAGAATCCACTGATTGTCCGTCATATGGGAACAAATGATACCGGCAGATTCTCTCTGGAACGTATCAAGGGAGACTATGCCAGCCTGTGGAAGACGCTTAAGGAAATCGAGGCTCAGGTGATCTTCAGTGAGATTGTGCCTGTTCCTAGAGAAGGGCAACAAAGGTGTGACAAGCTTATGACTATCAACAAATGGCTCAGGCAGTGGTGCTATAAAGAAGGCTTTGGGATGTATGGCCACTGGGAGGCATTCATGGACAGAGGACAGTTCTCTCTGGATGGACTTCATCTGAGTAGGGAAGGAAATAGACTTCTAGGATGGAGGCTGGCACAACTGATCAAGAGAGCTTTAAACTAGGAATTTGGGGGAGATGGTTGGGAGATGTCCAGGTAATCTCCACACCGGATTTTAGCATTGAAAGGGAAGAAAACAAAGTCAGAAAGGATACAGCCGTGGGTAGGAGAATGGACATAAGGAGGAAGGGCAGTGTGGATACCAGTCTAATAGGTCATTCTGGCTGTAGAATGTCCGTGCCTAATCGGGTAAAGGATGCGAGTGAGGCCAAACAGCAAAAATTAAGATGTTTGTACACCAGTGCGAGGAGCCTAGGTAACAAAAAGGAGGAACTAGAGCTACTGGTGCAGGAAGTGAAACCAGATATTATAGGGATAACAGAAACATGGTGGAATAGTAGTCATGACTGGACTACAGGTATTGAAGGGTATGTGCTGTTTAGGAAAGACAGAAATAAAGGTAAAGGTGGTGGAGTAGCATTGTATATCAATGATGAGGTAGAATGTAAAGAGATAAGAAGTGATGGAATGGATAAGACAGAGTCCGTCTGGGCAAAAATCACATTGGGGAAGAAAACTACTAGAGCCTCCCCTGTGATAGTGCTTGGGGTGTGCTATAGACCGCCGGGATCTAATTTGGGTATGGATAGAGCCCTCTTTAATGTTTTTAATGAAGTAAATACTAATGGAAACTGCGTGATCATGGGAGACTAACTTCCCAGATAAAGACTGGAGGACAAGTGCTAGTAATAATAATAGGGCTCAGATTTTCCTAGATGTGATAGCTGATGGATTCCTTCATCAAGTACTTGCTGAACCGACTAGAGGGGATGCCATTATAGATTTGGTTTTGGTGAGTAGTGAGGAACTCATAGAAGACATGGTTGTAGGGGACAACCTTGGTTCAAGTGATCATGAGCTAATTCAGTTCAAACTGAATGGAAGGATAAACAAAAATAAAACTGCGACTAGGGTTTTTGATTTCAAAAGGGCTGACTATCAAAAATTAAGAAAATTAGTTAGGGAAGTGGATTGGACTGAAGAATTTATGGATGTAAAGGCAGAGGAGGACTGGGATTACTTTAAGTCAAAGCTGCAGAAGCTATCAGAAGCCTGCATCCCAAGAAAGGGGAAAAAAATCATAGGCAGGAGTTGTAGACCAAGCTGGATGAGCAAGCATCTCAGAGAGGTGATTAAGAAAAAGCAGAAAGCATACAGGGAGTGGAAGATGGGAGGGATCAGCAAGGAAACCTACCTTATTGAGGTGAGAACATGTAGGGATAAAGTGAGAAAGGCTAAAAGTCAAGTAGAGTTGGACCTTGCAAAGGGAATTAAAACCAATCGTAAAAAGTTCTATAGCCATATAAATAAGAAGAAAACAAAGAAAGAAGTGGGACTGCTAAACACTGAGGATGGAGTGGAGGTTAAGGATAATCAGGCATGGCCCCCAATATCTAAACAAACACTTTGCCTCAGTCTTTAATGAGGCTAGTGAGGATCTTAGGGATAATGGTAGCATGACAAATGGGAATGAGGATATGGAGGTAGATATTACCATATCTGAGGTAGAAGCGAAACTCAAACAGCTTAATGGGACTAACTCGGGGGGCCCAGATAATCTTCATCCGAGAATATTAAAGGAATTGGCACATGAAATTGCAAGCCCATTAGCAAGAATCTTTAATGAATCTGTAAACTCAGGGGTTGTACCATATGACTGGAGAATTGCTAACACAGTTCCTATTTTTAAGAAAGGGAAAAAAAGTGATCCGGGTAACTACAGGCCTGTTAGTTTGACATTTGTAGTATGCAAGGTCTTGGAAAAAATTTTGAAGGAGAAAGTAGGACATTGAGGTCAATGGTAAATGGGACAAAATACAACATGGTTTTACAAAAGGTAGATTGTGCCATGCCAACCTGATCTCCTTCTCTGAGAAAGTAACAGATTTTTTAGACAAGGAAATGCAGTGGATCTAATTTACCTAGATTTCAGTAAGTGTTTGATACAGTGCCACATGGGGAATTATTAGTTAAATTGAAAAGATGGGGATCAATATGAAAATTGAAAGGTGGATAAGGAATTGGTTAAAGGGGAGACTTCAGCGAGTCATACTGAAGGGTGAACTGTCAGGCTGGAGGGAGGTTACCAGTGGAGTTCCTCAGGGATCGGTTTTGGGACCAATCTTATTTAATCTTTTTATTACTGACCTCCGCACAAAAAGTGGGAGTGTGCTAATAAAGTTTGCAGATGATACAAAGCTGGGGAGGTATTGCCAATTTAGAGAAGGACTGGGATATCATACAGGAGGTCTGTATGACCTTGAAAACTGGAGTAATAGTAATAGGATGAAATTTAATAGTGAGAAGTGTAAGGTCATACATTTAGGATGACCTTGAAAACTGGAGTAATAGTAATAGGATGAAATTTAATAGTGAGAAATATAAGGTCATACATTTAGGATTAATTACCAGAACTTTAGTTATAAGCTGGGGACGCATCAATTAGAAGTAACGGAGGAGGAGAAGGACCTTGGAGTATTGGTTGACCACAGGATGACTATCAGCCGCCAGTGTGATATGGCCATGAAAAAAGCTAATGCGGTCTTGGGATGCATCAGGTGAGGTATTTCCAGTAGAGATAAGGAGGTGTTAGTACCGTTATACATGGCACTTGGTGAGACCTCATCTGGAATACTGTGTGCAGTTCTGGTCTCCCATGTTTAAGAAGGATGAATTCAAACTGGAACAGGTACAGAGAAGGGCTACTAGGATGATACGAGGAATGGAAAATCTGTTTTATGACTGAAGACTCAAGGAGCTTGGCTTGTTTAGCCTAACCAAAAGAAGGTTGAGGGGAGATGTGATTGCTCTGTATAAATATATCAAAGGGATAAATACCAGAGGGGGAGGAATTATTTAAGCTCAGTACCAATGTGGACACAAGAACAAATGGATATAAACTGGTCATTGGGAAGTTTAGACTTGAAATTAGACGAAGGTTTCTAACCATCAGAGGAGTGAAGTTCTGGAATAGCCTTCCAAGGGAAGCAGTGGGGGCAAAAGACCTATCTGGCTTCAAGATTAAACTCAATAAGTTTATGGAGGAGATAGTATGATGGGATAACATGATTTTGGCAATTAATTGATCTTTAACTATTCATGGTAAATAGGCCCAATGGCCTGTAATGGGATGTTAGATGGGGTGGGGTCTGAGTTACTTCAGAGAATTCTTTCCTGGGTGTCTGGCTGGTGAATCTTGCCCACATGCTCAGGGTTCAGCTGATCGCCATATTTGGGGTCGGGAAGGAATTTTCCTCCAGGTCAGATTGGAAGAGGCCCTGGGGCTTTTTTGCCTTCCTCTGTAGCCTGGGGCACCGGTCACTTGCTGGAGGATTCTCTGCACCTTGAAGTCTTTAAACCATGATTTGAGGACTTCAATAGCTCAGACATAGGTGAGAGGTTTATTGCAGGAGTGGGTGGGTGAGATTCTGTGGCCTGCATTGTGCAGGAGGTCAGACTAGATGATCATAATGGTCCCTTCTGACCTTAATATCTATGAGTCCCTCGCTGGGTTGTGGACTTGGGCTTGGTCCCACTGGAAGCGATGCAGGTGATGGGGTTGTTTCTGTCAATTGTGAACTGCTTTCCATTGGTGCACTAGGTTGTATTTCAGGCTTCGGTTGAGCTTCTTATGCCGTTTAGCTGCTGCTGCAGGTGCAGGCTCTGTGGCACCCTTTGGTGCTGGCTCCCCAGACTCTGGTGGGGTTGCAAGCACTGGCTCTGGTGCTGACTGCTCCGCCAGTTCTGGTCCATGGACTGGTTCTGGAACTGGATCTGCAATCGCTGTCATAGACTTTGGTCTGGGGTCTGGTTTCACCACCTCTGACTGGGTTCCTGTAGGAGGCTCAGGAATGGAGTTAGGTGTGGAGGCCTGTTTGGCCTGGCTGTGGGTGACGATCCCCACCCATTTTGTTAGCCTCACATGGTTGGCTAAGTCTTCTCCCAGGAGCATAGAAATGGGATAATCGTCATAGATGTCAGAAGTCCATATTCCTGACCAGTCGTTGTACTGAACAGGCAACTTGACTGTAGGCAAGTTACACTGTCACTTGGGCCTCTGAGTCGATGAATTTGGGGTCCACCAGGGAATGGTGGATAGCTGACACCTGTGCTCCAGTGTCTCTCCATGCAGTAATCTTCCTCCTGCCCACACTCAGTTTCCCTTCACTATGGGGGTATTTGTGAACTTTCTGGGCCTGAAGGCTTTTGATGGGCTCTGGGTAATGAGTTACAGTTGGCTGGTGCTCTTTGGGCAGTTGGCCTTCACATGCCCCAGCTCATTACATTTAAAGCATCGCCCAACTGACTGTGGGCTGGGACATGTCAAGACTGATTCCCCACTCTGGGACTTCAAGTGCAGAAGGAGGGGGCCCACAAGGATTTTAAAAATTAATACTGGCCACTCCAGGCTTGTATTAAACTCCTTAGTTTACAGCTTCTTTCTGACCTGGGATGCATAGATGCTGCCACCACCCGAAGCCACTTTAAAACCAGAAAGACGCACTTAGGAATTCCTTCCTGTAGGGTACCCTCAAGCCCTTTCACCCCCCCCCCCCCCTCCGCCCCGGGGAAGAGCTGAGAAAGAAAACAAAGGAAATCAGCTGTTGCCACCAGCTAATTAAACAACATATGCACAAACCTCTTAGGACACAAAAAACCCAGTCCTGTTCTTAAAAAAGGTAAATTTTATTAAAAATTAAAAGAAAGAAAATACATCTGAAATTTAGGCTTTTTGCTAGCTCTTAAAAAAAACAATTACAAAAATTAAGCATCAAGACAGCTCTCTTGAGGTTCAGCTTAAAGGTTACAAGCAAAACAAATGCATCTAGGGTTAGCACAGAGGAATCCATAAGCCAATACAAAATAAAAGAAATAATCCTAATTGCATCTTCCTAGACATTCCCTAATTTACTTACATTTCTGGGGTTCAGCTAAGCAATCTCTAGGTATGATTTGGTGGTTTTTCATACCTGGCTTAAAGCTTCTCACAGCATAACTGCTCCTTGTTCCTCTCTTTCCTGGAAAACAACAACACACAGACAAAGGGAAGTTTTTTCCCCATTTTAAAAAGTTCTAGCAGTCCCATTGGCTCTTTTGGTCAGGTCCCCACTCCTTTCCTTTTACCTGTGGGCTTGTTAACCCTTTACAGGTAAAGCAAGTAGAGAACAGCTACTAAGAGGAATTTTATAGCTAACTGGCTGGCTGGGCATCCATAAAAAGGAGCTACACCCCCCGCTTCATTTATCACAGAAGCAATGTGCATTAACGCCTTGTTTGTGGTTCTCGCATTGGTCTGGCCTCATATATACATATTCACCTATGAATAGTGTGCTGAATCCCCATACGCTGACATCAGAGTGAGACTCCATCATCAGCAAACATGACACTATGATTACAAAATCTCACATTTTTTTACTGTATTTGCAAAAAAGCCAAAAATAAAACTAAAATTCATTGTTCTCTTGGAGTGAAAAGTTTTGTCAGTTCACGGCAAACACAAAACATGAATATTATAGTTAAAGCAATGAGAGGGGAAACATTAGATTAACAGACAAAGGGTATGTTTTGCATTCTGTACTCCTTGGCATTGATATGAACGTGACTCTAAACCACTAAGCATACATGATTGTTTGTCTTTAATCTGCCCATAATTCATATTTGGGATAGGGTAAAGTGAATGAAGAGAGAATTATAAGAATTCTATGAGTCCTGTCTTTTTAAATTCAGAAGCCAGACAGACAGGGAGCTGGAGCCAGGTTAACCCCTGCAAGCAGACCAATTAACACACAAAGGCAGGGTTGTTAAGCCAGAACACAAAACGGGCAGCCCTCAGAGAAGAGCATGCTTAATTGTGTAATAAGATGCAAAGGTGGCCTGAGAATCAACTATTGTGTTAATACCTCTTCAAAAAAGTTAAGATAGGAATAGTGTAGAGAAAAAGAGGAGCCTAAAGTGTTTATTCAACACAGTGATTATAATGGTGAATAACGTGGGAACAACATGAGAGGCAGAACAATATCCCTCATTGTGGAGACAGGAGGGAACATGGCCATCACTTTTTGCGGGGTGTCTGGTATGGTAATGAGACAGACATATCAAACAAGCAGAATATAACAGGATGTGTGTCAGGCAGGACAGGGGATGACTCAAGACACCTGACACCAAACGTTGTGCCTCTGATATGTTGCCTGCAAAAAAAGGAAAAGAGAAGGACGAGGACCTGTTGGGTTAAAGAGAATCAGAGCACTTGAGAAATGTTAGACTTTGTTTCTTTATCACAACATGGGCCTTTTGCAGAGTTTCAGACTAGATGTATTGTCCAAACTTCTTGTTTTGGCAGGATTTCCTCTCTATTTGTAACCACCTTTCTTTAACTGCAATCCTTGTGATTTTAAACGGTTAGAGAATTTTATGCAAAACTTCCCAGACAGATGAAACAACCTCCCAGACCTTGTCTGCATTGGGGTTTTCCCCTAATTTCAGCCACATATGGCTAGCCATTGATATAGCGTGAACTCCTACTATAGGCACACAAAGGCTATGTCTTCACCAATGAAACAAGGAATGTGTCTATCATAGAATAACCAACATGCAGTAGCTATCCCAGCGTAAAACCATAGTGGACACAAGGAGCTTTAGTTGTACTGCGAGGTAAACTAGTTGAGGTCAACCATAGGTGCGGGATGTAATGCTGATCTCACCTAGCTTTCTCACGGTAAAAGCAAGTAGTGCTTTGGCTCTGCTTAGGATTTTACATCAAGATAACTACTGCACATTAGTTAGCTCACTCTAAAAAAGCACTTTTATGTCAGTGCAGCCAAAGCTTTATTTAGCACTAGCGGTGTTTACCCCTTCTTGAAACTGGAGTAAGCTCCACTAGTACAAATAGCAAATTCGTCTGTCTACACTAGGGATTTTCACCTGTACAGCTGGCTTCTGTTGACTGTAGTTGGGGTAAGTAAAGTCCTCAATGTAGACAAAGGATAGTGAAAGAAGGGAGTCTGGAGCCTAAACTATCTTGGATTCTCATTCAAAAAGGGCACAGGCTATCAGATTCCATGAAGCTGTAAGAGCTATACAGGAAATGTCTAATGACCATGGATGGGAAATGAGTTTAAATGACCCAACCTAACAATGCTCACACTCAGAAGTGTTAGTGCAGGGGTGGGCAAACTTTTCGGCCTGAGGGCCACATCGGGTTTCCGAAATTGTATGGAGGGCCGGTTAGGGGAGGCTGTGCTTCCCCAAACAGCCAGGCGGGGCCCAGCCCTTACCCCCATCCAACCCCCCTGCTTCTCGTCCCCTGATGGCCCCCCCGGGACTCCTGCCCCACCCAGGTAACCCCTCCGTTACCTGTCCCCTGACTGCCCCCGGAACCCCTGCCCCTGACTGCCCCCCGCTGCCCCATCCACCCCCCTCTCCTTCCTGACTGCCCCTCCGGGACCTCTGCCCCCATTAAACCCCCCTGTTCCCCGCCCCCTGACGACTCCTCCCCCTATCCACACCCCAGCCCCGTGACCAGCCCCCCAAACTTCCCTGCCCTCTATCCAAGGCCCCCTGCCCCCTTACCACGCTGCCTGGAGCACCAGTGGCTGGCGGCGCTACAGCCACGCTGCCCAGAGCACCAGGACAGGCAGCCATGCCGCCCGGCTGGAGCCAGCCACGCCACTGCACAGTACAGAGCACCGGGTCAGGCTGCGGCTCCGGAGCTGCGCTGCCTGGTAGGAGCTCGCCGCTCCGCCGCCCAGAGCATTGCACCAGCGGTGCCATGAGCTGAGGCTGCTGGGGAGGGGGGACAGCAGGAGAGGGGCCGGGAGCTAGTCTCCCAGGCCAGGAGCTCAGGGGCCGGGCAGGAGGGTCCCGCAGGCCAGATGTGGCCTGCGGGCCGTAGTTTGCCCACCTCTGTGAGAGTGGAATTTTCATCGGCATCCTGAACTAAAGAAAACAAACTCAGAAATTTGTTTAAAAATATGCAAAACCAGCTTCTGCTGCATATCTAGATTTTATGTCCAGAATGTTGTTAGAATGTTGCATGCGAATAAAAAAGGAAATGTAAAAATGTTAAGGGTTGTGTTTGTGGGGAAAGGATAGCTGAAGATGCTGATGCAGTGAAAACATACAGGCAAGTTACTATGGTAGAGGATCAAACATGATAAAATGATACGGGGAAATGGAGAAACAGAGAAAAAATAATGAAGGAAGAGGGAGTAAATTCCCAACACCTAGAAGATGTCCAATATAAATATGAAAAGCAACTAAACAATAGGGCCTGTGTAAAGGGATAATGTGGCAGTGGCAGCAGCAACATCCCTTCCCCTTGCTAGTTCTGCTCACCTTCTGTGATCCCTGACCTATCTCCATTACTAACAACCCCTCAGTCAGTCTTAGGAATCTATACACAACAGCATAGTGAATTTGGCATCTCTAGCAAAATAAACAGTGAGTTCTCATTACAGCTGATGTTGAAGGAAAATGAGATGTTGCAAGCATCACAATTACAGAAAGAGTGGCCATGCGTGAGCAGTTCCCTCTTTATGGTCAAACTTAGTAGCAACAGCTGGAGGAATTCAACCCTGAAAATGCTTGAATGGTTCTATGAGCAGTACAAATGAGTCATCAATGAGTTTAGCATGCTACAGAAGAGTAATGGCTTTGAGAAACAATACATGCAGATATGCACTAAGACATCTCAGTAGGCTCTTATGGAAAGTCCAGTTATCATCATGAGACATTTTGGGGAAGACCACACAGCTAATAAACTGCATTAATGTTGATTTTGATCATTCCTGATGAATTAGCTGCTGGAGAAAGAAAATGTGACATATGCCAAAGTACTTTGAAGTAGTGTTGCTATTCCTGCTGTTTATTTGGAGGACAGCTTAATAGAGACACTAAAAAAGGACTCCCACATTTCCTACTAAAAAGGCCAGATTACACTTTTAAAATCAGCGTTTCAAGGACTTTTTACTTGCCTTTCCACAACAGCGTGAAGTCGACCTCTACACGGCCACAGGTTTTCACAGATAAGGTTACTGACTATATCTGAGCTCTTCAGAGAGAAAGAAAACAAAAATCAAAACTTCTCTTCCACATACATTACAGGCCAAATAGGAGAAACTGGATTAAGAGGGAACTTAATAACAGCTCAACACTTAGTAAAGGACAGTCCGCTATAGCATTATCTCTGCTTCCTAGAATGATTTTCCATTAGAACTCAGTGTATACATAACAAAATAAAATAATAATAATTAATAATAAATCTGAATAAACAAACGGAAGTGGCTTTGGTTGTATTCATTTGAATTCCAATTCTGCAAATATTCTAGTTAATAGGTTACTAGTAGGAATATGTTTCTGGCTAAAATAGCAAATTTTCACCAAATATTTGAGAAAGTAAATTTTGAATTTGTAACTGAAAGTATTTGCACCAGAAATCTCACTCATTATGCTCAGCCAATCAGAGAACAAAACTTTGTGTCCAGTAAAAAATATCCAGTGCATCTCAAATACCAAACACTCAACAGTGATCTAAAAGTCAAATTATTGACACAAATTACTTGGTGAATAGTTTCAGATAATTCATACATTTGAGAAAATAGCAAGCTACTTGTGGGCACTTTGCAAACTGAAAAAGAACTTAAATATTATGAAATTATTCACTATGAAGTATTTGCTTGGCTCTTTTTCCCATTTTCTTCCACACGCCCACAAGTCACTCTATGATTTTGATTATGTGGTGCCAACAGAGGGTACAGTGCCGGAGGAATGTGTCACCCGTGAATAAGAAGTTTTGTCCTTATTATCTCACAACAGCTGATGAGCAGTGAAGGAGCTGTGCTGTCTACCTTGAACTATGATTTCTGTGTTGCTAGGGCCATTGTCAATGACAGAAGATTGTCTCTAACACTAATCTCTAGAGACTGTGCTTCATAAAAATGAATAAAGACCTTTTAATTGTAAGATCCATATTCTGCCTGAACATTTTGTGTGTGTGCGCAGTGGGGGAGAGAAGGTAGACAGGATGTAAAGAATCCTCTCCCGTTACGTGCCCTGTGTAAAGGACAAGTAGAATTTCAGCCCCCTGTGCTCTGGGGAGTTCAAGGACTGTTCCATCTCTACCAGCGCTTAAAGTAGATTGAAACAGGAAGGAGAGCTCTCACTGCACCAGCCAAAGAGAAGAGGGGAATGCTGCTCCCCAAGCCAGAAGCCAAGAAGAGAAGGGGTAGTCCTTCTCCCCAACACTCCCTTTTACTTTAACCCTGATTTCTACTTTCCTGGGAGCAAACAGTGCCTCAGGGAGGAAAGGAGGAGGAGGAAGTACTCAGCACCAAGGGCTATCAGTGTTGATGCATACCAATTGTTTTGTCACGTGCATAATGCTTTATGTCTGGTCCTATATGTTTGCATTTTGAAAATCTGTAATATACGAAAAAATAAATTCAAATGTGGGTGATTCTGTTCGGTGTACCTGGAATTTCTACCTGCACTTTCATTTGGAGAAGTTATTCTTGTTGCCTCCTAAAAAACAAGCAAACGTTGTTTAAAGTTGCTGCTGAGGGTTCATCGCCACATTCTAATATTTGCTTATCCATCAGATGCTCTGGCTTGAATCTGTCTCCTATTTTACTTAGCCAGGTATGTCTAGGGTAACAACAGCCTTCTCATTAAGGAGATTTAATGGAAAATTAAAAATAACCTTTAAAAGCAAGAAAGACAAGTTTAGTGTCTTTCTCTCCCTCTGCTCCCCATGAATATAATTTATAATAATTCCCCTGAGGCATCAGTTGGTGTTTCAGAAAAAGGGCCTTGACATAAGAGACAGGAACAGTATATCAGATATCCTTTATTCTCTAGCTAGCATATTCCCTCTTCCCCGACTCCATGCAAGATATATAGGGCTCACTTTTTCTTCCTATAAGGCTGAGCCAGTTTAGGAGTGGGAAGGGTGACTACCCTAAATTTTTCAGGCTTAAAAAGGCATAAAGCCTCCTGGGTACTATGGTTGAGGGGAGCATGGTGCACACTGGACCTTGTTATGTGTTTAAAAAACTATACCAAGTGCTCTCTCTAGCACAGCCAATCAGGGATTCAGTCCTGCACCTACTGGAGTCAATGATCAGACCTCAGGAGTGTAAGTGGGTGGGGCATGGCTCTGTCCATCTCTTGGTCAGAAACACCTACCTCTAGAGCCAGTCAGCATTAGCCAGACCCTTCCTTATATGCCCGAGTGCCTGGATTATGAGTGCCCTCTATATGGCTGCACTGGCAGGGAATATGAGAGGGACAAGGCTATCCACACTACCTCCTCCCTCTGTTGCAACTGTCTGAAGGTGTATGTGTTGGGGAGGAGATATAACTTAACCAATAGATTTTTAGTAAGTGTTGAGTGGTGGTTTTATCTTATACATCAAAGTAGTGAGCTTGGGTCTCTAACTACACAACATCTTCATGGTGCACTTCTGTTACACAACACCCTCTACTTGTGGTTACTTTAAAGAGGTTCATTATTCATTATTTAGTTGCTGTGTAAGGAAAGTATTTCCCCCTCTGGATGGGGAAAGGAGTCTCCTCCAGAGGAAAAATTGTTTAATGCCTCCCAGGTGTGCAAGAAATGTGAAAAACTATAGCTCATACAATGTAATGCTTATGACTTACTGTGCTTATTAGTTCCCTGAATGAAGAGTCATTTGCCCTGCATTTCTTCAGTTTAATTTAATGGAGAGACAAAAAGTAGACTGAAATAAAAATGTATTGGGTTGCTCATGCCAAAGAGCAAAAGGAAAGGGATTTAATATTTTTTTATATCTTTCAAATGATACGTTATTTTAAACAATCCCAGTTTTTCCTGCTAACTTTATTATTCTCTTATCTGATTTTCAATGCCATCTGGTCCGTGTGCAGAGGAGGACTGTAAGGGAAAAGCAGAGCTAATTTTCTGTGTCAGCTTAACAAATAAAAGCTGTGCACCATGGATAGCAGTCATTAAAGGGATCTATCATAAAAAATTGATACGAAATGGGTTTTCTTTGTCAGCGTTTTGATATGAGATGGTAATTAGGATTGTTTGAAGAAAGATGAGTGTTAATGTGGAAGAGGTATGCTGTATTGATTTAGGAAGGTATTTAAAAAAAACACAACTGCTGTTTTCTAGGCATTTCTCTCACTTACATTCAGTAGATCCTCTTAACTGCAAATGTTGTTGTCACCAGCCCATGACTGAGTAGGCTTACATTTTGCTGATGTGGTGCTAAATGATTAAACTGTAGCAACTAAATGGTTTATTAAAACTACAAAAACAGTTGTAAATAGGAGTTGATTTGTTTGTATAAGGTTCTTCCAGGCTACAAGAAACTTGGTTACCAATTCTGCTCTCACACTAATTTTACCCTGGGATAATTCCACTGACTTCAGCCAAGTTACTCCTGGTTTACCCCATTGTAAGTTGGACATCGACTTCAGCTAAGGTGCATGTCAACAAGCATATTCTGAGACCATCCTGTCCTCCCTGGAGCAACTTGTTGCTTGTTGCTACTATCTCTTTCAGGTCAGTGAAATCACTTTGCTTCTATCATTCTTTTGCTGTCATAAACACATAAACATAGAGGCTTGATTTTGCAGTATTTACAAATTCCAAACCACTGTTGTTCAGTGGGATTTGGGTGCACAAGGAATAGTCTGTATTAGTATAGATAATGAGCCATGTTGCTCCTGGTTTATGCCTATTGATTTTGGTGGGCTGTCATGAAGTATGAATTTGCCTCAATGTGTTTGTGTCCTTTAGCCTTGCATCCTGTCCTCATAAAATTCTTGAACTGGAATCACTTTTATCCCTTACCTAGCAAGTTTCAGTTTGTTCAAGTGGAGACTTCTCAAAGTTTTCCCAACTCATAAATTTTGTTACCATCCATGAACAAAAGCATTAGATTTCTGAGTGTAGAAATAAATTGTGCCAGATTAAGAAAAGAATACAGAGTTTGGGGTGGGAACCCCTGAATACTTCCTATCACTACATCTGTGGAGCCCCTTTTAATCAATAACAGCTACTTCAGGATGTGAATATTGGTGTACTCTCTAGAGCTGTCAATACAAAGATTGTCCTGAGCACTAAATTAGTTTAACTCCAGGAATAATATTACCCAGTCAGCCAATCAGTACTGGGTAATGCAATGATCCATGCAGGGCAATCAAAGAGCTATAACTGCATTTGGATTCTGAAATTGTAGGAGTGACTTCAAAAAAATGGTGGAATCATTCATCAGTGAGAAAGAAGATAGGGTATGCAAAATCTCTCCACATTTGAATGAACCTATTTAAATGTCAGGGCACGTATCTTACCCCTAAAACATGAGCTTAAAAAAAGTATCTTTGAAAGAAGTCTTCTATGACACACACAAAAATAAATAAATAAAAATCTCAGAATGCTCTAGTTACAATGAACTTTAAATAGGAGAGTGAACTATTAAATTATCTGTGACAAATCTATATTCATACATTAGCAATATGTTTTTTTTGCAGCTAGCTCTGTCAACTATTAGAAGACAGTTGCTCACTCGTTGAAGAATCCTTCAGTTAATGTTGTAAAGATGAGTTGCAACTGATGCTCTAATGCTGACTTACTTAATCTTCATGTATAATTTATTCATCATACTCTGTTGTTGCTAAATCATTTAAGCATAAATTTTCATTGTAAGGGGAGCATCAATTTAGTTAGATCATTACCGTACTTCCAGGAAAATGTGTTGCTTCAGAGTGAGGAAAATATTTTTGGCTTCTCAATCTTCCTTTTCTTACCCTTGGTCTCCTCTCATCTTTCTCTTCTTGTTTCTCCTCCTCTCTTAGGCCTGGTCTATGCTACACAGTTAGGTTGACGTAAGGCATCTTACGTCGACCTAATTATGTCAGCGTCTACACTACAGCCTTGCTCCCGCCGACGTAAGTGCTCCAACTACACCAACATAACACCACGTTCATGAGAGGTGTAGGGCTCATGTCAGTGTAGTTAGGGTGATGCAATGTCTGTGTAGACACTGCCTTACTTACATCTGCTGTTGGCTGTCTTGTCAATTTCAGGGCAGGAGCTATGAGCCCAGGGTGCACAGCTAGAGCCCAGCTACCTCCAACTCCCCTGGAGAGCTGGGTGGCTGGACCGCGCTGCTTGCTGGGAGCTGGGGAAAGAAGCCTGGATAGCTGGCCTCCCGTTCCTGGATAGGAGCGGGGGTAAGAAGCCTGGGTGGCTTCCCCGCCCATTCCTTGCTGGGAACGTTGACCGTCTTGTCAATTGATGGCGGCTGTTGATGGGGAGTGAGGGGGTGTGGGGCCTGAGAAGCTGTGGCAGCTGGACCTTGCTCCCCGGGAGTGAGAAGCCCTAGGCAACTTCCCCCCCCCCCACTCCTGGCAGGGAATAGGGAGGCGAGAAGCTCCAGGTGGCTTCCTCCCTGCTCCCGGAAGGGAATGGGGAAGCAAGCAGCCCCAGGTGGCTTCCCTGACTCGCAGCGAGGAATGGGGAGCAAAGGGGGGGGCAGCCCACTAGGAGCCCAGGAGCTTGTGGTGCAGCCAGGGTCCTGACAGGGAGCTGCCAGAGGAGCTGAGAGACGGGGTTCTCAGCTCCCCACACTGACCCTCGTAGGTTGATAGAAGAGCTCCTGGTGAGGACACGCACCACCAACCCAAGTAGGTTAGTGTGGATACGCACCACCACAGTAATTACTCTGGTGGTGACTTAAGTTTCTAGTGCAGACATTCCCCTAGGCTCCAACTCAGCAAAGCATAAGTATGTGCTGAACCTTAAGTATAAGCTTAATGTCAATAGGGCTTAAACATGTTGCATAAGTTAAGGCCATGGAAAAGTGCTTTGCTAAATAGGGATGGTTTGCTGAATCCTGGCCTTCTAAAATTCCTCTCTGTGCTTATTCTCCCTTGTAGCAAAAGTCTACTTCTGTTTGTTGTTTGGGGTGTCTCTTTTAGAAATGAAGGTGTGCAAGGAGTGGGAGAGCGAGATTTCCTTTGCTTTAGACCAGGGCTTTTCAACCTTTTTCTCTCTGAAGCCCCCCCCCTCGACATGCTATAAAAACTCCAGGGTCCAGCAGGGTTGGGGAGCTTCAGGGCAGCAGCCTTGGGAATAGGTATAATTTGACTTCTATTGGGGGTGGGGGGAGAAGCCAGTGGGACTCAAGCCACCTCAGCATGGCCAGGTCCAGGGAGGGAGTGCCACCTCCACCCTTGGCCCTGACTTACCTTAGCAGGCCACCCAGCCTGTCTGGATTGGGGGAGGGGATCACAACCAAAAATTATAACTCAAAGGTGAGAGGTTTAGCTCAAAAAGTTTGAAAACAGCTTAGGGTACAGGGAGGGGGGTTAGTTAGGGGATGTGTGCGGGCAGCGGGTAGCTCAGGTTGCAGGGAGAGGGGTGGCTAGGGTCTGTGTGTGGGCAGGGGGGTAGCTCAGGGCAGGGAGGGGGTAGCTGGGGCTGTGTGCAGGAAGGGGAGTCGCTCAGGTTGCAGGGAGGGGGTAGCTAGGGGCCATGTACAGGCAAGAAACCTAGGGTGAAGGGAGGGCATAGCCTCAGGGTGTAGGGAGAGGGTTGTTAGGGGCTGTATGCTGGGGGGGCTCCCCGTGGTCCCTGTTCCTGGAGGGGTCTGCCAGCCACGGAGCCAGGCTCTTACTGGCTGCCTCTGCAGGAGCAAAGGGGGCTGGGAGCTGAGGAGCAGCTTCAACCCGGGGCACCAGCTGGAGAGGAGGGAAAGCTGCTGCCATCTGCTCCATGGCCCCAGCCAAAGCAGCAGCTGCCCTGCACTGCCTAGCTCCGGCTTCCCGCCTCTGACCTGGCCAGGGGGCTGGGAGGAAGAGATGAGGGGTGTGGGGTGTGGAGTTGCCCCCAGGACTGCCGTGCTCTTGCGCTGCAGTTTGAGGGTCAATGACTGCCAGGCCCCCGAACTCTGCCCATGGGCTCAGGGCTTCTGCCCCACAGGGAGCACCAAGGCTCGAGGCTCTGGGATTCAGCCCCACGCCTCCCAGCTTCAGCCCCATGGGGAGCGCTGGGGCCGGGGGGTGGGTAGGGGCCTGGGATCGCTCTGGGTTTCAGCTGCAGAGCCCCGCAGACCCCTGGAAAGGGCTCATGGACCCCCAGGATCAGCAGACCCCTGGTTGAGAACCACTGCTTTAGACTGTAACAGACTTTTCAGTGCCTTGTGACCCATCCGACTGACTTTCATGACCAGGATTGCGACCCACCAGTTGAGAGACACTGGTCTAGGTCAATATGTGTCTTTGGAGTATCATTTACACTGTTTTGGTTTTTTTTTCAAATCTGCTTGTACTCTATTGTAATTTCCTGGTTGTCAAATATTTTGTCTCTTGTAAAATATTCCAATAGAATTGTCTTAAATTAATAGAAAGCAATTTAAATCGTTTTCATCTTAATTATTTTTGTATGGGCATTTCCCTTATTTTGTAATACAAGAAAACTAAGTCTACTAAAGTAACATTTTCATTTATTCCTAGTTCCATTTTTAAGATATCTCAGTCGGGAAGCTTTTTTTGAAGTCCCACTCTTGCAGAGAACCTGCTAAGCCGCAGCTCTGACTCAAACCTGCTCCTGGGGACCTTTTAAGAGTGGTATATAGACTAGCCCTGGTAGTTCTGTCTGCTTTTGTAAAGCTCATAAACTCCACACTCCTCACAAGGACACTAGAAAAAAAACACATTTGGAATTTCTACACCACGCTGTTTTGGGGATATGCTGTTATAAAACACATTAAGATAATGTTAAAAAAGCAAATTACCACTGATTTTACACACTCTCAAATCTCACAAATGCCATGTCCAATTACCCTTCAACTTTCAAAGGAAAAAAAATTCTTCTTGCAGAACACCATGCATGAGAAATTTCATATAGAATGGTTCAATGTTCCTAGAATTAGAATCGGGCTTATAATGGAAGATACTTACTACCTTAACAATGGAATAACTACTATTGCTCTATAATACTGTTAATTTCAGAACCTGTAGAACACAGATAAATACTCAGCATAAGAGACGTATAGGCTATCTATCTAACAGGGTGTACGGAAGCGGGGGAGGGGGGGAAATCACACCTGTTAGCCCATGACAAGGTAGTGTCACTATGCTGACAGAACACTGCATCTTGTATTGTATCTGAAGAAACAGTAAGCAGCTTTGTGCTGATAATCTTAATTTAACAGGGTTAAAAATCCATTTTAAAATGTTCTTTTAAAAAATGTAAAATGTAAATATTCTTTCCACCCAGCCATCCTGGGAAATTCAGGGCCAAATTTTGTCTCTTGTCAGATTAAATCCAGAAGAGCTCAATTGAAATCAATGGATTTTTTTTATATGTTAAAATGCCACTCTATAGCCCTGCCCCCACCATTACATATGGACCATTACAGTATTAAATCTTGGCCAGACTGCCTTGGACTACATGCCTGGCCAGGGGAGCAAGACCCTCCTTTACGCAAGCCAGCCTGACCTTGGGTCTGGGTGAGCAGGAGTGTGTGGGCACTGTGTGATCATGACTCCTACCAGGAGGGCAGGGAGTGGGTGGGAAATGAGCAGATCCTTGGCTCCACCTTTCTATTGCACTGTCCACCATAGCTGTGCCTTAAGAGGGTGTTGTCATGTCCTTCTGCTATAGGCCATCTGGCCATCTCCACTGGAACAAGTAGGGGCACAAGGATACATGCCTCAGAGGGGCATCTCTAAGTCACAATGTGTCTCAGGTTTACTGAACTATTTATGCAGCACCTCTTGCTCAGGGCTTGGCTTGGAGGCACCGCAAGTGTTTTCTTTACATAAGTCTTTTTTTAAATCTTGTTTTAATATAGCTGAAGGGGTAAAACATCTCATGGACCTATATGAGGTTCAGGAATGTACATAGTGGAGGGGCTACATTTTGCCATGTGAGCAGATACAATGGTGAGCTGTACTGTCTCTTGCATTACGATGCTGGAATGTACAAATGTTGGCGTTTGAATATGTTAACTTGGAGCATGTGGCATTTTTAATCTCATGATCAGAGTACTGTAATGTTAAGCTTCTATTTCAGCTACCAATAGGTGCCAGAGTTTACCCAGTTCCCTCTAGGTAGTACAGTTGCTCATGTAACAGAAGGATGCGCAAAAGTACACATACTGACATGGCTGACAAATTTTGTACTTTTTTCCATCTGGAATTTTATTCACATAGTCACATTCACTGTAGCAATTTGTTTTATATGCAAAGTTTTCTGCTCTGTAATTTAAACCTGATCCTGGACTGCATCTGAATTGCACTTAGAACAGCTTTGGGGAAATAGAGGCGAGAGGGGAGGAGGGGGGAGAGCACACCAGCTAACTGATCCCATGCTGACAGGCTCTTGATTCATGTAGCCTTTTATAGTCTGCTTTCATATGGAAGTCCCAGGTCTCTGATTTGCCCGTGCAGTAGGACATACTGGTTCCCTTTACTGAGCCTATGAAATTCATGGGCATATTTGGTGTGCTTATGGTGCAGTTAAGTACTCATACAGTCATTATTTGTTTTCAGGCCGTATTAAGTACAAAGTGTTCTTCTTAAGCAAATTCTTTACTTGTAAAGGCCACTCCTTATACTGGCTGCAATTTTCTCAGAAGCAAAGATGGCTCTTTTTGGGTTCTCTACAAGTGAATACGTAAACATTGATTTCAAGCTATGGGCCAGATCCTCAGCTGATGTACATCAGTTTAGCTCCTTGTATCATGGAAAACACTGTGAGCCAAATTCTGTATTCAACGACAGCTGTGCAGCTCCATTGAATCCAGTGGGGTAGCATGGGTAGCTCTGAAAGAAGGATTTGGTTTTTAATGTAGCATATCCATTTGTTTATGAATATTGTACTGAATAGCGCTGCTCACAATGACAGAAAGAACACAACTTCCATGTAGTTCATGGAGGTGAAAGGAATGAACTGTGCAAGAAACTTCTCTCAAGTAACTGACGTGTCCCTTAAGTTGAACTTGTCAGAAATAGAGACACACACACAAAAAAGGTAGATTTTCACCAAAAATATTTTCTTTTCAGTTTTTCATTGTTCTGATGGAAATTTTGCAACCAGCTTGACTTAACATATAGCATTTCCTTTTGGACAAGCTAACTGTATTGTAAGCACTGTACATCTAGCTAGACAACAGCACTTTCAGCATGATTCCATTCTCATGTTCAAGGCTCTGTTCTCATAATCAGGCCTTCAGCTTTTAATTTTGCTGACTGCCATTTAAGAACCTACCAGAACTATTTGCCTCTCCTTGAAGCACTATATTTCTTATTAAACAGGGCATGGTATTCACTTGGTGAATTTCTGTTGGTGGAAGACTGAAGAGGCTACTTCAAGTGGTGAACAATCCATTGGAATGTGAGTGATGACTATATTAAATAAGAAATAGTGCACAATATGGCTAAGATGATCACATTATGTTTCCATTTATAATTCCTTCATCTCTCAGGATTAAAATAGAGCCCACCCAACAGTCGTGCAATACTCTTTTGCAATATTGTTTACATAGCCCTCAAATAATCTATGTTAAGATACATTTAGGTCTGCATGGCTACCTTCTCCCACACAGCTCCTCATTCTTTTGCATTCATTTCACTGGTGGCATATATTCTATATTGTGTAGTACCTTATCCACAACATGGCACCTTTGAGATTGCTCACATAGCTAAGGCCCTGACTACCTCAGTGACAATATTTAGCTCTGGAGGCTTAGAACCTGGGACTATTCAGTATGAGTAAGGATGGCAGAATGTAGCCTGTTGTTATTATGGTCCTGAATATCGTTATTGACTTAGACTTCTTACATGTAAGCAGTGACCTGGAGAAGATCTCTGTGTAAACTTGGAAGCTTGTCTTTCTCACCAACAGAAGCTGGTCCAAAAAAAAAAAAAGATATCTCACCGTCTTGTCACTTCCTACATGATCATTTATCTTATTTTAATGACATTTATTATAATAATTCAGGCTCTGACTTAGGACAGCTTCACCATTCAGGACAGCACTGAAGCATGTGCTTTAAATTTAAAATTTAAGCATGCCTCAGTGCTGTCTTGAATAGGGAGGGGTTTAAGAATGTGCTTAAATGCTTTCCTGAATCAGTGACTTTGTCAGCCCATATATTATGCACTGTACATTTTCTTTGTCCCTATCAGCACAGCTTTCCTCAGGGCAATTCAGGGGATCAGACAGTAAACTGTAAAGGTAATTTAACTGTGAGTTTACATGTGCTACATATGCCAGTAAATTTTAATGAATAATTTCTGCTGTTGTACTTAATCTGAAATATTGTGTGTAAGCAGTGTCAGAATGAGCTCCACCCTGGCATCTGGTGGTGAGGTGTGGCAAGTTGTGGAAAAGAACTTCAGGGGCCGATCCCATTTGCATAGGCACACCCACCCTGCCTAGAATGAGGCCATAGCTGCCCAAATGGTCACTTTGGCTGCTGTGGGATCCCCAGTGTCTCTGTTATTGGGGCAGGAAGAATAAATTGTTATTACCCTGATTATGGGAACTGTGCTTGGAACTGTACTGGGCCTTTTGTTATGATGGAGGGACTCACCATCAACTAAGTAGCACTTGCTAGGCAAGGGTCATGGGTTCCAAAACTGTGTGAATTGAGAGAGGCTGGGGACAAGTATTAATACTTGGTGGCATGGGCCCCTTGGTGAGGGCTTTACATGCTAATTGCACTTCCTCCTCTCTCCACTGTGGAATATCAGAGCTAATTTTGATTCCATTAGGAGTCTAGTTACAGGCTACTGAGCTCACTTTGGGCTAATGGTGCACCAACACTGAGGCTCCCCTACTACAAGCTGAATTCACCTAAGAGCTGAAATCACTGAGTGTTGTGTTAAGTAGTGGGGGAGCCTGAAGATATATTGTGGAACAGTTTCTGGGATGGCTGGAGTGCCTTGTGGACAGGCTGGTGGAGCAGTTCATAGGACAGCGGGAGCTGCTTGTGGGATGCGGAGCTAAGCAGTTTGTGGGACGGCGGGAGCTGCTTGTGGGATGCGGAGCGGAGCAGTTCGTGGGACGGCGGGAGCTGCTTGTGGGCCGCAGAGCAGAGCGGAGCCAAGCAAAGCAGTTTGTGGGGCGGCTGGTGGAGCGGAGCGGAGCAAAGGCCTATGGAGCTGTGGGGCGGTCAGCTTCAGATCATGTAAGGTGCCCCTTACCTCTCTCCCCCCCCCCCGCATCTCCACCCAGGTTGGGAGGTAAAGCTCTGCAGATAAACATTCGAATTCTGGGGCTGCCCTGACCAGAGACAGAGACTTTGGGTCATTGGACTTTGGGGACTTTGGGTGATTTGGGGTTGCTGGACTCAAGAACCAAAGGGAAAGGGCATGCCCCAAATTTGCTTGGGGTGGGTTTTGCTCATGGGTTGTGTTATGAATCCTGTTGGTGGTGTTTCCTCAACATAATGCCACATTGTTTCTCTCTGTTATTAAAAGACTTTTTGCTACACTCAGACTATGTGCTTGCGAGAGGGGAAGTATTGCCTCTTGGAGGCGCCCAGCGGGGGTGGTATATATTTGTCCCAGGTCACTGGGTGGGGGCTCGAGCCGGTTTGCATTGTGTTATTGGAATGGATCCCCTAGATATTGAACCGGGCCCTTGTTGCTGCCAACTCTGACGGGCAGAAGGGTTACTTGTGTGTAAATATTATTTGCTGTCTATTTCTTCGATAGATGAGAAAGGAAAGAATCCCTTCTGTAGCTGAACCTTTCTGTATGTGTTGCTCAGTGCTGAGGCTTGCAGTGTTGCAAATCTCATATGTTCAAAATTCATATTCAAGAAAAAAAGATTGTGTTAAAAATCAGGAGATTTTTTTTAAAAAATAATACCTGTTAGATTCTTTTTATTTGCCTTTGCTTGTTTATCAGCATTCACACTTCTTATTTTTTTTTCTGCAACCACAAGTACTAGGAAATGACTTTTAAAAAAATGCATGTTGAGATTGTCATGCAAGATTCCAGTAGCTGAGGCTTCAAGAAAAACACTAACAGTTACAGACTTCTCAATCACATTGTGAGAGATGGCAACACTGGGCTGAGATCTCTTTGTTATATAGGTAATTTTGGTTAGTTTCCATTACAGAGAGAGTCCATTGGCTGCAATAGGATCATGGGGGAGTTGGCCACTCCCACCTTCAACATATTTCAACATGTGATCCCTTGAGCCCCTCTCTGTGCAACTGCAGACCTGGTAAGTATTGTGCTTCCATACACAGAGAGAAAGGCTTACTTCTACTCCCAGACATAGCTGGATCATTAAGCAGCAGCTTTGTCCACTGTGAGCAAAATTATCCACTAACTGAGACCACTGACCTTTCTCTATACCGGTATGCAAAGCAGAACTGTGTATATATGACAGGATTGGAGGAGCCTGTGCAGGGGGTCTGGATCCTCTGCACACTTCAGAGCTATGCTCCCAACAGCCTACTATACAGGACAGATTTAGGGGTAGGACAGGATGGGGACAGTAGATTCTCATAGGCACAGTATTCTGGCAAGTTCCACCCTTGAGACTAATCCAGTAGTAGCCAGAGAGTGATGGGATGATGAACAAGTCCTTCTTCTCCTCTCCTGTGCCAGTGAAGAAGATTTGAACACAGCCCAAGTACTTGAGCTGTACAGATGCCAGCATTTGGTCTTATGTTAGCGTTGTGATTGCTTTAATGGCTTGCACTCTAGCACTAAAGAGCTAGTCAGAGAGATAGGTGAGAGAGCAGAGCTTTGTAAAAGCCTATTCTTGGATGCATTACATCATTGATTGTATCATCAGGGATACAGGAGCAAAACTAGGGGTAGTACATGAAAAGGAGGCATGTTCACTTTGTCATAAGAAACACAAAGGAAAAAAAATTTGCTATGTGAACATATAATAAGTACGAGGCAAAGGGAATAGTTTATCAAGCTTCTCTAAACTATGGGGTGAAAAGAAAGAAAAGAAAAGAAATTGGTTTTAAAAAGTACTTTGGGCATCTCTGTAGACTTTCCAACAGATGCAGGTAAGATGTAGCTAAGAAACAGAGGGCCACATGATAGAATTCAGCAAAAGAGTATCCATAAAAGGAGGAAAGCATGAAAATATCATCTTGAGTCACTTGAAAAGAATGGGAAAGAGGAGCTGGACTCTCAGTACAGTTGCTGGAGGGTAGAAAAGGGAGCTTCTGAAATAGGGGACTCCCATTGACTTCAATGAGCTTGGGAGGAGCCCTTAATTGGACAACTGAATGTTGGAAGTTACCTTGACAACAACTGTAAAAACTGCAATTGAATATAATTTTCAATGTCTTTTTAAAGCTTCGTTCTTGGCATCATTGGTAGAGCAAACTGGGTTGTTGTATATCACAGCTGTGCTGAGATTGACAGTAATATTGCAGCAAAATTAATATGTTTGTATTTGGGAAGGCAGGTACTTAAATCTCTATAATTAGGCTGTGATAAGGAAAGCAGTTAGTGGGTAGCTATTTGCAGTCCTATTGTGGAAGGGGTTATGCCTTTCTGAACTGAAAGGGTCAGATGCAATCACTTTTATTACTTTCCAAATGCTAATTAAATGAGTCTATCTGCATCTTAAAGCATTGTCACAGTAATTGTGCCATATTAGTAAGAACATATTCACAAGAAGAATATGAAAGATCTGTTTGATTATAAATAGTGGGAAATCCTGTTATATAAAAATTGCTTATATAATAATAACTTTGTTCTCTATTAGTAAAGTGTCTTTCTAGCAGTATTTTCTAGGGCCAGCATAAGACAACTTTCACTCTGCAATCACCATTTCGGAAAGTTTGTTTGTTTGTCTCTTTGCAATGCTAAAGCGGTAGTATGACATTTTTGAAAGCTAAGAGTGTGGCACTTGACGAAACAGAGTGAGGCGGAGGGGAAGTATCTGTTCTTATCAAGAGCAACAGTTTCCTTAACTCCCAAATCTTTCCCCAGGGAGTTTTACTCAAATGGAATTTTGATAGAGTAAGGGTTACAGGATTTGCTCATGTCAGTATTCTGAAGGTACATTGAAATATGGATGGTAAGTTCTGCCATTCAATAGTTTAAAAAATTATGTTGCAGCAATATTTAAATAAAAAGAAAAGGAGTACTTGTGGCACCTTAGAGACTAACCAATTTATTTGAGCATACGCTTTTGAGAGCTACAGCTCACTTCATCGGATGCATACTGTGGAAAGTACAGAAGATCTTTTTATACACAGAAACCATGAAAAAATGGGTGTTTACCACTACAAAAGGTTTTCTCTCCCCCCACCCCACTCTCCTGCTGGTAATAGCTTTCTAAAGTGATCACTCTCCTTACAATGTGTATGATAATCAAGTTGGGCCATTTCCAGCACAAATCCAGGTTTTCTCCCCACCCCCCCACCCCCCCACAAACCCACTCTCCTGTTGGTAATAGCTTATCTAAAGTGATCACTCTCCTTACAATGTGTATGATAATCACAGTGGGCCATTTTCAGCACAAATCCAGGGTTTAACAAGAACATCGGGGGGGGTAGGAAAAAACAAGGGGAAATACGTTATCTTCATAATGACTTAGCCACTCCCAATCTCTATTCAAGCCTAAGTTAATTGTATCCAATTTGCAAATGAATTCCAATTCAACAGTCTCTCGCTGGAGTCTGGTTTTGAAGTTTTTCTGTTGTAATATCGCAACTTTCATGTCTGTAATCGCGTGACCAGAGAGATTGAAGTGTTCTCCAACTGGTTTATGAATGTTATAATTCTTGACATCTGATTTGTGTCCATTTATTCTTTTATGTAGAGACTGTCCAGTTTGACCAATGTACATGGCAGAGGGGCATTGCTGGCACATGATGGCATATATCACATTGGTGGATGTGCCGGTGAACGAGCCTCTGATAGTGTGGCTGATGTTATTAGGCCCTGTGATGGTGTCCCCTGAATAGATATGTGGGCACAGTTGGCAACGGGCTTTGTTGCAAGGATAGGTTCCTGGGTTAGTGGTTCTGTTGTGTGGTATGTGGTTGCTGGTGAGTATTTGCTTCAGATTGGGGGGCTGTCTGTAGGCAAGGACTGGCCTGTCTCCCAAGATTTGTGAGAGTGTTGGGTCATCCTTCAGGATAGGTTGTAGATCCTTAATATTTAAATGTTGATGATAAAGCAGAAAGAACAAACGGAACTAAGATCTTAAAGGGTAAGTGCTAACAGTCTGGATGCTATATGTGATATACAACATCTATTGCTTTCAGGATACCCACAGTTAGGAATAGCATTGTGTGTGTGTATGTGTGTGTGTGTGTGTGCTTGCAAATATAGTTGACCATCACTGGAAGAAACACTAACAGATGTAATTTTAATACCACAAAATTCAACAATGCTTCATGAAATATTAATGGAGTTTTGTAACATATTCTAATTTTAAAGTCCATTACTAAATTATTCAATAGTGTATAAAAAACATATGGTATAACAGCAACATGTGCTGTATCCAATTATCCAATTAAATTTTTGTAATGTGTTTGTAATTTCTTCTTTAAGCCTTATAAGCCATTGGTGGTTTCCAGGTGTTATGACTCACCTTTAGTCTCCTTGTTCCCCTGAAATATTTTACTTGGGTACATTTATTATCTGCTTCAGCATTAAATGTCAGGCTTTTACGGTTAGTTTAATTGGTTCTATTGCTGATTACTGGTGGGCATGCTTCTCAGGATGATAGCATTCAGAGGCAATCTTGTATTTTTCCTGCAATCTTTGTTTGCTTTTGCTGGAAGTAGGGGGTGGAACAGTAGCATCTCTGTCCCAGCCACTCTGGGTCTCTGATTTAAAAAATGCCCAGATAACGAACAAAAAACAGTTTTGAAAGCGTTACTGCAATTGGTTTCTTAGGGCCCAAGCCAACCTGAAAGGAGCTGATTTGCCTTTATCTCCCATTAATGTGACAGTGAAAGTCAGGAGAAGTCAAATATGATCTAGGTTGTGCATAAGAGTGATGGGATGATAGTGGTGGAGCAGTGATAGACAGGAGGAGACGAGAAAGATTGGGGGGTTGTTTTTCATCAACTTGAATCTGAATTGGTGACAGGATATTCCAAATGACTCGTGAGTATCACATGAGGTGAGTGATTTAATGGAGGGATAGTGGTTGGAAGCGGAGAGGTAGATTTGGCTAATGATCATAATTGAAACCATGAAAGGTGATGAGGTTATACAGGTATAAAACATAAAGAGAGAAAAGGTGTGAAAGGCAGCAACCTGCTGGACACCAACATTCATTAATGACTTGGGTAATGGAGTGGAGAGTATGCTTATGGAAACAGACTTCTCAGAGTAAGGTTATTTTGGTACAATTGGAAACACCATCCCCAAACCACTGACGAAGATTTAGTAATGGTCCGTCATAGTGGTGGTGGTGCCAGGAGGTAAGAGCTGTGGCAGGTGTTATACCGTGATAAAAGGTTATTTAATGGAAGCCAAGTTAATACAATTAGTTGTCAAAAATAATATAACAGGCATTTTATTTAAACCAGAACAAGGAAAACTGGATTCCACTACCTACAATAACATTAAATAGATGAAGAATATATATAATAAAATGTAATAACTGTTCAAATTATATACTATATATACTATAACTTACTACTGAGTGTACTTACCTAACTATAACCCTCTAAATAAAGAAATATATCTATCTCTGTATACACGGGGTATTATCTTACAGGTTATTATTATTATTTATTATTTCAAGGTCCCCCTTCCCCCAAATCTCTCACTGGGTGCTGTCTAACACCCAAGTCAGTCTTTGAGCCTCAAGTGCTTCCGATGACTTCCTGGAGAGATGGACTTGATACCAGGGATGCTTGATTGCGGGGGTGCCCATTAGACCAAACCCACTGGGTCTGAAGGACCTTTGATACTCCTGTTCCAGATCCCCAGGACAACACAAATCAATGATAGAAGATGAGCAGAACTGATAATCTGGAACAAACAGGAACTGCTGTTCAGGAACATGCCATCAAACATAGACTAACTTGACCAGCCAGCTTTAAACTAAAGGGACCCACTTCCGCATGTCTGTCTGTCCTGCTCAATCTCACTCTCTCCACTTACTTTTGGTTTCTCTCAGTCCCAATTTCCCTCCATCCCTCTCTCTGTCCTCCCCCCTTTCATCTCTTTGCCCTCTCTCCCCACCTCTCTATTTCTCTCAATTTACTCATAGACTTTCTGTTTCTCTCCATCCTAGACTCTGTCCCTCAAGTGTCTCCTTTCTTCTCCTCCAGCTCCCTATCCAACCCCCACTGCTCACTGTCCCCTGACCACCCCCTCCCGGGACCCCTGCCCCTAACTGCCTCCCGGGACCCCACCCCTTATCCAACCGCCCATGCTCACTTTTCCGTGACTGCCCTGACCCCTATCCAAACCCCTGCCCCCTGACAGGCCCCCCCAGGACTTCCACCCCCTATCCAAACCCCTGCTCCCTGTCCACTGACTCCCCCCCCACTCTCTGCCCCCTTACCACACCGCTCAGAGTGGCAGGAGCTTGCAGCCATGCTCCCGCCCTGCCTAGCAGGAGCGGCGGGCTAGAGCGCTCGCAGCGCGTTGCGCTGAGGCTGCACAGGAGAGGGAACAGCGGGGGAGCGGCCGGGGGCTAGCCTCCCCAGCTGGAAGCTCAGGAGCCGGGCAGGACGGTCCCATGGGCTGGATGTGGCCTGCGGGCTATAGTTTGCCCACCTCTGATCTAGAGGGATGGGCCAGATGCCACGAAAACATCCGACCCAGTCAATTATTTGCAGGCTGTGAGGAACATTACATAAAATCTGCCAGACTTCACATCCCTTATTTTTTAAATGGGCAAACAATGGGAAAACACACAGCTAAAACTTTAACAAGGTGTAGTCCCAAGTGGCAGGAAAAAGGGCACTTCATGTTTTTGTAATCAACTGAAACAGCATTCTGAAAGACCAGACAGTTGGCCCAGTCCAGATGTCAATGACCAAGTGGGAGAGTCTGTCACTCCATAAATGGCAAAATGGCAAAGACCTGATCTCAAGTTAATAGGTTAATTGCTTTAATACTGCATTTTGCATTGACGTTTGTTTTAATGTTGTGATGGATGAAAAGAGGTCATTTTTTTAAAATACAGGCCTTGGAGAATTGCAAATGCCTATCTGGCAGCTTGATGAAAAAACATCTTGTAGGTGATAAAATGTGCTGCATGCAAATGACAAGTGGGCTTGATGTGCCCTGAAAACATTCAACTCAGAGTGACCTGTGATTGTAAATTACTGGCACAATGCATCAGATCCTAGACTTGTAATTTCATCAAGATCAACAAGATGCAATCTTAGAAACTGTTTGCATGGTGTGAGGACGAATTGATGCCCTTGTCCTTCCAGACTGCTGGATCTGATGCTCAGGAGCCTGACTGCTTTGTGTCTCCAAGTAGCAGTACAGGGCCATTGTAAATAATTAAGTAGAAATTTGTTACCTTTTTGTCAAATGTATTTCTGATGTTGCTCTTCCTTAGCCTCCATTAAGAAATCCCTTGATTAAATTTTAAAGTCTTAAACAATTTGAAGGGCTGAGAGCACAGGACACAAACGGCAATTTGAATGTTTTGCACAGGAAAGTCATATTCTCTTTGGGAGCAAAGAAAATAATGTCAAGTATTTAGTATGCAATCCCATGATTCCTTTTCAAGACATGACGTTAGAGATTTGATTACCGACTTGTAGGTCATTTATTTTCTCAATTACTTCGCTTTTACAGGCTTGGAATTTCTACCTTTTCCTGTATTTACAAATATTTCTATTTAAATAGAATCTGTAGCTGGAAATCTAAACCAATGAAATCACATAAAGAGGTGACATATAGAGTACATTGCATATTAATATAGAAAATACAGGACAAATGCTCTCATTCATAACTTAAAATCCACAGTTCAACCAGCAAGTCTGTTCTAAGCATATGTAGAAAAGGAGATTAAAAATAAAACTATAGAAACAAAATCTCTAAAAAATAAATCAAGTGATTATGGATCTGATAAACAAGTTGCCCTTGTCTTGACTTCTGCATCTAAAGCCATGAGTAGTAGTTTTGGGTTTTTTATATCTTTCCTAAAAAGTAGATACATTCATAACACTCATAATTATGCAGGACTTGACAGCTATATAGCACTGATACTGGGAAAAGCCATATGAACTGAACATAGGACACAATCTGTACTCAAAGAAGGGGAAAATAATATCAGGGACAAGGAAATAATCCTGGAGCAGAGGGCTAAAATCTGGAGCAGAGAACATATAATTAAAACTGACCTTTTAAAGTTAGCGTGAGCATGACTGTGCAGGTCTGATTCACCTACACAAATAAATCATTACATATTCTTTTCTTTCCATGATCCTTGTATGCTCAGATACAAATACGTAGTCTTCATCCCTTATAGCTAAATTTCATTTCCCCTCTTGCTTCAGGGAAGCAATAGAAAATAGAAAAAGCCCAGTACGGTATAAAAACAGTGAAAAAGCAATCTCTTGAGTTACAACTCCCCAGTCATGGTACTACATGTAAGCAGTGTCTGAATGAGCTCTCCCCTGACAGCTAGTGATGCCCCAGGGGAAGAGACTTCAGGAGCAGACTGTATTTGCAAAGACACTCCTTCTCTGCCTTGGTGTTCAGCAGACAAACCTGCTTTGCCAAAGTGACCAATTCTGGCTCGTTTTGAGTTAAAATTCACTTTTGTGTTGAATACAGGGGTAATGAAATGTTGTTATCCTCATTGTATGGGTAAAGGCCAGCAGAACTGTACTTATCATGCCCTGATTGAGGGTGTCACACTACACTGAACCTCACTTGCTGAAGATGACAGGGGACAGGTGTTCCTACCAGGTCATGTTCCTACCAGGTCATGTACCAGCTCAGGCCAATGCCTGGTCATGTGGACACTGTCTAGATACCAGTTGACCCTTCCCTCTCCAGTGTTTAAAGACTGAGCTGATTGGACTCAATTAAGAGTCCTTATTCAGTGATTACTAGAGCTGAAATCACTGAAGAACAGGTCCAGGGACTAAGCCTTAGGCGTGGAATGGGGACAGTGTTACAGTGAAAGACAACAAACAGGCAGCAGGACAGAAGTTCCCCGCTATCCAGTGAAATCGCTAAGAGTTGAGTTAAGTGGGGGAACCTCAGACTGCATCGTAGCGGAAGTGAAATGAGGTGGCAAGCAGCAGCAGTGGCAGAAATAAGAGTGGCAGAGGTGGTGGTGTGTGAGTGACCAGTGGCAGCAGAGTGAACAGCTCAAATGGTGAGCAGCTGCAGAGATAACAGTGGCAGCCTCAGTGAGCTAGTTGCAGAGGTGGCAGCAGCAGAGGCAATGTTTGATGTTCCTGCCCCCCTGGGTCTTTGCTGACTAAGGACAATCAACTGGGAGTGGGCTGCAGTAGAGGAAAAGGGGGAGTGGCATGTTAAAGGGACACTCATTCATCAGACTTGTGCTGGCAAACCGGATGCCAGCTCCTGCCAAGGCTTTAGGCCTCAGTCGAGCACTGACACATTCATTGCTAGAAACCAGTCTGTTTCACCTGTGTGCTAGTATAGTTAAGATCGGTATGGAATTTATAACAATGTGTTTAGTCTATGAAATGCTTGTAAGTTGCTGCAAACATTCATCTCATAATATCGTAATCATGTGCTATAAAGAGGTAATTAAGTTTTTGCTTCATACGTGTAAAAAATGTTTCCTCTGGAACTGTGAACCTGTCAGGAGGGATCATCTGGTACACATCAAGAAGGCTATCAAAACTAAGTGGGACATTGTGGGACATTGCAACACAAAGACCTAGCTAATTGCCCCTACACACTCCTGAAGAGACACAGCAGACAAGAACATTTTTCATCTCTTTTTCTGTTTGGACTCTGACAGGGCTGAAGCTACAAAAGAGAAGCAGAGATCCTCAGGGTCAGCCTGGGTCAGCCCTAAAAGACATTCAGAGATGACAGATTACTATAGTTTTGTCACCTTTTGGAAACCATAGGCTATAACTCAGCTGTGTATATAAATGTGCTTGCTTTAACCTTGTAATAACTCTCAACTCTCTCATTTCTTTTCTAAGTTAATAAATCCTTAGTTAGTTTACTATAGGACTGGCTACAAGTGTTGTCTTTGGTGTGAGATCAAATTGACCTGGGATAAGTGACTGGTCTCTTGGGAGTGGTAGCAAACTGAATATTTTGTGATCTTTGGTGTATAGCAACCAACTATCACAAAGTCCAGCTTGTCGGGGTGCAAGATAGACTAGAATGCCCAAGGGGACTGTCTATGACTCCATGGTAAGATGTTTATAGTGCTTTAGGAGTTCACACTTGTTACTGGGTTGGTGAAATCTAATTATAGAACACACAACCAGTTTGGAGTCTCTGGCCTGCTTCTTGACAAGTCTGCCCTGAAGTTGGCACTCATGGTCATGAACCACTCCAGACAGCATGACAGGACTTTCAGTCTGCAAGATGGGAAATTGAAGCAAAGGGCACTGTCCAATGTATTGTGGGATATGTGTTTGCCTATGGCTATATGTTTTTAAACAAGGTTGTGGTGCTTTCCCAAATTAATGCTGAATTCCCTTTTCCTTTTCTTAAAAGTTTAATTTTCTTATATACAGACTCACTGCTTATGAGTGGGGAAGTACTCTCTTAGAGGTGCTCAAGGGTAATGCTCAGTTTTCCCAGATTACTGGGTAGGGGCTTGAGATGGTTCTGTATTGTATTGTTAAGAGGAACCCTTAGATCCTCCCCAGCAGGAATTCCATGAAAAATGACAATTCCTCAGTTACATTTTGATTGTAGAAATAAACTCCTCCAGTACTATCTGGACATGCACTCAGATCACCATAGGTATTACTGTATATTGTGTAATATATACACTCCCGAACTTTTATGCTTTGAAATACATACTCTTTCATCAGTTGTTTTCATGAAGCGATAATTCCTCCAGTTTTCACATTAGACAGGCTCTATTAAATTTTCATAATTATAAATGTCTATTTCAGAATTTTACAACAGTTGAATACTGTTTCCTCAGGAGAACTTTTGTGCCTCTTCAATAACTCCAAAGCTCTACCTACCACCAACCTTGAGATGGGTCCATTGCTCTTCCAGCTGAGGAGGGCTGTACATAGTTTCCTCAGGAACACATCTGCATAGCCTCAAGAGTTGTTATAGATGTCCCTTGTCCTCATTGGCTGACTGAGCTGACTCCACCACAGTTTCAGACCCTGCCAATTAGAGAGCAAGAAACCAGAGTTAAATATTGAACTTGAAAAACATGTCCAGGAACTGCTAGTAATCCGTAGGCCAGGGATTGGCAACCTTTGGAACGTAGCCCATCAGGGAAATCCGCTGGCGGGCCGGGACGGTTTGTTTACTTGCAGCATCCATGGGTTCGGCCGATCGCAGCTCCCTGAACTGGCCACGGTTCACGGTTCCAGGCCAATGGGGGCTGCAGGAAGTGGTTGGGCCGAGAGATGTGCTGGCTGCATGCCAAAGGTTGCCGATCCCTGCAGTAGGCTGTATATTGAGTACCACGGAGAACTTTATAAACTGCATGCTAAGGAAAACTACAGCGCTATAAATTAAATTATAATGGTCAATGTGTGGTAGACATTATAGCACAGCAAAGGAAAAAAATCTGCTAGAAAGCTTGTGCAAAATTGTGGCCAAATAGCAGATTATTTTAGTTTCCCATTGGAGAGCCTGAGAACTCTTCAGCCATGATTGTCCAAAATATAGTTCTTAACATACAGCATAAAATGTCCTGAAATGTAGGGTCAAATTCTACTCTCAGTTATGCTGGTGTAAATCTGGCAGTTACTCTGGATTTAGAGCAGTGGGACAGCAGAATTTGTCGGGTATTATTTCGTATTATGGAATACTTCACCAGTTCACAAGTAAACTTTAAAACTAAAAAGAGCTGTGGCTATTGAACAACTGATAAAATAAAGAATGTTTCAGGTTTTTTTTAAAAATGATTCAGTATGTTCTTAATTCTGAATCTTTAACTCACTTACTGTAATTTATATTGTAATGTTGAATGTACAAATAAACATTTCCCAGAAGAACTTTTAAAATAATCTTTTTGATCTACTTTCATCAATTTTTAATGCACAGAGTTTAAAGTTGCTTTGCAGTTTCAGCAATGGAATAAAGCACCCACAAAAATAACAGACAGATACTGTAATCCTGGTACTGGTACAACTCTGTGAGTCATAAAACTGAAGTCTTGACTGCTTGTGGTCATAAAAGATACAGAGTAACAGCAAATGATTGATCCTAATTTCAAATCAAGTCATTATATTCTGCCCAACTAAATTCTCCTTGTAGTTTCAATAAAGTAGTCTTCAGGTTCTTTCCAGACTGTTGAATTATGTTAAATACCTGCCAGGTTTCACCTTAAAGAAGGCTGTATTTCATTTGTGGGCCAAATAATCAGAAATGTGCCTCAGGCTTAATTAATTGTTTTGCTGTGGTATGAGATCCTTGGATGGAAAGGGCTCCATAACTGTTGTGATAGCATTATTAATTATTATTTTGAATTTAGTATTACCCATTATTTTGTTTAATCCACTGCAGCTATTCCCATTTAAAAACAAATCAATACTTACCAATAATTAGCTCATTGTGGTATCTGAGATCTCTTAGGACAGGAAAAAAATATGGTGTCTCAGATATCAATTGCTGGCAAATGTTTCAGAGTAACAGCCATGTTAGTCTGTATTCGCAAAAAGAAAAGGAGTACTTGTGGCACCTTAGAGACTAACCAATTTATTTGAGCATAAGCTTTTGTGAGCTACAGCTCACTTCATCGGATGCATACTGTGGAAAGTGTAGAAGATCTTTTTATACACATAAAGCATGAAAAAATACCTCCTCCCACCCCACTCTCCTGCTGGTAATAGCTTATCTAAAGTGATCACTCTCCTTACAATGTGTATGATAATCAAGTTGGGCCATTTCCAGCACAAATCCAGGTTTTCTCACCCCCCGCCCCCACACACAAACCCATAGAGACTGGGGAGTGGCTAAGTCATTATGCAAGGTAACCTATTTCCCCTTGTTTTTTCCTACCCCCTCCCCTCCTCAGACGTTCTTGTTAAACCCTGGATTTGTGCTGGAAATGGCCCACCTTGATTATCATGCACATTGTAAGGAGAGTGGTCACTTTGGATAAGCTATTACCAGCAGGAGAGTGGGTTTGTGTGTGGGGTGGGGTGAGAAAACCTGGATTTGTGCTGGAAATGGCCCAACTTGATTATCATACACATTGTAAGGAGAGTGATCACTTTAGATAAGCTATTACCAGCAGGAGAGTGGGGTGGGAGGAGGTATTTTTGCATGCTTTATGTGTATAAAAAGATCTTCTACACTTTCCACAGTATGCATCCGATGAAGTGAGCTGTAGCTCACGAAAGCTTATGCTCCAATAAATTGGTTAGTCTCTAAGGTGCCACAAGTACTCCTTTTCTTTTTGGCAAATGTTGACCTTTCATAATGACCACTCTATATTTTGGTAGCTACCCAGATGCTTTTGAGCATGGAATATATTATGCATGTTTATTGTTAGTGTTAGTACAATACACTGAATAACTAAAGGAGGTGTTCACAGGTGTTCTTTCCTTCAGTGTTCTGTGCTGTGGAGTTTCAGATAAGTGACTTGTTTGGGGAACATGGTGGAGTAAGCAGGGGGGCATGGCATTCCAACCTGCAGTTATACCAATAACTGTGGGAAAATCATGGAGATCTCTGAGAATCTACTGTAGGCCGAGGCATTCATTTAGAGGGACGGCCCTTGTTCACTAGGCCCCGCCTGGTAGCATGACTTGATCTGGCGCTGTGCTATTAAAGTATCTCTGTCTGCACCTTGTCCCTTCCTCAGAGACAATTTATCCCTGTGGAGTGGGAACCACACAGAAATCAGTCCTAACACAGATAGCATTAATTCCTGTGGGTATTGACCCATGGGTGTGTCAAGGAATAGGCCAAATGTAGTGATTCTTCTTTGGCTACTTACCCTCACTACCTACCCACATCTCTCATATCCGCAGAATCCTAAATCCATTGCATTTACAAGTAAGGGGCTTGAACAGAGGTGGAGGGAAGGGAGATGCTGTGATTAGACTTATTGCTTCTCAGTTTGGTAGTTTTGTAGGTGGGACGTCTAGCCTTAGCTCAATCCTCCTATCCTAAATCCTCCTATCGAGTGTTTGGGTAACAAATACTACGGGGTGCAATTTATTACATTATATGGTTATTTACAAAGATGCCTTTGTGAAAACCTTCCTAGTGACCCTCATTTTGTAAAAAACCTGTTTACATTTTGGGCTCAGTTGGACTTGGCAATTATCCCTTTCCCTTATAAAATCTAATGAAGAAAGCCCCAACTTCTACCACATTGAAAATAAAATCCTTGTCTACTATAATAAAGACCAAATCAGTTGACTACATTTTGAAAGGTAAAGTGAGATAAGATTGTCATGTTGTTTAGCAGGTGATTTAAAATTTGTGCCTGTGTTATTTTGCATATCAAAATGGAACATCTAAAAGTGGCATAGAAAAGAACAGTTGCAAAGCAGCCACAGGAAACCCTTCATCCCCATACTTAACAGGCTCGGGTGTAAATTTGAGAGGTATTGACCTCCTACTGTTTATGTTCATGTTGGCCTTAAAAACAGTAGGGGGGAAATTCACATTTTGGAACTCTTCGGCTGTGCTGGCCAAAAACAAAAATTCATATCGAGGAGCTGTTCATTGTATTGATAAATGCACATATCCTTTGCTGCTGGTTACTTAAGTTCCTTTTGTATGAATTTCCCCATTTCTGGGCTTTAATCCTACAGTCTAACTGCCTTATTTATGCTGCATCTCCTAGATGGCATTTTCACTCAGTAGGAAACTGTCCCTCCCTCTCATCAGAGAAAAACTGTCCCATTCAGAGTAACATTTAGAAATGTGGTTCTTTTCAATGAATATAAAGGCAGCATTAGACTTTTTATTTTTTATTTTTAAACCAAGACAAACTAGGCAGCTGACTCTCATTTTCTACCATATTTTTAAAAGAGCCAAGTAAGTGGAACAAAGAACGCTCTATACAAATAACAGAATTTCACTTTCACCTAAACACAGTCACAATGGCCAGATCCTCAGCTGACGTAAATCAACATAGACTTCAATAGAGGTACACTAACTGAGAATCTAGTCTACATTTAGGCCTGGTCTACAATGAAAAAGTTATATCAGCACAGCTACATCAATCAGGGATGTGCAAAAACCACACTCCTGACTGTTTTAGCAATGGCGACGTAATCCCCAGTGTAGACACAGCTGTGTAGATAGAAGAGGGCTTCCATCGATATAGCTACCCTAACACTAACAGAAAAACTCCTTCTGTCAGTGCAGGCGGTGTCTTCTGAGCTATGCTGGCATAGCTACGAAGACAGAGCTATGCTGGTATCGTCTCCAGAGTGTAGACATTCCCTTAATTTAGCCTGAGTCTCTGCATTGTAATGAAATATGAGCAAACAGAAATGCTTCCTTTCCTTGTGCATAGATTATATAATAATTTATTTTCAGTGACAGGAAGATTGAAATTGTAATTCATTACTTAACATTCTTCTATGATGCAGATTGGATTACTAATCTGAAAGGTGATGGAGTTTACAAGGGGGGTTGGATTTAACCAGGTCCATCCTTATGCAGAACTACAGGCTGTCACACACCTTGTTAAAGAAAGGAGGGAAGTGTGCAAATCAATAATTTATTATGAGAATTCACCAAGAGGCTGAATATCAAAATCATCAGCACCCTAGGCATATGGACCTTGCCAAAGGGTGAGCTGAGCTGAGCTCATCAAACACTCTTATGTATAACTCGTAGTTCTTCACAATGGCTTGGCCACCTGGCTGACAATGCCTAGGATTCTTATAGCACCTTTATTCAGAATAGCTTTAGTAACAAACCACCCCTTTTGCCATGGAGTCAGAGCAGCAATAAAACTTGGGGTAGTTAATGGAGTTACCAATGACCACCTGCTCACACACAGACAAGCTTTTCTGTCTCTTCTCAGAGCTGGCTTCTTCTTTCAAACTCTGTCCTTCACTTTTTTCCTTGTTATACTGAACACACTTTTAATTGACAGGTTTCAGAGTAGCAGCTGTGTTAGTCTGTATCCGCAAAAAGAAAAGGAGGTCTTGTGGCACCTTAGAGACTAACAAATTTATTAGAGCATAAGCTTTCGTGAGCTACAGCTCACTTCATCGGATGCATTCAGTGGAGAATACAGTGGGGAGATTTATATACACAGAGAACATGAAACAATGGGTGTTACCATACACACTGTAAGGAGAGTGATAAGGTAAGGTGAGCTATTACCAGCAGGAGAGCGGGGGGGGAAAAACCTTTTGTAGTGATAATCAAGGTGGACCATTTCCTGCAGTCTGTTCTCCCGGCCCTCCCCCCCCACCCCCCGCCCTGCTGTTCCTCAGACATTCTTGTCAACTGTTGGAAATGGCTCACCTTGATTATCACTACAAAAGTTTTTTCCCCCCGCTCTCCTGCTGGTAATAGCTCACCTTACCTGATCACTCCCGTTACAGTGTGTATGGTAACACCCATTGTTTCATATTCTCTGTGTATATAAATCTGCCCACTGTATTTTCCACGGAATGCATCCAATGAAGTGAGCTGTAGCTCACGAAAGCTTATACTTTTAATTGACAGGCACATTCAGAAAACTTACGACAGATTTGGGAGTTATGCCTATACTGGCTTATAAATTCCAGTTTGGTTTTGTGAATGCCTTGTTGTAGTTCAGACTCCATTTTGAACGTAACCTTTACTGTGGCTTTGAGCAGTCATTCTGAAGCAGGAACTTGACACTTAGTGAAGAGACTATGTCTCAGAAGCTGTGACAGAGCAATCAAAGGCCATCGACATTGAATGACTGCAGTGGAATGATGGGTTTTCTATCAGCGGGGCCCTTGAGTTTGAAAGACTCTCTACTAAGAAGCTGAGGGGAGAGAGGGGACTGGAGCTTGGAAAGGTCCAGTGGAAGTGCAGGGACAGAAAAGGTGTCTGAGGCTTTTTAAAAGAGGAATGTTGTCTAAGCAAAACATTTCACTGCCAGAAACATGATACGTAGGCCAAGTAGTTAGGCAGGTCACTCATCCAATATTAAACAGGAGTGTACTCCTAGGGAAAAAAAACAGGAGTACTTGTTGCACCTTAGAGACTAACAAATTTATTAGAGCATAAGCTTTCATGGGCTACAGCCTACTTCATCGGATGCATTGAACGGAACATATCGTAAGAAGATATATATATACGTACAGAGAAGGTGGAATTTGCCCTACAAACTGTAAGAGGCTAACTAATTAAGAGGAGCTATTATCAGCAAGAGAAAAAAACTTCTGTAGTGATAGTCAAGATGGCCCATTTAGACAGTTGACAAGAAGGTGTGAGGTTACTTAACATAGGGAAATAGATTCAATATGTAAAAAGACCCAGCCACTCCCAGTCTCTATTCAAACCCAAGTTAATGGTATCTAGTTTGCATATTAATTCAAGCTCAGCAGTTTCTTGTGGGAATCTGTTTTTGAAGCTTTTCTGTTGCAAAATTGCCATCCTTAAATCTTTTACTGAGTGGCCAGAGAGGTTGAAGTGTTCTCCTACCGGTTTTTGAATGTTATGATTCCTGATGTCAGATTTGTAAAAGACTTAAGGGTGGCAATTCTGCAACAGAAAAGCTTCAAAAACAGATTCCAAGGAGAAACTGCTGAGCTTGAATTAATATGCAAACTAGATACCATTAACTTGGGTTTGAATAGAGACTGGGAGTGGTGGGGTCATTACACATATTGAATCTATTTCCCTATGTTAAGTATCCTCACACCTTCTTGTCAACTGTCTAAATGGGCCATCTTGATTATCACTACAAAAGTTTTTTTTTCTCTTGCTGATAATAGCTCATCTTAATTAGTTAGCCACTTACAGTTTGTATGGCAACTTCCACCTTCTCTGTATATAAAAAATATCTTCTTACTACATGTTCCATTCAATGCATCCAATGAAGTGGGCTGTAGCCCACAAAGCTTATGCTCTAATAAATTTGTTAGTCTCTAAGGTGCCACAAGTACTCCTGGGTTTTTTTTGCAGATACAGACTAACACAGCTACCACTCTGAAACCTATCCTTTTCTAGGGTTTGTTCCCCATCCAGTACTCAGACAAAACTGGACATGGCTTTGTCCCGTACTGTACGGGGATGCCCATTTGAAGAGTGCACTGCTCCTCCTCCACCAGTGTGACTTGGAGTGGAATTTCATGCCAGTGGGTGCTGGGTGAAACACTTTTAAAAGGCACCCCCTGTGCAGTGAACCCTTCAATGCACCATATGTTTGAGGTTATGCCAGGGTTATGCCGGTAGGGGCAGGCCCACACCATTCCTGGAAGTACCCAAATGTCTGCTATTCCAGGAATGTGTGAGTGGCCCCCCTACCAAAAAGGCCAGAAGGGTTAGCAATGTAAAGGACTTGGACCAAATTCAGGACTCACAGGGGTGGTGAGGACACTGAGGGCAATTGTGTTCAGGAATTTCTTGTATTCTATAGATCTGTAATTCTCTTCTTCAAGAGTAAAATGTATGTGTGCATGCCCAGGTGCATGTGTTCAAAGGCTTGTCTATATGGGGGCACTCAGGAAGGTTAATCCAAATTAACTAAAGTGGATTAGTTAACCTGCATTAAACCCCTGTGTGGACACTCTCACTAAGAATTAAAGTGACCTTCAGTCAGTATATTCCAGTGAATTTAACTAAACTGAATTAAAGGCACTTTAATTCTGACTGAGAGTGTCCACACAGGGTTTTAAAGCAGTTTAACTAATTCACTTTAAATGTATGCCTTTCATTAATTCAGATTAATTTTCCTGAGTGTTGTCTTGTAGACAAGCCCTAAGAAATTCCTTTGCTAAACTTGTGTTGCTTGCCTTACTGCTATGTTTTCCCTCAAGGGAGTAACTAGGAAACCAGAGCTCCCATAGCTAGGAGGAACGTTTCTAAGCAACTGGCGGCTTGGGAGGGCTGAGGTGCTGGTGTAGTCAGACAGACAGTGGGCTTCCACTGCCAGAGAAAAGTGTCAGACCAGGGCCTTCACATTGGGAGTGTGCCTAGGAGACCCAGAAATATGATCAATGATCAGTCGCTATCCAGGCCCAAGGAAGCTTACAAGCACACAGGATTCAGTGATTAGAGCCAATCACAACAGACTGGGGTCTGTTCAGAGAGGAGGACTGGGACCAGGTTGTGACAACAGTTTATAAGGTAATTTAATAGAGTACAATCTACTAAATATTAGCTCAGACATATCCGTATATTAATAGACAGATTTCTCCTAGAAAACAAGGTACAAAGGGGTTGTCACATATTTATATGCATTTCTTTTAGCTAGCATAACCTGATGATATGACAGTTGCTTAGGTAACTGAATGTGTTTTGCTTAAGAGCAGTAGAAAAATGCCTGTGAGAATGTGCATTTAGGGTGAAATTCACCACTTCACCCAAAAAGCCTGAGAAGTTGGGCTATGTGCAGAATGCGAAGCAGGGGCTCCTCACCCCTGTACAAAAGTTCCCAGCTAATGAAACCCTGTACATTAAATCTGAATACTCCTCACCACAATGCTCCCCTTCTCCTGTCGTATTCTAAGCTAGCGTGGAGCCCAGCTATATGGCATGGAGGGAGTGCCCTGCCAAGTGGGTGCTGCACCCACAGTCTAAGACTAGAAGCCTTGTGCATCCCTTGACACAGGTGAATTGCAGATCCTTTATGGTGCAGAAGGCCTTTTGGGGCGCTTCTCAAAGTTATTTCAACCATGGCTGGCATTCATGATTGTTATACTATCTGTCTATTAAACACTTCATGAAATAAAGGTGGGGTTTATTCATAGAATCATAGAATATCAGGGTTGGAAGGGACCTCAGGAGGTCATCTAGTCCAACCCCCTTCTCAAAGCAGGACCAATCCCCAACTAAATCATCCCAGCCAGGGCTTTGTCAAGCCTGACCTTAAAAACTTCTAAGGAAGGAGATTCCACCACCTCCCTAGGTAACCCATTCCAGTTTTTCACTACCCTACTAGTGAAAAAGTTTTTCCTAATATCCAACCTAAACCTCCCCCACTGCAACTTGAGACCATTACTCCTCGTTCTGTCATCTGCTACCACTGAGAACAGTCCAGATCCATCCTCTTTGGAGCCACCTTTCAGGTAGTTGAAAGCAGCTATCAAATCCCCCCTCATTCTTTTCTTCCGCAGACTAAACAATCCCAGTTCCCTCAGCCTCTCCTCATAAGTCATGTGTTCCAGTCCCCTAATAATTTTTGTTGCCCTCCGCTGGATGTTTTCCAATTTTTCCACATCCTTCTTGTAGTGTGGGGCCCAAAACTGGACACAGTACTCCAAATGAGGCCTCACCAATGTCGAATAGAGGGGAGCGATCACGTCCCTCGATCTGCTGGCAATGCCCCTACTTATACACCCCAAAATGCCATTGGCCTTCTTGGCAACAAGGGCACACTGCTGACTCATATCCAGCTTCTCGTCCACTGTCACCCCTAGGTCCTTTTCTGCAGAACTGCTGCCCAGCCATTCGGTCCCTAGCCTGTAGCGGCGCATGGGATTCTTCCGTCCTAAGTGCAGGACTCTGCACTTGTCCTTGTTGAACCTCATCAGATTTCTTTTGGCCCAATCTTCCAATTTGTCTAGGTCCCTCTGTATCCTATCCCTGCCCTCCAGCGTATCTACCACTCCTCCCAGTTTAGTATCATCCGCAAATTTGCTGAGAGTGCAATCCACACCATCCTCCAGATCATTTATGAAGATATTGAACAAAACCGGCCCCAGGACCGACCCCTGGGGCGCTCCACTTGACACCGGCTGCCAACTAGACGTGGAGCCATTGATCACTATCTGTTGAACCCAACAATCTAGCTAGCATTCTGTCCACCTTACAGTCCATTCATCCAGCCCATACTTCTTTAACTTGCTGGCAAGCATACTGTGGGAGACCGTGTCAAAAGCTTTGGTAAAGTCAAGGAATAACACGTCCACTGCTTTCCCCTCATCTGTCTCATCATGGAAGGCAATTAGAGTAATCAGGCATGACTTGCCCTTGGTGAATCCATGCTGACTGTTCCTGATCACTTTCCTCTCCTCTAAGTGCTTCAGAATTGATTCCTTGAGGACCTGCTCCATGATTTTTCCAGGGACTGAGGTGAGGCTGACTGGCCTGTAATTCCTCGGATCCTCCTTCTTCCCTTTTTTAAAGATGGGCACTACATTAGCCTTTTTCCAGTCGTCCGGGACCTCCCCCGATCGCCATGAGTTTTCAAAGATAATGGCCAATGGCTCTGCAATCACATCCGCCAACTCCTTTAGCACTCTTGGATGCAGCGCATCCGGCCCCATGGACTTGTGCTCATCCAGCTATTCTAAATAGTCCCAAACCACTTCTTTCTCCACAGGGGGCTGGTCACCTCCTCCCCATGCTGTGCTGCTCAGTGCAGTAGTCTGGGAGCTGACCTTGTTCGTGAAGGCAGAGGCAAAAAAAGCATTGAGTACATTAGCTTTTTCCACATCCTCTGTCACTAGGTTGCCTCCCTCATTCAGTAAGGGGCCCACACTTTGCTTGACTTTCTTCTTGTTGCTAACATACCTGAAGAAACCCTTCTTGTTACTCTTAACATTTCTTGCTAGCTACAAATCCAAGTGTGATTTGGCCTTCCTGATTTCACTCCTGCATGCCTGAGCAATATTTTTATTCTCCTCCCTGGTCATTTGTCCAGTCTTCCACTTCTTGTAAGCTTCTTTTTTGTGTTTAAGATCAGCAAGGATTTCACTTTTAAGCCAAGCTGGTCGCCTGCCATATTTACTATTTTTTCTACGCATCGGGATGGTTTGTTCCTGCAACCTCAATAAGGATTCTTTAAAATACAGCCAGCTCTCCTGGACTCCTTTCCCCCTCATGTTATTCTCCCAGGGGATCCTGCCCATCAGTTCCCTGAGGGAGTCAAAGTCTGCTTTTCTGAAGTCCAGGGTCCGTATTCTGCTGCTCTCCTTTCTTCCTTATTCTTTGCCTTAATCTCTCACTCTCCTTTGGAGAACCCCCCTCACAATACAAATCTGCTTCAGTCCCTCCCATCTCAAAAAAAAACCCAGGCTAGACCCCACTGGCCTCTCCAGCTGCCACCCATCTCCGTTCTCCCTTTCATCTCTAAGCTCACTAAATGTACTTTCTATAGTCACGGTCTGTAATTCCTCTTCTATTGATGGGGTATACCAACCCCACAGTGAGCCAGCAAGGGTTAATAAGCTCTTGTGGGCCCACTCAGCCCTGCCCCATTACACCTGCACTCACTACCTCTGGAGCATCTGGTCTGTGAGCTAGAGGCAGTTAACAAGGAAAGAGGACAGTTCAGTAGTGAGCTGAGCAGGAAGGACAACATATGTCCTGTCCTTTGCTCCCTGAGGAAAGGCCCATCCCATCCCAACCCAGCATAGCATAGCATAGCATGTCTGCAGAGACTGTTGACTGCCAGATGCCTCTGGAGGAAGGTAGGTCTGGAATAGGACTATTGAGTTTGTTTTTTGGACTATTACATTGTTTTACTACTAAAAGATGTATTGGGCTGTCTGTACTATCTGGAATAAACCTGTGTGGCCTAAAGGCTGCTGGGCTGTCTGCGCTGCCTGGAGCAGGCCCGAGGGGCCTAATGTGTCTGTGGCAGGGAACCTCTGCCTAGGAGGGTTGTAGGGGCCTGCTTCAATAAATTCTGTGGACTTTTTCACCCTATTTGAGTCTCCCCTTCAGTTTGCTGTGGACCCTGAAGAGCATGTGGTCACATGTGGTAGAAAATGTGAGCAGGATCTACTTCCTGCAGAAGGTGGAGGCCTGAGTGATCTGTATCTTCAAGGACCCCACAGTGGGGAGTGGCAGTTAGCCTTGCTGGGGACATCTGTCTATGAGCTAGGGCGCAACAGCAAACATTGGTTCAACAAGTCATAATCCATTTGCAGCCACTAGGAGAGAACAACTGTTCTGATGTGGCTTGTCTCAGACAAAGATGGGCTTGTTTCCTGACCTTTGGAAGGTTGGTGACAGTAGCTCAGTGGTCATTTTGCTGCCTCCGTAACAGATTGGGGCACCCCAGCCATATATTGAGGCCTGGATGCAAGGGCTGCATAAGACTATGCGCTGGTGGAGGTGGACATACTGGATTACCTAGACATAATGGAGGAGGAAACCTGCCAGCAGCAGTTCCAGGAGGAAAAAATATCTCTAGGTAAACTGGTCTCACGTGGTTGTCCAAAAATGGAAGGCTCTGTGCTGGAGATAGCTGCAGCCTGAAAAATGGATTGCTGTATAGGTCACTGAATGTATACTCGTAGAACAGTTTGCACAGATACTCCTGGCTGGGGAAGAGACTGGGCACTCAGGAACTGAGCCAGAACACTCGCTGAGGCAATTCAACTGATGGAAGATTTTATGGCTGCTCAGGGGCACCCAGGGAGAGGCAGCCTGAGGCTAGAGGGTCAGCACAGAGACCTAGCTGGGAGTCCCAATGTCAGAATAGCCAAACTGCAGGTGCAAACCAGTGACCCTTGAAAGCGCTTAGCAAGTTTCAGGGGCCATGTCTGGGATGGGTAGGGAAACCTGGATGACATAGGTTTGAGCCAGCCCAAAATTGTGGCGCCACCCACAGTCCCGCATCTGAAAAGACTAGGGACCTGGCACCAGTTTGTCACACAAGGTAGAACCTGCCCAAGCGCTAGAGTCATGGGCTGACTCCATCTCTGTCTTTCAAGTGGACATTCTGGCTCCATGTATCACAACTGAACTTTCATGGAATATAGTTTTGGATTGAGGAAAACTGGGCCTGAAAACCATCAATGGCCAAGTTGACCATTCCCATCCAAGTAAATGGGACCAAAATCACAGGTCTTGCTGACTCACGATGTGGCAAGACCCTGGTGTAGGACCACTTGATAAAGGGCAGGAACCCCCTGGGGGGATGATTTATTTACAGTTTATCAACGACAAAGTTAAGTCATATCCTAGTGCCTGAGTGCAGCTGACCATAAGCTAATATATGGAGTTCCTCATTGTGGGAGTAGCCTCAACACTGGCCTACCCAGTAACTTTTGGGCTGGGACTTGGAATATTTTGAGGAAGTGCTGGAAAAATTCAGGGAACTGTAGGAAGCCCCAGGACACTGACCGCAGACAACACAGAGAAGAGAACCAAAGGGCCCATGAATTGGGTAAAGAAAGGTGAAGAGGCAGACACTGGGGAAGGTAGGTCAGGTCATCTGGAGGCTTCCTCAGTCTCCCTTCTGGGTAAACAGTCACGGCATCCCCCCTTACAGGACACAGAACTTCTGTCCATGTTCTCCAATTGAAAAAGAGAACAATGGGCAGACGAGACCCTGAATGGGTCCACAGCAAGCCAACCAATACCCAAATTTGAACTCCAAGTGGAAAGGCTACTAACTCAAGAAGGACAACTAGACCTGAGAAGTGTGAACATAGCTCCTGGTCTCACCAACATACTTGCAGAAAGTCCTGTGGTTGGCCCATGTCACCCCATTTGTTAGGCATCTCAGTAAAGAGAAAACACTTGAAAGAATCTTAGGCTATTTTTGTCTGGCCTGGAATGTACAAAATGGTAGCAGACTTCTGTGCTCCTTGTTCTGAGTGCCAACTTGTTGCGCCCAAAGGAGCAGCAGAGGCTCCTTTATTCCCTCTCCCACTGGTGGATACCCTTTTTGAGAGGATAGGAGTGGATCTGGTAGGACCCCTCAAGAAAAGTGCAGGGGGATCTCTCTCTATATTGGTAAGTGTGGATTATGGTACCTGGTACCCAGAGGTGATCTACTTACACTAGACTAGTGCAAAGACCATTGTGACTGAGCTGGTAAAATTTTTCACCCAGGTGGGTTGTCCTGGGAGGTCTTAACAGATCAGGGAACCAACTTCATGTTACGGCTCATGAAGGAGGCATGAGGTATGTTAAAAAATGTAAACTCTTTGAACCTCCTTGTACCACTCCCAAACAGATGATCTAATCGATCATTTAAATCAGGCTCTGAAAATTATGTTAAAGAAATTTATTGCAATGGACTTCCACTATTGGGACCAACTGCTGCCCCCACCCTCTCGTTTGCTATGTGGGAAGCTCCCCAGTCATCAGCTGGATTTTCCCCTTTTGAACTTCTATCTAGGAGGCAGCCTCGGGGAATCCTAGACCTTGTGTGAGAGATGTGGGAGGATCAGGGTCTCAAGACTGAGAATGTAGCCCATTATGTCCTGCCAGCCAAGTGGCAGAGGCCCTATGAGGTAATCTGGCAGGTGGGGCAAGCAAATTATGTGCTGAGGCAACTGGACAAATGGATAACAACACAGATATATCACGTGAACCTCCTAAACCCATGGAAGGCCCAGGAGGGATGTTTATGGCCCTTACTCACCAGAAATGGAATTAGGAGCTTTTGGGAATTCGAGCCTGTACAGGTCAGGGACAAAGTCTACCCTAACCAAAGGGCACAAGTCCAGCAACTGGTAGTCTCCTTCTCAACTCTGCCAGGTGGGACTCACTTAATACAGCACCACATTCAAACAGAGCCAGGGCAACGAGTTTGGGAAAACCCTTTCCCTCTTCTCCTGAAAAAGCATGAGCTCCATGCCATGCTAGCGCAGGGCTTTATCAAAGAATCCTGCAGTGAGTGGCACAGCACTATTGTGTTAGTTTCCATATCAGATGTGACCACTAGATTTTGTATCAGTTTTTGGAAAGTAAATTTTGCCATTTACAAATTTGTACATGAACTACTAGACCAGTTGGGGAAGCCAGATATATCACTACACTGGACCTGACCAAAGGGTACTGGCGGATTCTGCTCATACTGGAATCCTGCAAGAAGGCAGCTATCACCAGGCCATATGGTTTATACCATTTTCAAATTATGCCTTTTAGCCTGCCTGGGGCACCCACTACATTCCAACCGCGACTGGACTAAGATCTCCAGACCTAGGGCACGTATGATGCTGCTTACTTAGATGATGTCATTGTGATGCTGGCAGGTCAGATGCCAGCTCTTGACAAGGCTGCAGGCATTAGCTAAGAACTGACAAACTCATAGCTGGAGACCCAACCACTTCACTTATGTGTTAGTGTTGCTCAAAATAGTCTTATAAGAATGTATTTAGTGTTCAGACTTTATAGAATGTTTGTAGGTTGCTGTGTGCATTCATCTCATTTGTAATGTCTGCATTCCATGCTAAAAGGAAATATGTAAGTTTTGCTTCATAACTTTGTTTGCTCTAAACTTGTGACCTCAGATAGGAAGAGTGTTTTCCCCTGTGCATCCAGAAGAACTATCCAAATCAGATGGGCCATCAAGGAATATAACAATAAAAGGGATTGGTGAATGGCCCTATCACATCTTGGAAATCCTTTGTGAAAGGAAGCTCCTCCTATGGACTTGGACACTGAATGAAGGAAATAAAACAAAGACACAGGAAAATGTTCCATCTGTTTGTTGTTTGAACTGTCACAGGCCTTGAGACACCAAACTGAAGCCAGAGACCCCCAAAGGTTACCTCTGGGTCTGCCATGGAAGACACTTTGAATTGACAGATCACTACAGCTCTGTCACTCTTAGGATTTAGATTGCAACTCATTTGTGTCTATGTTTGCTGCTTTAGCCTGTAAATAACTCTCTTTTCTTTTTCATAGTTAATAAACCTTTAGATACTTTATTACAGGACTGGCTACAGGCATTGTCTTTGGTGTAAGATCTAAGGTACCAATAGATCTAGGGTAAGTGACTGGTCTTGTGGGACTGGAAGCAATCTGAACATTTTGGGTTTTTTGGTTTTGGGGTTTTTTTTGGTGTAAGTGACCATTTATCACTATGTCCAGCTTGCCTGAGTGGCAAGATAGACTGGACAGTCTAAGTGGACTGTCTGTAACCCCATGGTGAGACTGTTGTAGTGATCCAAGGCTTCACACATTAGTCACTGGCTTGTGATGAAATCTAATTATAGAATTTACCCGCAGTTTGGGTTGTCTGCCCTGTTTTTGACAGTCTGCCCTGAGGTAGTCACACCCTGTCATGAGCCACTCCAGACAGCGTGACAGTCATCGTTTATAGCTGAGATTGGGAGACCCACCTTGTTCATGTATCAACTCTGGTCCCTGGAGGAGGCAGGGCTGATGGTGAACCCAGCCAAATGCAAAACTGGAAAGGAGGAAACTATTTACTTTGTACACACTGCAGAGAAGGGCTAAGACCCGCCCTGATAGACAAGATGCAGGCTTTGACAGTCTGTCCTGCCCCAACGATGAAAAAATAGGAGCAAAGGTTCCTGGGGCTTGCAGGGTATTACCAACAGTTTGTGTCAAGATTTTTAACAATAGCAGCCCCCTCATGGACCAAATCAAAGAAAGCTCCCCGAGCAAGGTCTGCTGGTCCGATGCCTCTGAAAGAGCTTTCCAGTCATTAAAGAAGTGCTTATGTGAGGAATCAGTCCTGTATAGTCCAGATTTCTTGAAGACATTTAACTTGCAAACCGATACTTCAGATGTCAGATTGGGGGCAGTGTTGTTCCAAGAAGTCCAGTCAGAAGAACGTCCAGAGCTATATATTAGCTGCAAGTTCTTTCACAGGGATTTGGCCCCATCTGCTATTGAGAAAGAAGGCTTGGCTGTAAAATGTACAATGGATGCTCATCGTTATTACCTCCTTGGGAACTCATTCAGCCTGGTTATGCATCAGACCCCCTTAAGATGGATAAAGGTTATGAAAGAAATACACCCCCGATTAATGATGTGGTACCTAGCCCTTCAACCATGTGCTTTTCAGGTTCAGCATAAAGCAGGGAAAGCACCCCTGAATGTTGACTTCTTCTCCCATGGGACTAGGGGTTGGAGGGTGAACAGTCGACATCTATGTCCAGTCCCTTGGGAACTGGCTTGAGAGAGAGGGTGTGTGATGGGGTATATGTGTGGGGAACTCTCTCAATAAACTCTGTGGACTTTTGCACCCTATTCAAATCTTCCCTGTAGTTTGTCTTGGGTCCTGAAAAACATGTGGTCATACCCCTCACAATTCCATCCTAAACTCTCTCCAATCCTTGTGTTTCACTGAAATTGCTCTCACCTAAGTCTCTAACAATGACGTCTTCCTAGCTAAAGTTCAGAACCTGTACCCCTTTCTCATATTACTTGATCTGTCATCTGTCTTGGACACAGTCAATTTATGTTCTTCTTTTTTTTAAATCTTGCCCTACTTTGGCTTCCTGCGTCTCTTCCCATTCCAGGTTCTCCTCCAACCTCTCTAATCACTTCTTTAGAGTGTCCTTTGGAGGATCCTCCTCATCTGCCTTCCAGCTTTCTGTGGGGTGCCCCAATGCTCAACCCTTGTTCCCCTTCTCTTCACCCTTTACACCTTATCTCTGGGTAATCTCATCTGCAAACACAAATTCAACTACCATCTCCATGGTGATGACTTACAGATCTACCTCACTACTCCACATCTGTCTCCTTCTGTCTAAGCAAAAATATTGGCTTGTCTCTGACATTTACTTGCAGATGTCTAGCTGACAGCTCAAGCTAAACATGGCTAAAACAGAGCTCTTAATTCCCCCCCGCAACACGCCCCACTGCCTGCTTTTGTGATCACTGTAGACAATATCACCATTCAGCCTGTCACTCAGGCCTGTAACCTGGGCAGCATATTCAGCTGGGAACTCTTGCTAGGCCCTCACATCCAGGATATGTTTAAATTTTGCTGATTCTTTCTGCATAAGATGTCCACATTGTAAAGTGAAGGTGTGATTTTTAGTATGGGTAAGCAGACCAGTACCAGCTTTTATCTAGCAAGACTGGGTAATGATAGCAGTGCAGCTATATTGGCATGGATTTCAGCACAGGCAAGAAGCCAGAGTATAAGCCCTCCAGGGACCTTGGGTAAGTATTCTGATTGGTAGCCTGTGCTGAAACCTGTGCCACCATGTCTACACTGGCATTATTATCCATTCTAGCTAGATTAAAGCAAACATGTTACCCATGCTACAATCACACCTGCACATGTCAGTATCATTACCCTAAGATACGGCCTTTCCTATTCATCCACATAGCTAAAACTCTTGTTCCGAAACTCTTCATCATGCATATTAATTTCGGTCACACCCTTCTCTCTGGCAGTGACAAATGCAGTCTTGTCCCATTCATATCCACTCAGAAAGCTGCTGCAAAGATTATTTTCCTAACCTGTTGCTTCACCCATGTCAGCTCTCCCTCTGAATCCCTCCATTGTCACCTCCTTCTCTATCACATCAAACATAAGCTGCTTGTATTCATTCTTCTCACTCAGTCCCTACTCTACCTAACATCTCTCATTCTCTGTCAAGCTCTCGCTGCTCTCTTCCAATTGGCCAATGATGTCAACCTCCACTGCCCTAAATTTTCAAACAAACATCTTAGTGCTTTCTGCTATGCTGCCCCACATGCTTACGAGGCAGGCACTCTCTGTAAACATCCGCAAAGCTACTTCACTAGCCACCTTCAAATCCCTCCTCAAAAGTCTCCTTTGCTGAAACCTACATAAAGCTTGACGATTATGAGGCTGCAAGTGTGCAGAGACCACCGCCTGTCATGCTGACTGATATTGACTGCCCTCTCTGTCTGTATCTATATGTTGTCCCTTGTCTTATACCTACAGTTGGGGGCAGGGAAGATCTTTTTGTTCTGTGTTTGTACTATGTGTAGGAAATGGCTCTTGGTCCATGACAATGGCTCCAAGATGCTACTTGTACCACTACTGGGTGTTTTCTGATATAGTAAAGGATAGCATTTTGATAAAGAATAACCTGGAGGCAGGTTCTTCCCTACAGTAGAGAGAGACATTGCCTACAAGATCGGGAGGTGGCAGATGTATTAAAAACTATGCAAAAAAAAAAAAATCTTGTAAAGCTGCAGCTCCTTTCCTGTGCCTCTTCCTGCATTTTAGTGCCCTTCAGCTCCCTTCACACTCCTGTCCTCCTTGCCCCTCACTCCTCTGAAGAGCTGCTGTCCTATCCCTCACAGTACTATCCTTACAGATGCTACAGAAAGGACCAGTATGATGACCCAGTCTGACCTCTTGAAGAACACAGGCCATAGAATTTCAGCAGTAGTTCTTGCATCAGGGTGTTATGTAAGACCACGCATTATGTGGTAGCCATGCAACACCTAAAAATATTACAAGATGAGTTAAGAACAGGTTTTAATTTCTTACCCTGTTTTTTGGGGGGTTTAAATCAGACCATTAATGTTATCAGTGTATTCTTCTTTTTCTTGTATTTTTCATTTTTTTTTTATTTTGTTAGAGATAGGATCAAGCCAAACAGTGTTTATCCAAATTGAGATTTCAAACACCCAAAGGGTTGGGGGTGCTTGTAGCTGGGGTTTTGGTTTGAGACACTTGCTATTTATTATTATTTATTTAGATAGCAGTCACATGAGCAACTGTACTGTGAAATACACAAGCTGGGCTGAGAAGCCTACAGAACTGATCCTGGTAACCCTTACTCAGGTGAGTAGTCCTTACTTACTTGAGTATATCTAAGGAAGTAAATGAAATTACTCACAAGTAAAAGTTTCCAAGGTCCGGCCCTAAAGGCACAATGGGTACAGAGACAGAACAACGCAATATGGAACAAATGGATAATGGAGTGTGGTCATTAGAGTTGGTATGTTTCATGGCATAGATGGATTTTTCACAGTAGTATTAAAAAAGAAAGCTCTCATGGAAATCTAAAAGAGTTGGCTACTTTTTTTCAAAACAGACCCTAGCGCTTGTGGGCACTGCTTTGCGTCAACAGATCACAAGCTTTTTATTTAATTGTATGTCATGCAGGGAGAAGCATTAAGGACAAACAATATTCCATCACATCAAATCAATTTTAAATTAACAAACCACGATTCTGGCTGAAAACTGATGCTAATGGAGGGCCTGATGCTGCAAATACTGAGAACGTATTGCCAGGTATGGATCACTTTTGACTCTCATGGACTACAGTGGGAATAGAGGGTCATGCTCCACCGTTTTCAGAAAAAGCTCAGGACCCCACAGGATCAGCCCCTGCCCTCTTTTCCCCTTGCGACCAAACTTTTACTTTAGTCAAGGATAAAACCTTCAGTTTTAGGCCCTGATTCAGCAAGTGCTTAACATTAAGCACAGGCTTAGCTTACTCCTGTGCTTAGGTGTAAGAGCAGTCCTGGATAGGGAAGGAATTAAGCATATTTAGATGATGCACTGACCTGGGGCTCTGGTTGTTTTAATCTGATCTTGCGCCCAAGTATCATTTAGGAAGGAAAATTGTGTCTATTTTTGTTTCACTGTCGGAATGAACATAAATAATTCTGACAGAAGAAATCATTAATAAAAATAGTTCTTCATATAAATTATCGTTTAAACAGATTTTTTTAAAACGAGAGTTAATCTCATTTTCAGTTTTTTCTCTTTCTGAAATCCAGAAGGACAAACTAACAAATGCATGTGCAGTCCCAGTTACCAAGGCTACAAATGATGGCCATTTTCTCCCACAATCATAGAAACAAGACTACAACAAACACAAATTACCTGTAATTTTCTTATTCCCATAATTCACTTCACACTTCCATGGCTAAAGATGAATAAAGGAAAATAGGATTCATATTTCCGTGAAAAGGTGTTAAAACCTGTGCTCACTCAGACCTTAAATGAAAGCTGTCTCTTACCATAAATGTGAAAAATTAAAATAAAATCTTTGTTAAAATCGGGAGAAATGCTTTTCAGTCTATTTGAGTGGAAATGTAACTTGCCATTCCACAAATCGATGTTACACTCTTTTAAAACATACAATTCCTTTTAAAGGGCATTCTGTTTTTCGTGTGTTGATACCAGTCTCACTTTGGAGCACGGTAGAGTACTCTGGATCTTAAAAAAAATCTTATCTTAGAAAAAGGTAAATTATAGTCCTAGCTTCTTCATGAACATCCTGTTTCAGAGCCAGGGATGGCCTTACGCACAAACCAAGCAAGTGCACAATCAAGGACCTGCTCATTTGGGGATCCAAATCCCATGCAAGCTCTACAGCTATTTGGCCAGCACTATTTCCCTTCAGGTATGTCTACACTGCAGCTGGGTGTGTGCTTCCCAGTGCAGACAGACATATGTGCTAGCTCTGCTTGAGCTAGCACACTAAAAATAATGTAGCTGGGAGGTGGTGGCTCAGACAAGCTGCCCAAGTACATATACAGCAGATCCAGACAGGTTTTTACCCAAGCAGCTAGCCTGAGCCGCTGCCCATGCTACCCCTACCTACTCTTCTATTTTTAGCATACCGTAGAACCTCAGGGTTATGAACACCAGAGTTACGAACTGACCAGTCAACCACACACCTCATTTGGAACCAGAGGTACGCAATCAGGCAGCAGCAGAGACAAAAAGAAAGAAAGAAAGAAATACAGTACAGCAGTGGTTCTCAAAGCCGGTTCACCGCTTATGCAGGGAAAGCCCCTGGCGCGCCGGACCGGTTTGTTTAGCTGCCACGTCCACAGGTTCAATCGATCACAGCTCTCACTGGCCGTGGTTTGCCGCTCCAGGCCAATGCGGGCTGCGGGAAGTGGTGCAGGCTGAGGGATGTGCTTCCTGCCGCCCCCATTGGCCTGGAGCGGTGAACCGCGGCCAGTGGGAGCTGTGATCGGCCGAACCTGCGGACGCAGCAAGTGAACAAACCAGTCTGGCGCGTCAGGGGCTCTCCCTGCACAAGCGGCGGACCGGCTTTGAGAACCACTGCAGTACAGCACTGTGTTAAATGTAAACTACTAAAAGAATAAAGGGAAAGCAGCATTTTTCTTCTACATAGTAAAGTTTCAAAGCTTTATTAAGTCAATGTTCAGTTGTAAACTTTTGAAAGAACAACCATAATGTTTAGTCCAGAGTTACGACAACCTCCATTCCCGAAGTGTTCATAGCTCTAAGGTTCTACAGGACTCATGCCTGACTGCTCGTACTGGTAAGCATGCTCCAAGCTGCAGTGTAGACTTAACCTTACTGGTACTGAAGAGGAAAGAAACAATACATTGACAGACAACTGTAAGCAGTGCAGAACTACAGCATGAAGCAACTCATGGCCTGATGCGTCTGCCTCTGACATGTCCAAAAGTTTGTAAGTAAGCTCTTAATGGTGTTCCAGAAAATATAAGGCTAGGCCTCTATGGAGCACAGTGCTGCAAGATATTCATCACACTGCATTCTTAATGCTACACTGAACTCTCTTCCTTCTCCCTCCAAGCAGTGAGCCCAAGCTGTAGATGTGAAGGCTGTTCCGCTTTCTAATTAGGCTAAGCATGCCTACAGCATTTTGCTTCTATAAAATACCTTTGATAAAAGAAGTATTCACTGAATGTCTGCTGGAGGAACCACAGGATTCAGTGGAAAGATTCCCGTTAAGTTCAGTGGGCTTTAGATCAGGCCCAGAACGAAGAGAATTCCTTTATGATTCCTGTGTAATTATTATATAGCTAGTTGAAAACATTTTCAGTGGAATGGTTTTTCATTGAAAAATGTAATTTAGTTGAAGTTGCAACATTTCATGGGAACATGTTGATTTCCACAAAATTTTCTTCGGGAAAAAGTAAAAAAAAAAAAGGTTTGACATTGTCAAATCATTTCATTTACATTTTTATATTAAAATCTTGATTTAAATATTAAATTATATTGGTATATAATATTTACTTGTAAGCGTCTATATATATATATTTAATATGTTATATAATATACATGTAAAACAAAAATTATTCAAAACAATAACATGAAACATTTCAACACGTCCCAACTAATATTTTAAAATTTTCATTTCACTGCAATTTTGGCTTTTCATTATGATTTGGAATGATTTTTTTTTAAATGTCAGAATTTCTCATGGAAGAGAAATTCCAGTTCCTGATAACTCTAAAAACCCTACCATTATGTAGACAGTGGGATGACATTGCTTAGTTACCAATCAAATGAGTACACCACTCTATAAATGATGGCACCCGAAACATATTTTTGTTAAAATATCAACAATGTTGGTTAAAAAAGTATCATTTTAACTAGAGTGGCCACATTGAAAAGTCTTTATGACACAAAAAAATCAATAAAAGACACAATTATGTCTGTAAAACTAAAACAATAAGGAAGAAATAAGGGTAAAAAATCATGGCCATTGGTTTCCCAAGTACTAATGCTGGGTATTGGGCAGATATCCGAAGGAAGAGAAGAAGAAGCATCTGCAATGTCTGTTGTAGCTTGGCATGCTTGTAACACCTTCTCCCCACATTCCCATCCCTGCAGTGGGGAAGGACAGGAGGATCTTTGTAGCAGCCCCACTTGAAATGTATTCAAAATCTAACAATAAATTTAAACTTTAAATGGAATCCTAACTGCTTTTCTTGTTAACCAGAGAGTTTAAGAACAATAAATAGGGAGATATTATTTTTAAAAAATGTCAGTTCTCTCAAGTCTTCCTTTGCTGGATAAAGTCTTTTAATTAAATTACTTTTAATGTAAGTTTCTCCAAAGATAAAAAGTATTAAGGGCTTGATCCTTCAAGCTTCTTAAAGCTGCTGACAAGAAATGTAATGAGCCAAAGCACTAGAACTTCGCACACTGGGTGAAATCCTGCCTCAGTGAAGTCAATGGGAGTTTTGCCATTCACTTCAGTGGGGCCAGGATTTAACCCTCAGTCTTTGCTAAGTACCCATGCCAGTAGGCTTTCGTACACTGTGGAGAATTTATGCTGTACTTAACAATGTGAGCAAATCTCTACATCCATCACTGAGGAGAGCACTGCTGAAAGGAGCGGAGTTGGCAAGGCTGGGTACAGCCCGTGCCTGGCCAGGACGTAATCTGCTTTAATGCAATCCAGTGAATGCACAAAAATATGTGAAGAGCCAATTTTAGGATTTTCAGTTTCTCCCACTGACAGCCACTGCTTGACAACTATTTGACTGTGCTTAAGAGCTGCACTTAGACAAAACTTAGAGCAGGGGTAGTCATCATAAGCCATTGCCAGGCATGCTTCCAATGAAACATTGTTTCTCCTGTATAGCTGCTCTGTGCTTCATGTCTTGTACAGCACACGGAGTTCTTGAAACAGTCTGTCTCCTTCGTTTACCACACTTTTTTTAATCATGTACAAAAAAAGCACAACCCTCAGCAATCTTACTGATGGCTCAGTATTTTTCTCTCACAAACCTTCTACTTACAAGACTGAGACCTTAAAATCTGTAGGGTTCTGAACTTGCATCACACGCTCTTAAAGAATAAGCGTAAGCAAAACTAGTTCCAATTTCAATTATTCAAGTCCTTAGTTACTACAGTTGCTGTCTTTGTTTTGTCAAAGTCAGCTTATGTTTTCCTCTCCAGATAGAAAAGGCTTCCTATAATGGGCTAAGAAAGGAGAAATTGTTAATTACTTATTCTCCTTTTCAGTTAACGATTCACCGAGGCCAAGGCCAAATTTTCGTCTTGCCAACTAAAAGCATTCTTTGCTTGGCCCACTCTTATTTCGGTGCTCAAAGTCTTCTGTGTTTGGTGGTTATGTCCCAGGTTCTTCCTTAAAGAAGACGCTGTAACATATGGGTGAAACCCTGCTAGACTGTATGTGAGCTGCAGCCATAAAGGCTATTCAGCACACAGAGGCACATGTCATTGTGTTTGCAGATTTCACCTCTGTTTTGTTTTGCTGATTTATGAATCATGGAGTTATGACTCCTTCTTGGAATTACTTTTCACAGCTAGTCACATTCTGATAGGCTCAATGCTATTAGGGATCTTTCTCATGCAGATGAAAGTGGTGACTGACAGTTTTGTGCTACATATTAAAAAATGTGCACATAAACGTACATGCATTTCTGCATATACTTCTTTGAAGCGGACCCACTTTTGCAGCAAAGGCAATAGAGAAATGAAGCTAATACCGAGAGTTACGTGGAAAGTATGTGTGGGGAAATCAACAATTTTCACAAAACATTTCCCCAGCTTTTGTTGAATTTTCATTTACTCATTTTCTGACCAGCACCTTGAATATAGGGTTGCCAACTGCCTAATCGCACAAACCCAAACACCCTTGCCCGGCCCCCTGCCCCGGCCTTCTCCGAGGCCATGCCTCTTACTTGCCCCTTCTCCTAGGCCCCTCCCCCTTCTCACTCCATCCCCCCTCCCTTGCTCTGATTCATTGAATAGATCATTCATTGCCTCACTCACTTTCACCAGACTGGGGGCAGGGCTTTGGGGTGCAGGAGGGGGTGCGGGCTCTGGGAAGGAGTTTGGGTGTGGAAGGGGGTGCTGGGTGCAGTCTCTGGGAGGGAGTTTGGGTGCAGGATGCGGACTCTGGGAGGGAGTTTGGGTTCAGGAGGGGTTGCAGGGAGCAGGCTCTGGGAGGGAGGCTAGGTGCAGGAGGTGGTGTGGCGTGCGGGCTCTGGGAGGGAGTTTGGATGCGGGGTGTGGGGTCTGGGCTGGAGCAGGGAGTTGGGATGCAGAGAGGGTGAGGGGTCAGCGCTTATCTTGGGCAGATTCCAAACGTGACCAGCACATCCCTCTGGCAGTGGCTTCTAGGTGGGGGGGAGGAGAGGGGGTCTCTGCATGCTGCTGCCCCTGCCCTCAGACACCTCTCCCACAGCTTCCATTGGCCTCAGTTCCCAGCCAATGGGAGCTGCAGAGTCAGCACTCAGAGTAGGGACAGTGTGTGGAAACCCCCTGCTCCCCTCTCCCAGGACCAGAGGGGGTTGCTTCCTGCCGCTTCCTGCTTGCTTTCAGTGCTGGCTGCTTCCGGGAGTGGCGTGTAGCCAAGGCAGGTAGGGAGCTTGCCTTAGCCCCTCTGCGTGCCAGACTGTCAGTGCCTAAACTCTCCCGGTTTGGCTGCAGTAGCCTCTGGGAGATAGAGCATGATTCTGATAGACTCATGGCGAAACTAGGAGAGTTGGCAACCCCATTTGAATAACGGAGTCTGAAATAATTGAATAACTAAAATAAAATAATGGCTCTATCTCAGAATGGGTTTAGCTTCAGGAGCTACGCTTGACCATAGATCTTTTGCAGATACTTGGATTGGGCACTGTCTTACGCATTCATTGCCACACTGGAATGTATTTTTCTGATAGAAGACATTTTCATAATGCAGTGGGTGGGAGTAACAACTTTGCTTGTCTAAGCAACATGACCCACAATCTGTTCATTGGTGTTTATTGGCTACTACGTCACTGGTTATAAGCAAAAGGTTTGGAATAAAACATACCCCTGAATAACAGGCTAAGCACAAAATAACTTTTTAATGTATTTGGAACAGAATAAAGACACATGGGGAAGAGTTGAGGCACGTTCACTCTAAAAGGGGAACAGAATATGTTGGGAGCACAGAAGAATTCCTCTGTAATAAGAGTAAGTGTTGTACAAGCTAGACCCAAAAGAGCATGGATTGCATTTATAACTAGCCCTTCAGTGCAAATGTAGTTGGCCCTTGTGCAGTCTGAGCAAGTGAAGATTTCTTGAACACTCCGACCCTGATCATCCATGTAAAGCCAGCCACAATGTGACTCTTTGTGTTAAATCAAAAAGAAAAGGAGTACTTGTGGCACCTTAGAGACTAACCAATTTATTTGAGCATAAGCTTTCGTGAGCTACAGCTCACTTCATTGGATGCATCCAATGAAGTGAGCTGTAGCTCACGAAAGCTTATGCTCAAATAAATTGGTTAGTCTCTAAGGTGCCACAAGTACTCCTTTTCTTTTTGCGAATACAGACTAACACGGCTGCTACTCTGAAACCTGTGTTAAATCAGTGGTTCTCAAACTTTTGTACTGGTGACCCCTTTCAAATAGTAAGTCTTTTAGTGCAACCCCTTCCTTATAAATTAAAAGCATTTTTAAAGATATTTAACACCATTATAAATGCTGGAGGCAAAGCGGGGTTTGGGGTGGAGGCTGACAGCTTGGGATCCCTCATGTAATAGCCTCGTGACCCCCTGAGGGGTTCCCATCCCGAGTTTAAGAACCCCTGTGTTAAATATTAAACTCACATCTAACATTTGTATATTTCATTATTCATACAAAAGCTGGGAATAAAAGAAAATCATTGTGTATTAATATAACACAATGTATACACGTATAAATAAAATATCACCCTTTCAGTGTATAATGTGCAACAGAAGCATTTAAAATGAAGTAACAATTATATTCAAATCACAGTGATATTTTCCTAGTGATTCAAAACAAAAGTTCATCCTTACGAATATTAATCACTGAAAAGGCTCAGCAAGGGTCTGAAAAACAATACAAACTTTTAGGGCTAGATCCACAAAGGGATTTAGGGACTTGTCACTTCAGACACATAACTCTACAATTTAGATTCTTAAAACTCCTGCTCAGCTGCTGCCTAACTCTATGAATTGGGCCAGCAAATGTGCAAGAGCAACTCTGTAACCAAATAGCTAAGGCACTCACCTAGCAGATGGGTGACTCAGGTGCCAGTCTGCCTGGCTCCCTTTCCTAGTTAATTATTGATATGCAGTGGAACAGCTTCAACAGGACTGCTTCCTTCCCTAGAGCAGTCTGTAGGCCAGTGATTAGGGCACTCTCCTGAGTGGTGGGAGAGCCAAGTTCAACTCCCTACATTACATCAGGCAGAAGAGAGAAGTTGAATCTAGGTCTCCCAGGGTGAGTGCTCTAATGACTACGCTAAAGGCTACTAGGTCATCTCTCTTCAGTATTTTGTGAGAAAGTGCTTAGGCACCTATCTCCTGCAGAGGGTTCACAGCTGTGAATCCTGAACAGAGATAGATGCCTCCCTCTAGCCTGGACATCGGTGCCTAACTTCCTTTGGAGGGTGGGGCTTTGGCCACACCCAGGGTGACCAGATGTCCCGATTTTATAGGGACAGTCCCGATTTTGGGGGCTTTTTCTTATATAGGCACCTATTACCCCCCACCCTCTGTCCTGGTTTTTCACACTTGCTATCTGGTCACCCTAGCCACACCCTCTCTTTGGCATTTCCTTGTGTCTATCTTAGGTGGGTCTCCATGCAGCTTGCTGGCTTCTGTAAACCCCTTTTATGGACCTAACTCTCCCTATGCATCGTACAGGAAGCCTGGGTGCATAATTGGAGCTGAGGTGTCTACTCGGCTGCAGGGCACCTAAACTTCAGGTGTTACAACACTGAGTCTAAGTTCCCTTTGGGGATTTAGCTCTTACTTTTGAAAAAATTTAAAAGGTTAAGGGCCTTATCCATAGCTCATTGGAAAGACCTCAACTGACTGCAATGAGCTTTGGATCAGGCCCCAGGTAGGCCCTCTCTGCCATGTGGCCTTGAGGGAAAACTGCAGAGAGTAGCTAGCCAGAGACTCCCAATAGTAGGAGCAGAAGCAGCCAAAGCTGTACTAGGGGTGAAGGGGTAAAATGCAGCCCAGCTAGGGGCCCCCCATCTCCCAAGCACTGCCAAGGCCCAGAACTGTGACGGGGACACCCTTCCCCCACATATGGCAGGCACTAGGACCAGTGGCATGCTGTGGCATTTTTAGTGAGGAATGCAACAGGCTGGGACAAGGGTAGGGTTACCAGGTGTCTGGTTTTTGACCGGAACACCTAGTCAAAAAGGGACCTTGGTGGCTCCAGTTTGCACTGTTGACTGGGCTGTTAAAAGTCGCTCCCTACCTGTCCTGCCAGTCCCTCCCTACCTATCCTGGCATCGCGCTGTGCCCCGGAAGCGACCAGCAGGTCCGGCTCCTAGGCGGGGAGGCCACGGGGCTCCATGCACTGCCCTTGCCCCGAGCACCAGCTCTGCACTCCCATTGGCTGGCAACCGCGACCAATGGGAGCTGGGGTGGTGGTGCCCGTGGGCGAGAGCAGTGCGCGGAGCCTCCTGCTGGCTGCTTCCGGGGCAAGGCCAGCGCCAGGACAGGTAGGGAGCCTGCTTTAGCCCCGCTGCGCCGTTGACCAGGAGCTGCCTGAGGTAAGCCCATGCCCCTACCCTGAGCCCCAACCTCCTGCTCCAGCACTGAGTCCCCCCCAAATCCGGAATCCCCTCATCCCTGGCCCCACCCCAGAGCCTGCACCCCCAGCCCAGAGCCCTCACCCCCTCCCACACCCTAACCCCTGCCTCAACCCACAGCCCCCTCCTGCCTTCCGAATCCCTTGGCCACACCCCCCAGCCTGCAACTCCCTCCAGCACCCCAAACCCCTCATCCCCAGCTCCACCCCAGAGCCTGCACCCAACCCAGAGCCCTCATCCCCTCCCACACCCCAACCCCCTGCCTCAACCCATAGCCCCCTCCCACATTCTGAATCCCTTGGCCCCACTCCCAGCCTGGCGCCCCTTTCTGCATGCCATACTCCTCATCCCCAGCCCAGAGCCTGCACCCCCAGCTGGAGCCCTCACCCCCTCCCACACCCTAACCCCCTGCCCCAGCCCAGTGAAAGTGAGTGAGGGTGCGGGAGAGCAAGCCACTGAGGGAGGGGGAATGTAGTGAGCAGAGGCGGAGCATTGGGGAAGGGGTGGGGCAGGGCTAGAGAGTTTGGTTTTGTGCGATTAGAAAGTTGGCAAGCCTAGACAGGCATTTACCTGGGAGCCAGTTCATTCACTCCTCCCCTCTCTGTAGCAGAGTCTTGATGGGCTTCTCTTCCAGACACACTGGGCAGTTCAGCGCCAGCAGCAGTATGAAGTCTCCTGCTATCAGCTCAGAGGAAGACTCAGGCAGCAGTTAAAAGTCTACTTTGATGCTTCCCCTTGAGGAAAAAAGGGGGCTGGGGCCAGGGCACAGCAGGTGGCATCCCAGCGCTGCCCCAGGCCTGTTGATCGCCACACAATACATGTGCCTTCATGGGGGTGGTGGCGGCTGCTGCCTGGCCCCTCCTCAGGGATGCCATGCCAGCCCCACTGGAGACTTGAGGGTGGCTCCTCGCTCCCCTCCAGACTCCCTGGGGCCCCAGTGGGAAATGGCTCCTGCTTCCTGCTGCCAGGCTCTGGGTCCTGTGACCTGGCAGCCTCCTGATTGGGTTCTCAGGTCCCGCCGGCCAGGATCAGTGCTTCAGTTATGGCTCTTTCCCATCCAGCCACCTCCAGCCTCGCTTGTGCTTTTGGGTCCAAAGTCCCACTCTGCAACTCAACGGATGATTCAGGTCTAAACTTGCATGCCTCAACTACTTTTTCCAATACAGCCCGTCAGGAAGTCAGCTGCCTACAGAGTCATGTTGCCTAGGCAACATGGTGCAACTTGGAGCATTGTATGCCCTGCCAGCAAAACAAGAAGACACCTGACATGAACAGATTGCTGACATGCAGGGCTTTCATATTCTTGTAGAATACAACTTTTGTTGTGGATTCTGGGGCATGCAATGCATGCATTGAATACCTAGACAGCATTCCACACTAGGACCCAGGTGTTGCCTCCCCACCCTACCATGTGGGCTTGAGTAGGGGCAAAGTGCAGGGAGGAGTCAGCCAGGGACTCCAGTGATCATAGGAGCAGCTGCAGAAGCAGCAAAAACAGGGACCTTGTGACATTCAGAGAAGTTTCTACAGTTTCAGCTGGACTTCTCTGCCCTGTGCTAATTGGCGGCTTGCTCCAACCCTCTCCCTCCCTCTCAGTCTCTTCACTTCAGTTTAGGGAGACCGTGCATTCTGGTTTTTTAAGCCCTGTCCTGGCTGTCCCGACTTTTTTGGAAAAAAAGTGAGCATTTATCCTGTTTGCCGTTGCCAACTTGATCAGTTGGTAAGAGCAAATGGGACAAATGCTCATTTTTGTCAAAAAGGTGGAGTGCAGAGGCAGGGCTGTCCTTACCCATACGCAAAGTACGCAGCTGCGTAGGCACCAGGAAATTTGGGGCACCAAATTTCCTGGTGCCCTGCACATCTGCATGTTGCTCCACCCCTGCTCCAGCTCTTCCGCAGGCCCCCGCCGCAGCCTTGCCCCCACTCCCTATAGCTCTGCAGCAGGGTCAGGCCTGCACTCACCGGTGGCGGGAAGTGCAGCGACCCAGCTCCAGCTGCGCCACCGGTGAGTGCTGGGGGGTGGATCCCCCCTGCCCCTCTATCCTGCGGAGGCCTGGGGCCCGCCCCCTGCAGACGCCTGGGGCGTCCCACACCCTCCCCTTGCCGGGGGCGGGAGGGTGGTTGCGTAGGGCCCCAGAACAGCTAGGGACGGCCCTGTGCAGAGGAACGTGTAGGGAGCGAGCAGCAATGCCAGCACCTTGTCAGGGGGGAATCAGGGCTTGTGCAGGGGGGCAGGTAGGGTTCCAGCGACAGCCTCTTGCAGGGGACAGGCATGGTTTGAGCAACCAGTGACCCAAGCCTTGCATGGAGAGGGGAGGGCTTGGGTGAGTGGCTCAGGCCAGCCCCATGGGGGTGGGGGGGAGGTGGGGGAGAGGAGGTGAGGGCTCAGGCCAGCCCTGCACAGTGTCCTGTTTGCCCTTTGGGAAATATGGTCATCCTAATTTAGCTTCACTCCACACCTTCCCCTCTTACTGTCTTCTGCCCTGCCCTATCCCCATCACATCCTTCCCTTCCTATTTAGTTGATCCCCTCCTAAGTAACCCCCGCCCCCCAAAAATATTGAAAACATGACATTTGGAGTCATTACACTGTTTGCTCTGCTGGTGTGTTGTACCCATTCACCTATCCCGGATTTCTTGTCTATTTCATTTGTAAGCTGTTTGTGGCAGGACAGTTGATTACTCACTTTTGCAGAGCCTTTCACAGTGGGTCCCCATTCTTGGTTGGCCTTTAGGCACTACCTTAATAAACATGAATACTACTAGTACTAATACTTTTCAGATACACATGGATCTTTGACTGTGAGTTTGGGGTGTCTATTTTTCTTTAACATTTGATCTCCGTTTATTTTATTTAATAAAAGTCTTTAAAAAACTTATTTTACATATTTCAGATACTCCAAATTTCTGTGAAGTTTCAAAGGAATGCAGAAAGAGGAGAAAGAAGTGCTATTACCGTCAATGTATTTAATTGAATTTATAGAATAATAATTGCAATGCTCAAAATTTCCAGCGCTCTTGTGGCATTCAAATAATTTAAGAATTTGCACAGTATCAAACTTATTTCAAAATATCACATAACCAGACTGACATTCATATTTCACTAAATGCCTGTTAACAAACTCCTTCATAAGCCATATGTCTCTCAGCCTACCGCTTACTAAAATGCCCAAGGAAAAAATACTGGCTTTGCTGCTTAATCCTAGAAAATATGAAAGAAGGGCAAAAGGCTTGATGTCTGAAACTGCTATGGGCAGAATTCCAGGGTGCTCATGATGCAGTGTCTTAACAGCAATTGAAATATCAGGCAATTAACACTGAAAGCCTTTTTAATTAAGGTGAGTCATGTAAAAGGAAATATCAGGTAGATATATCTACACAATCACGATATTTACCCTTTGGTTGGAGCTGTGATTTAAGGCTCTCTACATATAAATATTCTCTCAATACTGTCTCATTTTCTATCAGGATTGTAAATTGTCCTCGTAGTTAATTCTCAGAGACAAACATGAAAAACTAATTAGTTCATATTGAATATAGGATAATTATTAAGAAATCTCTACCTAAAACAAAATAAGCAACTCACACAAAATATATAAAAATACAATAAAACGGGATACCTCCATCTGGAAAGATCATTTTAAAAAGATGCTGAATACTTAATCATACCACAAAAATCTGTTAAACCAGATATCAGATGCCTAAGGTCACTTGCCCACAAGGCAGCACCATGTAGTAACAATTAGCAATGATGACATATTTAAACCATTAAAATATAATGGTATTTTGAAACATAAAGATAAAACATTTTATCAACATTAATATAGCGTGCACACCCTTTTAGAAACACACACACAAAGGTTACACACTTTCTGTAGCCCATAACACACTCCACGGTGTACCTTTGTCAGTCTATAAATGTGTTTCTTGAGTGTTCATCAACAACTTTCATATGAAGTCTGCAACAGTCATCTTATGCTCAACATCCCTGCTGTGCCTCATGCCTCCACAGACCCAAGGTGTGCAAATATTGACTGACCTGTTTAATAATCTGTGATGAATTGTTGCTTACATGTTAGCTGAGGAGGGTGGCTGAGTATTTTCTAGAATTGGGGATGAAAAGAGCAGCTGCTGGTTGTCTTGTTTGTATGCTTGTGTTTTTTATCTCTGTAAAAAGTGCTTGGAGACTTGAATTTGTACGAATCATTATAAATCTAAATAAACACATAAGTGATTCATCAGCCAATGTGATCCTGCTGAATGCAGTTGTCATTCCAGAGCACAGATAGGAGAGGCTTTGAGGCAGGTGTCCGTCCATTTAAGGCTTTGTAGATGAAGGCTGGGACTTTGCATGGGGCCCAGGACTGAATTGCTGACCAATGTAAATTGCAGAGCTCTTGTGTGATATATTCTCATTAGTCTGCTCTGCTTAGCAGGTGTGCTGCTACAGGCTGTACCAGCTGCAGCTTCCTGGTGGCCTTCAGAGTCAGCCCAAGGTACAGCATGTTAAAATGATCTAGCCTGCAGGTGATTTAAAGCATGAGCATGGTTCACTGTGGCTTTCACGTGACGGGAATATACAGTAGTTTCTTGGTTAACCACAGATGAAAATATGCTGTAATACGTATGCACTTTTTAATGTCTTTAAATGCCTGTACTCTACCAATAACAAAAGGACAGACTGAAAAAAGTCAGACCCAATAGGAAATCGTAAACTGCCCTAAGAAATACCAGGGAAATAATATTGTGTAATTAGCAGGAAAGGCAGTGCACTGCATCATTAACTGTCAACGATGCAGAAATCTTAATTTAGAAGTGTGTGTGATTGCCAAAGAAAAGTAATTGAAGAAATACCGCACTAGATAGTCTAAAATAATTTTGCAAGCACTGGAAAGTTACAATATCCTTGCGTGTGTTGTTCCATCAGTTACTTTGCATTATGCTCCGTAGGTAGGAGTTAGTGTCAGAAATTCCCTTTTACTTGAGCACCATTTCAGCAATCCTAGGTAACAAAACAGATTAGCTTGGCAAAAACTTATTTAAGCTATAACTACTTGGGCAAGAATTAAGATCTAGAACAACCCTGACCCTACTGTGTGTGCTCAGGAGGGGAGAGATCAAGGAATCATCTCCCCCACCCCATCTCTTTAGATGATATGCACAAGGGCTCAGGTCAGCACAGGAATCATACACGCCTGTGGGCAAACATTGCCCCAGATAAAAACCCATTTTACCAATTTAAATTAAATTGATATAGGGTATTTTTATTCCAAAATATTCCACACACTTTGACTTGTACTGAAATAAAGAAAGGTGTGAATTAAAACCAATTTAGTTATTATGGTTCCAGTTTGTGTGTACACAAGTCCTTAGGCATTTATATCTTTAGAAGGCCCATTTCCCTGATTCTAATTATAAAATAAAAGCCTGTACAACATGGAAACTCTCACTCTTCTTTTAGCCCCAACCGACCAAATTAATTGTGATTACTTCTGGAGCTGGATGATAATTAGAGCTGTGCAGGTAGTGAAGGTAGCACACTGAGAGGCAGCATAGTCTAGTGATTATCACACAGGGCTGTGAATCTGAAGACCTAGCTTCTAGTCTCAGCTCTGCCAATGACTAGCTTCATGCCTTGGGCAAGTTATTTAACTTCAGTTTATCTCTCTGTAAAATAGGAATAGCAATACCTAACTACTTACTTTGCAGGGATGCTGTGAGGAGTAATTATCTAACGTTTGCAAAGTGGCCAGTGCATGTTCAGTGCCATATCAGTGCACTCAATGTATGCTTGGTGTTGGGTTTAATTTTAAACCTGAAATTTGGACCGGGCTCACCTTATGTCATAAAAATATTGCTTAGCTTCAGCTGCGTTTTGAGAGAGTCTATGCCGTGGTATGGTTTCATTTGAAGCCATCTGGAAAGTCAGTGATTTCATGTGATTTTGTTCAGAAGCTAAGGAAACATTTGAAGTTTTGCCAAGTTCTGCACTGAGGTTTTGCGTTTGTTCAAACCTCAAACTCAAAGTTAAACTTAGGCAGTCGAGACGCACATGAAGCAAAATAACAACAAAAAATTATCATGAGCCAATACAATCACTTAGGGCTAGAAACATAAAGAACCCATGAAACTATTAGTAATTAAGAGGTTAGCCCTGTATTATCTGAGAGAGCAGAAGCCCCGAATGCAGTGGAAACAGTGTGGCAAGGATGTGGGAAAGAAGAAGGATGTGGGAAGCTTGAAAAGTGGGTCTCCAGGTTGTGGAGCATACCAGAGCATCCAAGTCAATGGAGTAAACACGAACAACATAAGATACACAGATTAACTCATTTGGATTGCTTCAATTAGGGAAGAACTTCAGAACATGCTTAGTGCTGTGAATAATGCCAGCAAGAAATATGGAATGATGATTAATATTAGGAAGGCAAAATGTATGAAATTAAGTAAGCACAGTAGTGCACAAAGTAGGAAATATCTATATCTGGACAGTCAAGTGGTGAAACAAGTGAATAGCTCTCCCTATTTAGGGAGTCCAATAACATCAGATGCATGATGGGACCAAGAAATAAAGAGAAAGATACAGCTTGCAAAATAAGCATTGAACAACTTCAAAAGACTTCTATGTTGTCAAAAGTTAATATTACATATACACATTATATTGCTGAAATGGGACATATGGTCAGCACTCTTATACGGATATGAGAGGTGGAAACTTAGAAAGGACACCGAAAGATGACTCAGGGCACTTGAGTTTCGGTGTTACAGTAGAATGTTAAATATTTGCAGGCTAACCAAAACTATGAACAATGAGGTGATGAGAAGGATGAATTTTAAAAGAGCACAATTATTTCAGACCCTAGGTAAGAGAACAACATCTTTCTGCAGACACATTGCTCACTGATCACAGAGCAATTTGATTCTAGCACTTGTACTGTCAGATAAGATTGCAGGGAAACCAGGAGGAGTAAGATAGAGAGCCAGCTGCATCAGAAACATCACTAGATGGACTGGTATCCAAAGAAGATGGAAGTTTTACAACTCTGTTGCAATTGTGAAAGATGGAAGGTAGTTGACAATCTCTGTATTAGAGATCTCACTTGAAAAAGAAGATTGTGGAGCTCTGCTATTTTGGGTTCTGTATGCCTCACTGTGGAGTTGGGTTTTGAGTGCTGGTGGGCCCAAGACTACACAGAACCACTGGCCAGACTCATATGCACTAGAGATAGAGTGGGGAACAGCGGATGTGGAAGATATGATTGCCATCTTGGAGTCTGTGCAGGATTCTAGGCTCTATGGAACATTCCAGAATGCAGCCTTTTCACTTGGTCTATATGTTGAGTCCAGGATTTTATAGTCAATGGATAGATTCTCGTTGACTTCAGTGGAACAGACTGAAGACAAGAATGATTTTATTGAAATTACAAGAGGACTCCATTCAAGATTCGTTAGTTATTCCAAGTGCTACACCCGCTCCTTTCATAATGATTGTCCTTGGCACATGATAAAAAAACAAGTCTTAATTCTTGACATTGTAACGTTATTGTGTAAAGATCAGAATAACACACAAGTGCATGCTTACATTTACCCTTTCAGAGCTACATGAAAATATGCAGTCTACTGGATTTTTTTAATGTAACCTCATCCAAAAATGTATAGTGAAGATTACAGTGCTGACTGGCAGAGCAGACAAGTGTGCTCTCCCCTGGGTCTTTCTTTTAGTGCTGTGGGGTGCAGCGTTATACTATCAGTGATGCTCACTGAGAACTCTACTGGAAGAACCTAATGAAGGATTAGTGCAATCCCTGATTAGTGTAGCCATGGTCCCTTCTCAACCACTGCCACACACTTTTTGGACTGTGCTGGTCCCCTGTGGTTCCTCACAGTGGAAAGGAGGTTGAAGCTGTTGTCTGCTCTTGCAACCCCTCCCTCCCAGTCTTTCCACTGTCGTGGCTCTTCGCCTGGCCTTATGTCAGTTGGAATAAACCTTGTTTGCAAATGAGCTCTCTAAATCAAGCATATATAAAATCATTATAATCCTATATCAGGAGAAGAAGGATGGTCCAGTGGTTAGAGCACTAACCTTGGACTTTGAAGACCTTTGTTCAATTCTCTGCCCTACCCTACCACAGAATTTCAATGTGATATTGGGCATGCCTCAGTTGCCCGTTTGGAAAATGGCATGTCCCTCCTCACAAGAGGCGTTGTGAGGATAAATACATTAATGATAAGAAGGCACTTTCCTACTCTGCTGATGGGGGCCATTAAAATGGAATAGATAGATATACGGGCAGTATCTGCAAAGAACCTCTGTGCCTTCAACAGCACAGCTCAGCCCCTCTCAGGAGCAAGTCCACAGTCTGAGTTGGTAATCTAGGTTTATATATGTTGGCAATCACAGGAAATAAATCTTTTGATTCAGGTGCACCCATGCAAAAACAAGTTTTTATTTTCCATCTCATTACAGCTTCAGCATATGGATATGCACTTACAGAGCTAAATGCATGTAAATTTCACCAAAAGTCTCACATTCCTTCCTAATTATATGCAAATTAACAGCAGTAAAACACCTCAAATATGATATTATCTATATGGTTAATAGCGCAAGCAGGAAAGATGAGATTTCAGGTGAAACTGGATCAAAGCCTTATGAGTTATTGAACTCACAAACACATATGCATAGATAGGTGCACATAACTGTGTCTGCAGTCATAGCTCACAGATCCTAAGGGCCTATAATAATAAATGTAAAAGTCAATAAGTCAGCTATTCTTAGATTACTCTATATTTACATGCTAGCAATAGAATAGTTCTCTCTCCCACACCTCCGTCCCCTTCCTGCTTCTTGTGCCCATGTCATTTTAATAGCAAAACATTTTCAGGCCAAGCTGTAAAGCAGCTCTTGCCTCTAGCTGCCACTTGTAAGGTAGAGTCCACCCTTTGATGGATCCTGATTACTTATTAAATGTTTAATAAGCTCTGAGACCCACTTGGGGCTGTGTTTCACTCTCCTTGAGTGATTTTGATGCTGCTTGTGAAGGAAAGAATACAAGCAGCACTGTGGGCAGATAATGCTAGTTAGCAGTTTGCATGCGTGTCAGTAGTAATGACTTAAAGATGCATAATCAGTTTTTTTCCCCTTTAGCTTACATAAAGATGCATTTAAAAGCATCATCTGGGGGAAAAATAAAACTGCTGAAGCTAGATAGAGAAAAACACACACCTCAACATGTAGGTGGAAAGACTCCAAATTAAAAAGGACTTTTTCCTGTGATCGGCACAATCTTTAATATATTAAGAAGCAGCAAAAAAGGTCACTAGGCTCAACAAGAAACCTCCTGTTGTTTTCCTCATCTCTGGTTCCTTGCTTTCTCCTTATATTCTTTCTTTCTTTTGTCTAATATGTATTGACTTTCTTATTTCAGAGTCTCTGTGATATTTTGCAGCAAGGGTAGTAACCCTGAACATTTTCTTCGGTTGCTGGGGAAAGAGGTTATTCTCGGAAAGTGTTTCATATGTCCAACTATGAAAATATTGTTTGGAGTGGTGGATGGGAAGGCTGCTGGCTGTTTGGAAAATACAAGAGGTCTGTTTGTTTCTTTTATTCTGCCACATCCTAGGTCAACTTCTATTTGACAGCACCCTAACCACTTCAGGTTGTAGTCCCTGGGCTAAATCTTGCTTGTCTTACTCATGCAAGTAGTCCCATTAACTTAATCTATTTCAGTGGGAATGTGACAATTTGGGGCTCTGTCTATGTACAATGGATGAGTTCTCATTGATATTATGAAATTGTTATAACAAGGAATGCCTCTATATTCATGCCTAATCCACCATTTTCTGATAGGGCTATCACACATCTCTGCAGACTAGATAAAATGGAATCTTGCTAACCTTAATAACTGTGCTCTGACTGTACAATGGGTATGCTAAGAAGTATGCTCCAACTTCTCAGCAGGGACTGGGAATGGAAAATCCTTAACAGAAGAACAAAGAAACCAGGTGTTGGTAGGAGACATATGAACTTGAGAGGCTTTTAGAGACACTCAGGAATCTTTGGGTAGAAGAGGGGATGAGATGGACAGGCTTTCATAGCAGGAGATCTCAGATTCAACTGAAGGACCAGCCAAGGGCAGAGAAAGTTAGCTGACTAAAGAAATCTCCATGGTTCTTAAAAGCAGTGATGGCTGGTAACTTTGGGGCAAGTGGGGCATAGAAGAAAAAAATTATGCCCACTTGCCCCCATAGCACCACCTCTGCCCCTGAACATGGAGAAAGGGAGGATGGGCCCTTGGAAAGTTGCCCTTTATTGACCAAAAGGGGGAGCCAATTGTTTGACTACACTCGTGGTTCATTCTTAAAAATGTTCAAGAGACCAAATAACCAAACATGGCCAAATGTATTCTCTAAAGACAAAGCGGTACGAAAAGGTGACATACATACTTTCCTTCGGGGAAACAAATTCTTGCAGCATGTTCACCTTCCACAACAGTATTCTTCAAAGATACACATTTCAGCTACTTATATATATGTATAGGACGATTTTATGGGTTACAAAACTCTTTACATGTCACTAAAATCCAACCCTCCAGTTTGTTTTGGTTCCTTAACTTGTTGATCTGTATCTTCCTTATCTTTGTTATGGAGTCTAGCATTCCAGGTACTGGTCTATGAAAGTACCTTCCTATATGTTCCCATAACTTGTTTTGATACAACTTTCCAAGTGTTGATTAGCCATGAAAGTACTACTTAACTGTACTTGGTACAAATTATTGGTACATCTTTGCTTTGGCAGTATTATGACACATACAATGATGCATTCTAAATTAGCTAACCAAGAAAGAGATCGTGGACTCCACACCTGGAATACTGTGTCCTGTCCTGGTTGCCCCATTTCAGTGAAACTGGAAAAGGTTACGAGAAGGGCAACAAAGATGATCTGAGGTATGGAATAGCTTCCATACGTGGAGAGACTAAAAGGATTAGGGCTGTTCATCTTAGAAAAGAGATGACTAAGGTGGGGGATTTGTTAAAGGTCTATCAAATCATGAATGGTTTGGAAAAAGTGAATGGAGAAATTTAATTTCCTTTTTTCCACAGTACAAAAACCAGGGGTCACCCAATGAAATTAATGGGCAGCATATTTAATAAAAACAGGAGGAAGTACTTTTTCACACAGTGCACAACTAACCTATGGAACTCATTGCCATGGAATGTTGTGATGGCCAAAAGTATAACTGGGTTAAAAAATGGATGAAGGTCATGGAGGATAGGTCCATCAATGGGTATTAACCAAGATAACCAGAGACAAAACCTGATGCTCGGGACGACCCTAAACATCTGACTACCAGAAGACTGGAGTGGAAGAGGGTGGATCACACTCCATAATTGCCTAGTTCTCTACACTGCCCCTGAAGCTGTGGTATGGGCCACTGGTGAAGACAGGATACTGGACAAGATGGACCTTAGTCTGACCCAGTATGACAGCTCTTATGTTCTTATATTTGTAAGTTTCCTATTTTCTCAGCTTTGTGAAGTGTAGTGGGATACTGGACATGCATGAACTGAATCACTGGAAGAGTATAATACATTCAGTTTACATAACTTCCCAACACTTATTAATGCAGCGTATACTATGTTTAGTATGTATTGGCTAACACCTCCTTTGCCATGTAGGTCCCTTAATTACCTGGGCTAGTCCCAGGCCTGGATGTTCTTTCTGGGATCCTTCTCCTCATCTCCCCCTGTTGCATTCCCTCTCCCAGCTGTTGCTGCCACCTCCTCCTGTCCTGCCTGGCGAGGCCTTCTCCAGCAGCTTCACGGCTTTCACTGAAGCATTGAGTTGCACATCCCCAGCTAATGGAGCCCAAGGGAGGGAGCAAGGGCCTGCCACCTGAGCCAGCCCTAGTGCCCAGTGGTTCCCTGACACACCACTACGCGACTGCTCAAAGTCACTGCATCCTGTTGCTTGGGCAGTGAATCCAGTGTGCCAACCCCATGGAAGATTGCCTCTTGTCAGACCTTGACTGTGCAGTCTATGCATGTGTCACAGGGGTCGTGTGGAAGGATGCCTTGCTACTAAATATGAATAACGGAACTGCAGATCTTAGAACATTTCTGTAGATTTGTTGTGTTCACGATTTGTATTTAGTGACACACCCTACAACTGGTGGGGCAGTGCCCCAATGCTCTCTCGATGTGAGCCACCACTGCTAAAGAGAAACCAGGAGCTGTAGGGAAAGGATCCCAGACACGCTAGAGGACTCTGTCCAACATTAAAGTACTCGCTAGAGTTGTGAGGAATCTGAGGCAGGGAAATATATATAAGTGTGTTTATTATTTTATATAGATTGATAAAAAGAAAAGGAGGACTTGTGGCACCTTAGAGACTAACCAATTTATTTGAGCATGAGCTTTCGTGAGCTACAGCTCACTTCATCGGATGCTCACGAAAGCTCATGCTCAAATAAATTGGTTAGTCTCTAAGGTGCCACAAGTCCTCCTTTTCTTTTTGCGAATACAGACTAACACGGCTGTTACTCTGAAACATATAGATTGATGTATTTTTCATACTAAATAAAGAGTAATGGTGTTTTAGAATGCTGTACAAACTGTGTGTGTCTGTTTTACTTTTGCTGTTGTGTACCCCAGCCGAGTTAAAATGTAAACCAGAAGGCTCACACTTTGATGTGATTCTGGGGAATGTGGAAGAGCTGCTGGTGAGGCAACTGAGCAGCGGAGACCAGAGAGATGTCAGACATGAGGTTTTCACCTGGAATGCATGCCTAGATGCCAAAATCCAGGGACAGTGTCTAAACTCTGTTCAGTCCCAGCAAGCTAAAGACATATGGGATTCTGCATTTAGATCCTTCACAGCAGTCTGGCAAGTGTCCAGCAGGGAGAGCTCAACTAGATCTGTGACAGGAAGTGTCATTTGAGTTAACCAAGAATGATGTTTACAGCTATATGGTTAAGGAGGATCAATGCAGGAACATTAGAGTAAAGATAGTATCAAGCGCAAATTGATTGAACAATTGGATTTAATCAGTTTACCCATACTATGTCTTTCGTTAATTTGTTGCATTGCAGATTACTTAGCTAAAATTAGGGTGACCAGATGTCCCAATTTTATAGGGCCAGTCCTGATTTTTGGGTCTTTTTCTTGTATAGGCTCCTATTAACCCCCATCCCCTGTCCCGATTTTTCACACTTGCTGTCTGGTCACCCTAGCTAAAATATAGGTTTGAAAATTCTAATAAACTTAAGATTTAGTCATAAAAATAGTATTTAAAGATAAATAAGAAACTGGAAGGAAAAATGGCATAAATGAGTGTTTAAAAGTTTAAATGAATGAATTTAACGTAAAATGTTTTAACACTTATCAAGAAGTAAAAAGTTAAATGGCAATAAATCAATGATCTTATCAGAAAGTGTTAACTGACTCTAATTCTCTGCTATTCTGGGGAGGTTATTTTGCTCACAGTATGGAACTGTGACTCCTTAATATAGGTCCTTACCAATTTTCAATAATGGCTTAAAAAAAAACCCAGTCATATGTTGTTAGTCTGCTGGTGACAGTGGAATCAAAAGTAATTCTAAAGTTGGAAATGTAATAAACAGTTACTTTAATTACTGAAATGTCAATTCAATTCAAAAATCCTCTATTACAGTGACAGTGGCACTATGCATTTGGTAAATCTGATACTACTCAACAGGAGAGAGAGTTATAAATTCTGCTTCGGGGATTCTAAATACCATGGAATTGATTCTTCCGATGTTTTTGTACATTATCAAGCATGCACTTAAATATTGCAGACCTGTGTATCTTCCCTATATAATGGCGGTTATTACTAATTGGTAATGGTTGTTACTATTGTTTATTAGTGAGGAAAGAAATATAGGTTTTATTAATTCCTGGTCTCGGATTGTTCTTATAAAAGTGTTACTACTGATAGCTTTCCACATTACTTCATAAATTTCACTTCACTGTAAAACGAAGAGACATTTTCTAATGGGATGCCCTTGTTGGAAGGTGCACTTTATACTCTCAGTATTTGTGCCCACATTGTATGTCTGCAATTCAACTGTGGGTAAACATCAGAATAATTGTATCATACAGGCTGGAGCACAGGATGTACTTGCAGGTATTCCAGAGAATGCACATGATCCTGGCCACAAATAAAGCCTCTAGACAGGTCCCCAGAATCCTGCCTTTCCCTGCATAGTGGAACTGCACTGGCTTCAAGGAAGGCAGGATTGGTCCCCAGTTGACTAAGTTCAGTTGAAGTGCTGGGCCACCAATTTATAAATATGAAACAGGCTTCTCATGTCAGTTTTTTCAGCTCATGGTGTAGTCATTGCATCTCCTGAAGTTAATGCAAAAGATTTTTTCTGTGCAACTCTCCTCATATATTTACACATTAAAACATGAGTTCTAGAAATGGGACAAAGAGAGAATTCATGCTGGGGAAGAGTGAAACACCATTCAATTTTACACAGATTAATACCCTATCAATAAATACAAAGCCTCAGATTGCCATCTAATTATTTCCAGAAGAACCCTCCTGTTTTAACTCCAACCATCTTGTCTGGTAGGCTATTTCACAAATCCTATTACTGTTTCCATGTCAGAGATGAAAATATTTTCTGAAGCTGACATGAGCTATACTGTTTATATTTGTATACACGTCAGTGAATTCTTTTTTCGCCATCTTTTTTTTTATTAGATTTTGTTTTTTCAATGTATCTTTATAGTGCAAACATTTCGCTCTCTGGATCAGCTTTGTTGTTATTCTTTATATTTTCCCCCTTCTCAGTATAGTACTTTAAAAAATACTGTGGCTGGAAATAAACAGTAATAGTGGAGGCTACAAGATTATTTTATCAGGTAAATACTTTCCTGAGACCAATATACTACAAAACAACTTATATGCATCCTATGAAACTTTGGGCTTCTTAATTATATTCTCATTGCATAGAAGGGTCTACTATAATTAAAACTTACCTGTCAAAATACAGTACTCTTCTACAGTTTATGCCTCCCTTCATTTTGCATCTGTATCTCTGATGCACAGTGGACCAAATTCAGCCCTGGTGTAAATGGTCAAAATCCCCCAAGCTTCTGTGAAAGTTGTGTTCTGTCAAGGTTCCTTCCCCACTCTGAATGCTAGGGTACAGATGTGGGGACCTGCGTGAAAACCTCCTAAGCTTATCTTTACCAGCTTAGGTTAAAACTTCCCCAAGGTACAAAATATTCCACCCTTTGTCCTTGGATTGGCCGCTACCACCACCAAACAAATACTGGTTACTGGGGAAGAGCTGTTTGGAAACGTCTTTCCCCCCAAAATACTTCCCAAAACCTTGCACCCCACTTCCTGGACAAGGTTTGGTAAAAAGCCTCACCAATTTGCCTAGCTGACTACAGACCCAAACCCTTGGATCTTAAGAACAATGAAAAAGCATTCAGTTTTCTTACAAGAAGACTTTTAATAGAAATAGAAGTAAATAGAGGTAAAGAAATCCCCTCTGTAAAATCAGGATGGTAGATACCTTACAGGGTAATTAGATTCAAAACATAGAGAATCCCTCTAGGCAAAACCTTAAGTTACAAAAAAGATACACAGACAGAAATAGTTATTCTATTCAGCACAATTCTTTTCCCAGCCATTTAAAGAAATCATAATCTAACACATACCTAGCTAGATTACTTACTAAAAGTTCTCAGACTCCATTCCTGGTCTATCCCCGGCAAAAGCAGCATATAGACAGACAGAGACCCTTTGTTTCTCTCCCTCCTCCCAGCTTTTGAAAGTATCTTGTCTCCTCATTGGTCATTTTGGTCAGGTGCCAGCGAGGTTACCTTTAGCTTCTTAACCCTTTACAGGTGAGAGGAGTTTTCCTCTGGCCAGGAGGGATTTTAAAGGGGTTTACCCTTCCCTTTATATTTATGACATGTTCCATAATGATAGGGCTGAATTTGGGCTACTGTGTACTGCTTCTCATTTTGTCATATTGAAGATATTCTGGAAACGTTCTGGTCACCTTTTCAGTTCTGGAGCCTTAAAATTCCATGTGTTCTGTTGGGAACTTCCTGCCTTTCATACCTGCATTGAAAAACACTGACTTCCTGTTTAAAATAAATAAATACATTAACTCTCCTTTCCTACAGGTGAGCTGGAATTCTGGAATTGCTGCAGAACTATAAATGTCTAATTGTTCAGCAGCCCAAATATTTTGCTACTATTTCCTGGAGTTGAGCAGCTTCTCTGGGGCCAGGCAGCCCCCTTCTCCTACAACACCAGCAAAGCATATATGGCTTTGAGGAGGAACTCAAAAGGCGAGCAGACCAGCTCAGGAGTGCCGCAGACAGTGGTGGAGAACTGATCTGCATTCTGTGCTTCTTAGGCGTGAGGCCTGTCTGTGGCGATGTTGCCAAACTCAAAGGAAAGAGATGGGAGTCTCAGAAGGTCTGAGACTTTATATTTAATTCCAGGTACTTTACCCATTGGGAAAGAGGGGTCTGGTAGGAAATGAGGCAAGGAGGCTGCAGTGTAGCACTTTGATGATACTTATACTGGGCCCTGGATCAAAACCTGGTCAAGAGCGTGGGCCCAGGTTCCCCTACCAATCCCTAATGAGTGCTGAAGCCAGAAGCTAGCCTCTGATATGGGAAGGCCATGAGGAGAGAAGGTCAAGAATCTCAACCCAGGAGGGAAGACCTGGAGTTCCCTCACATAACTCAGCGGGCTATCTGTTGCAGGACTCTTAATATATGGTGGACATAAAACACTTGACCTGGCTGGAGGGCTGTGGAATGGAAAGGGCAGACCACCATATGATCAGACTGGCTGCCATCAGAGGGGTACCAGGAAAGAAGAGATCCTGCCACACCCTGACTGACCACTGGGTTGTGCCTGTGGTGAGTGACCCCCTTTACAAGGACATATTGACTGCATAGGAGCTCAGGAACTTACTTATCTGCCAGGGAGACAGTGATGAAAAGGAGACAGATGAGCAAAAGAATGTATACCAGAGCAACTGCCGAGAAAGTGAACAGTCAGCCATGCTGGAGGTATTACTGCTGGAGAGATGGTGATGTATCCTGGCAGGCAGAAATATTCCTTCTGGACAAAGAAATTGATTAAAGGCATGGAAAGGCTGCTGTGTTTAAGACTGATTAGTATCAAGTGGAGGTGAATGATAGAGGCGTATATAATAATGAATGGTATACAGAAGGAAACAAGTGCTCCTGTTTACGCTTTCTTATAATAGAACAAGGGACAACCAGTGGAACTAAAAGGCAAAACATTGAAAACTGATTAAAAGAAATATCATTTTACACAGTGAACAAAGAAATACTTTCTTCCACAAGGCATAAGTGACCTGTGAAACTCACTGTCACAAGACATAAGTAGGGATTAAAGAAAGGATAATGAAAATGTCCGGCTGGCCTCCATTACCACTGCAGGAATACAAGACTTGCCTCCCTGAAAGGAGGTGACAGAAGAGAGGGTGCAAGAACTGAGTGTTTGAGCAGCAGGACTGGCTCTTATGCAAACCTTCAAATATTTGGATCAGTGAGTCTTTTTCCTGGCATTTGTTGTTTGGCTGACCCAGAAGAAGCCATTTATTATACTCATTTGTAATGTTTAGATGAGGCTTCAGGGAGAGACTAAATCAATTTGGTCCATCCTAACAGAGTAGTTGAGGCAGAACTAGAGATCCTGGGGGAAATAAAGTGATTTAAGAAAAGAGCTAGTTGAAAATCAGAATTTCTGTCCCATGGAAAATTCTGAGTTTTAGTCTCGAGTCGGGACAAAAAGCCAAAATCTCAATTTTTTTTTCTCAGAATGAAAAGTTCAAAAAATTTCAATTCAGAAATGTCAAAACATTTTTTTCTGAACTGAAACATTTCATTTCATTTCAGTTCAATATTAATTTGTATCCTCCTGTCTGCTGCAGAGCCTCATAGGAACTGTAGTTTGCATGCTTTTTGTGTCCATTCTCCTCTATAGGCAATGTTCCGCAGCGAGACTACATCTCCCATGATGCACCATGGCAATTAAGCCAGAAGAGAGACTGTAGGGCATGATGGGAGATGTAGTGCAACCAGAGAGACCAGCTTATAGAGGAAAATTAGGGCATGAGGCACCTGAACTATAGCTCAAATGGCAGCTCAGGCAGACACAGATTAATGTTTAACTGATTCAAAAATTAAACATTCTGATTTGATTTGAGAAACCAAAATATTTCAATTAAGGTCAGCCTGACCCAAAATGAAGTATTTTGTTTTGATTTTCCTGATGGAAAATTGAAAAATTGCAGTAAAATTGAAATTTTCCCAATGAAAAAATATTCCAATTTGTGGATACTGCATTTTTAGTTGAAAAAATATTTTTACTGAAAATTTCTAACCAGCTGTATTTAAGTGTCTGGTATAGGGCCAGAGTGGCTGGAAAAGATCAGTGTGGACTCTTAGTGGGGCTACTCTGATGAGATGACGGGCAATCACTGGATGGAGTCACTGACATATACCAGAAATGGGAATTGTTTTGATCTAATGTGCTTTACTTTGGTCCCGGTGAGTATCAAGAGGGACAAAAGGTTGTCATAAAAGAGATCCTGTGTCACTTGGGCCTGCAGCTAGCCTCTATCCAAGAGCACCTTAGTGTAAGGAGGGAATAGCAAAATAAATCTCAAGAAGCAAGCTGAGTGGCACCAACAGAAAGTGCATCAGGCAGCATGACAGTGAAAGGTCAAGGCATGGCTACCTGCACAGCAACAAACTTCAACAACATAAAAATAACGGCTTGATAATTATTCAAGATTAGTCAGGATGCATTGGTGCTGGTTTGGGAGGAGAGAGAGATCTCTTGGGAACAAGCTCTACAACCCTACCTTATTGGCTTAGAGACTTGCTGCTGGAGGTAGCTAAGGCCCCTGTCTCAGTGCATAACCCGGGGGTGAGAACTGGTCATTTTTGGAATAATTCCTACACATCCATCCCAGTGGTAGGAGAGAAGGGTGTGTTAACACTAGGTGAAGTTTCTGGCCAAAGCAGTCTACCAAGCCAAACAGTATATGGATGCAGATACCAGCCCAGGGCTGGTAACTCCTAGCTGGACTCAGCAGAAACCTTCCAGGATGTGGTCCAGGGACAAGCTTTTCTCTTCTTTGAAGAGGATGCTGAATACTGACAGATAATTGCTTCTTTCCACAAGACTTATTTTTTATATGAAAAAAAGCCATTCTAGCCTTCAGACCCAAGTATTTGGGCTAACCTCATATGTCAAAAGATCTTTTGATCCCCCAATATCTATTTACCTCGCTGGGCATAAATTACCTGGCATGGCAGGAAGGCTAGTGTGCTTTGGCATCATACTCTCATACAAAAGTTTCACAGATTCAGAGGCCAAATCCTGAGGACCTTACTAAATCAAAACTCTCAACATACTGGTATACATTTCACATTTTCATCAAGCAACTAGTGAGTCTCAAGTAGGGTTTGTCATTCTAGACCAACCCAAAAGGGTTTCAGGCACAAAAGCTGCTGTTTTCTTAGGTGAGGTGAATGAACTTCAAAAATTATACCTGGAAACTCTTAGACTTCTTTAGCTATCCCATGTTGTGAATAAATAATCTGGAGCCTCATGGTAGACATTAGGAGATGCTGCTAAGCAACCACCATGTCCTGCAGAACCAACTGTGCTTCAGGTTCTGCACTTAACTACTGAAGTGCCTAACCAATCCACAATGGACACATTAAATAAACCAAAAAGCAATTTAATGAGGCAAGTATTTTGAGTATTTTGTGATAAGAGAAGCAAAGATGACTCCTTCAGCAACACATATTCTTGCAATACACATATTAGCCCTGGGGCTAGAGTAGGCAAGTATGAACATGTAACATGCTATTAGACCAGCACTTTCACATCTGGGTGCCTCATGTTAGAGTTCTAAGTTCATATTTATGTACCTAAACAATTGTGGCCTGATGATCAGGAGTACTGAGCACCCACAAATCCTAATGAAGTCAATGGAACATGCAGGTGCTTAGCACCTTTGAACAGCATGCCACTTTTATTTACGTGCATATGGATATGCAAATATGGATTTAAAAACCTAACCTGCATTGCAACTACGTATACATACATGTACATGAATCAAGTATCAACCTGTCATAGAGCCCTTATAAGAACTCTGACACACATATAGGTACTTTTTAAGGCTTGCAGTCCTTGGGCCAGTTTTATTTGTGAATCTATATTGGCATCAACTGGCAGACTCTTGTTCAGTCTTCTGGCAATGGAAAGCTCGCTCAGGGGAGAGAATGCAGTGGCATAAAGTAGCCACAAACATCAGGTATGTAGGGAGAGGCATAGGGTCAATACCATCCACAAAGTGGCAACTGTTGTTGTGTGGTGAGAGGGTGTGGCCAGAAGATGTGTTGATTAAGTACAGCTCCAGAGCAGCCTCCTTTCACAATGCTCATATGGAGTCCAGCCATAAATTAAAGCATCCACCCTATCCAAACAGAAATCTTGAGGCCAGCATGGGGCCAAAGTCACTTGGCCTGTCTCAGGGAGAGTTTCTCCTGATAAGCAGGTGCCTCATTGCGGCAGGAGGTGTATGTCAATCTTCCTTGCACCAATACTGGCATGCATTTCCTGCAAATACCCAGGTTTGAGAGACACCTTGCTGCCACCTACCCTTTGTGTGAGGAAGCCTTGTCTGTGCCTGCTGTGGGCAATGCAAGCACTCCCTCTAGGCCCTGCTATCACTCTACAGGTTAGCGAGCCCTCTGAGCCTCTCTAGGGAGTGGCCAGTCCTTGTTCCATTGGTCCCTTGCAGATTTGCTGCTCTTAAAGGAACAATACACCCCAACTTACCAGTTCACGTCAAACCACCAAACCACTTGACACACAGCACTTAGATATGTTTATAGTGAAATCAAATACAAGTTTATTTAACAAAGCACAAAGATTCAAATAACAGCAAGTAGAAGTATTGGAGATAAATGGTTACATATAAAATAAAATCATTATGTATTAATTAACTGGATATCTCATGTCTTGCAGAGTAATACTCACCCAAAATCCTTGCAGTATTTTACAGTCAGGCTTAGCTATGATCCTCTTTTTGTGAGACAGACTCACTGTCAGCTTGTCTCCACAGTGAAGAACCCTGTGTGTTTCCTCACCCCCTCAGGTATACCTAACAATCCTTTGTCTTTAATCATAAAGAGGAGACACTCCACTGTTTGTTTTCTCCTGTGAATTTTCTGTCTTGTAGATTTTGCAATCTCTTTTTGCCTGTGGTTCAGTATGCAAATAGACCTACATTGTGAGACATACAATGTGCATCACACAATGGCCAGAAAGGGAGATAAGTATATGTTACCTTCTGCCTGAAAGGAACATGTCCTAGGCAGGTGACCTGCCTTAACTCCAAGACCTTAAGAACACAGTTTTCAGTATAGATGCATAATGTCTGAAATATTATCTGTACTTGCATTTCACAATGATTATAATGGACAGTGGGCTATTGGCTTATGGTGGAGATCTCACATGCCACACTTTGGTGAACTGTTATGAATATATCTGATCCAGAGTATCCCTGTGTCAAGGTTCCTTCCCCACTCTGAACACTAGGGTACCTGCATGAAAACCTCCTAAGCTTATCTTTACCAGCTTAGGTCAAAACTTCCCCAAGATACAAAATATACCACCCTTTGTCCTTGGATTGGCCGCTACCACCACCAAACAAATACTGGTTACTGGGGAAGAGCTGTTTGGAAACGTCTGTCCCCCCAAATACTTCTCAAAACCTTGCACCCCACTTCCTGGACAAGGTTTGGTAAAAAGCCTCACCAATTTGCATAGGTGACCACAGACCCAAACCCTTGGATCTGAGAACAATGAAAAAGCATTCAGTTTTCTTACAAGAAGACTTTTAATAGAAATAGGAGTAAATAGAAGTAAAGAAATCCCCTCTGTAAAATCAGGATGGTAGATATCTTACAGGGTAATTAGATTCAAAACATAGAGAATCCCTCTAGGCAAAACCTTAAGTTACAAAAAAGATAAACAGACAGAAATAGTTATTCTATTCAGCACAATTCTTTTCTCAGCCATTTAAAGAAATCATAATCTAACACATACCTAGCTAGATTACTTACTAAAAGTTCTAAGACTCCATTCCTGGTCTACCCCCGACAAAAGCAGCATATAGACAGACAGAGACCCTTTGCTTCTCTCCCTCCTCCCAGGTTTTGAAAGTATCTTGTCTCCTCATTGGTCATTTTGGTCAGGTGCCAGCGAGGTTACCTTTAGCTTCGTAACCCTTTACAGGTGAGAGGAGTTTTCCTCTGGCCAGGAGGGATTTTAAAGGAGTTTACCCTTCCCTTTATATTTATGACACCCTGCAAACAGATGTGCCCTCTGCCAGTTGGCATCAGGAGGTTCCTGGCTCTCAGTATATATTTTGTGCTCTCTTTGGATTTAACTGATAGATAGGTGCCTTTGCCTTGGTCATATGATCTTACCACTTTCAAGCATGAACACTGCCCTGTGTAAAATCTCAATAAGTTACTTTTTCAGCAAATAAACTCTGGTCTAATTTTTTAACCAGTTCTTTATCCATTCCTGCGTCTTAATCTGGATCTCTGCAGCTTGTAGTTTTAAGAAGAGGCCTGCTGTGTAAAACGTGATCAAAGACTTGCTGGAAATCCACATAAAATATATTATATGCACAGCCATTATCAACCTTGCCTGTAAAATGAAGATATAGGTACAACAATCTCAGGCTGTAGCAGCGTATTTGCAAGCATTACAATATAATCTGCTACAAAGGACTACTCTTTTGATGTTTCATTTGTTGGATGTATTGTTCTATGAATAAAATAATCCCTAATATCTCTTTTTACTGTACAGGGTGTAAAAAGAATGTCAATGAGCAAAGAGATTCATGTAAAATGATTCAATTTCTCTATAAAAACAGTATATTGAATTTTTTGGTTTGAAGTGTGTATTTGAGTTATAGAAGGATCCTCAGATCTGGCCTTTTTTAAAAAAAAGTGTAATGATTGCTGAACATTGCACTTAATTTGCAATGATTTCACACAGAAAATTCTACACAAACTTGCACATTTCACCAAGTGTTTCTTTAAACTATCCCATCAACATGGATGAGGTCTGAAAGACTGAGAATCATGGCTGGTGTTAAAAAAATCTATTGCACTGTGAATCAGGAGGCTCTGTTCTTCAGAATAAATGTCTTTCATTTTTGAGGTGTTCCATGATTACTGGTGAGCAGAGGGCAGTGAAGAATAGTCCTTAGTACCTCAGTAGTCTCTACACATATTTTAAGTTAGATGTGCATTTTTAAAACAACTGTTCATTCTGTAAAAGGTACATGAAAAGGATCACAGGACAGCACAAGTGTAAGTTCAGTTCTTTACTGTTGTCTGTAAAGCCTTTTGCTGCTGTTGACCTCCTTGCTCTGCAGTTGGCTCAAGGCAGGACGTTCTCTCAGTAACTGAAAAAAAGGGATTGATTCTGGCAGTAACCATTCAGTGCAGCAAGGATAAGCATATTATCAAAGATGGTAATGGCAGGAATGCAAGAGTGTGGAACAACATTTCCATCAGTGTGTCACAGTTACAGAGTGAGCTGTGCTTTGGAACCCTTTTAGTTCCTCTCTGTGGATAGGTTTTGCTACCTTCAGCCCTGTATCAGTGCAACCGCATGGTTCTCATGATCTACTCTTAGACTGAATTTCTGGGCTACTGACTCTTGGTTAACAACCACATCAACGAGACAGAATCAACTGGGTTTGGCACCTGCAAGCCCTTTTACTCTGGGAGTTGGTGACAGCAGCTGATTAAAGTTACTCAAAAAACCCCCAGCTTCTTCAAAACAAAGCATTATTCATTCCTTCATCCAAAGGTACATATCAGAGAAAAGGGTTAAAGTATAAATGGGCTACACCCTAATTTTTCCTTGCCAGCTATTGTAAACTCCTCTCAGTCCAGTTAACCCCATCCCTGGCAGGTGTAGACAAACGGCCCTCTATAGCATGCTTTCTGTGACTTTTACTACTAGTGTGCCTCTCTGTTACCATGCTGACAACCCACTCAATATCCCTTTCTTCTTTTGGACAGCATCTTCAATATTTTAGCATTCTTTTTGGTCCTAGGTTTAGGTATGGAAAGAGTACAACTTGCCAGGCTAGCCGGCAATAGGCTGGGGGTTATTTCCTACTTAATTTCTTCCCCATCGTATCTGCAACTTACCTTATGTGATAGCACCTTGTCTTCATCATTGTTTTGTTTCCTCTTGGTTTCCCTCTTACAGCCTCATTTGATTTAACTTTATGGAGCCGGGCAGGATAATATAACACCGGTAAACAGAGATGCAGATGATATTTATAAAAAACTCTTACATATAAATTCCTCATTCACCACATATCATGCGTGGAAGCTTCCACAGAGAACTTGATTGGCTACAAATTGTAAGACAGGCATATGTTGAGAGACCAAAATCATATGGAAGGCTAAGATAACTGATAAAAAGGGCAAAGGAAGGGAAGAAAAATAACAGGAAGCTCTTTTAAATAAATAAAAAACTTTGAAAAGTAAGACAGTTGTGGGACCGGATGGCTGGCTAATGAAGGATGAGGTTAATATTGCTAAAGGCCTTCTTTTCTGAATGTTGAGGTGAAGCAGAAGGTAGCATTGCAGAGACTAGAAGCTCTTCCCTTTTAGGAAAAAAAGTGAAATAGTAAAAGATTTTATTATTGCACTGGAGCAGATAATTAGGAAATTACAGTTATTACAAGTTGATAAATTTCCAGAACTCTGAAGCGTACCTGCCTGCAAATTCTCAACTTTTAAAGCTAAGGCTAGACTTTTGAAGCATTACCCCAGCTTCTTTTATCCCCCTGTACTGATTATCTTGTTGCTGATGAGGGATGGTTTCTGTTACTAAGGCGTCCAGGCAATTTTTAGAGGGCGGAGAAAGGAGGTTTGTGGTGCAATTTAGTAACAGAGATAGGGTCAGAAGGCAGAGCAGAAATAATGCTGGCAAACTTGCCAAGATTTATGAGTTAAAATATGCTGTCACGTTTTTGTTTTCCCCAAGGGCATGACAATCTTGAAGGAATCATTAGATTAGTAAAGGAAATCAGAGAGAGATAAGGGGGTGGGGTGGGTGAAGTAATATGTTTTATTGGACCAAATTTGGTTGGCAAAAGAGACAAGCTTTTGAGCTACACAAAGCTCTTCTTCAGGTCCAAAGAAAACCTGAAGAAGAGCTCTGTATAGCTCGAAAGCCTGTCTCTTTCACCAACAGAAGTTGGTCCAGTGAAGCGTATTACCTCACCCACCTTATGTCTAATATCCTGAGACCATCATGGCTACCACACTACCAAGGAAACATAACAGAATTTGGATCACGAATACATCAAGCTCACTGCTGCAGTGTAAAATCAACTTAGTCCATGTGGAAACAACAGTAAGCATCCAGTACTATCCCCATTGACATCAATGGAGTTTTACCATAGACTTCATAGTCTTCCTTCTGTCTGTGTGCTGGTAAACTTCCCTCCAAGAATACCATATTCATATTAAAACCAGATTGCTATTCCTATGACTCTATTTCTATCCCATCAAGGTGTGTGTTGGCAACCTCTTACACTGAATATCCCCATAGTGAAACCGAAGTTAGCTATATATTTTTGATTTCATAATGTCCAGCTTCTGGAATGGTGCGCATGTATTAAACACTCAATACAGTATGACCAATGGAACATCTTTAACTGAGAGGTGAACCTACAGGCCTCCTGCCTATGTACCATGATAGCCACAGGAAGTCACACCACATTTTTACAGGGATCAGTGTCTTTTTTGGATCAGTATGCAAGGTTGAATAGGATCAGAGAGACAGGCAATGGATAATTGGGTATAAGTACAGATGGTTTGTGGTTCAAACATTATATTTTTCCCTTCAAATAATCTTGTTTAAATTGCCCTGGCCTTAAGACTTCTTCAACACACTCAGCCTGATAAAGACTTAAAATTATTTATATTGTAAAAAGACTTTATTTCAACATGGGTATTATTGTGCCTATGTTAATGTTTTGTGTTTATTCAAAAATAGTTTTGAGCCTTAGTCTGATTTATTTGCTTCTCCTGCCATTTGCTCTGAGGAGCCTGTGTCCAGCAATCTATGCCACTAATAATAATACTTAGCTCTTATATAGGAATTTCATCCATACATCTCAGAATGTTTTACAAACAAAGATAAGTGTCATCCTCCCAGTTTTACAAATGAGGAAACTGAGCTGTAACGAGGGGAAGTGACTCATCTAATGTCATACAGCAGGCTGGTGGCAGAGTTGGCACTAAAATCCTGATCTGCTGACTCCCAGTTCAGTTTTCTATATACTGGAAAATGCTGCCTCCTACATTAAAATATATTGTTCATCAATGGAAATACTTTTTTTTTTTTAGCACACACTAAATATGGAGCTTGAGAAACTGATCATAACAGAATGAATGTGTAAAGGTCAAAGTTGTCACAGAGCTCTGAGCTCAGGTCTTGGTAGGTAAATAAAGGAAGAACTGTTTTAATGATACTGTTTTAAAGATATTTACTTACACATTTTAAGGGCCTGATGCTTAGTCAGGCAAAAGTCTTGGACTTCAGTGGGAATTCTGTCTACATATGGAGTGAGGGCTCAGGCTCATAATCTAAAGTAGTTAAACCCTTAATACCAAAACTCATCTTTTCAAAGAGAACATTGTTTATTTTGGGAATTCCAACCTTTTGCTTCACTAGTTTCTTGCAAATAGAGATCTCCTCAGTGCCCATCTAAATGCCAGCCTCCTCTTGTAACATCAGGTAGCACATACTGAACACTCTAGTTCATGGGTGTCAAACTCATATATTGGGCCTGATTTGATACCCTGCCACTTGTTGCAGGACAATTTTGCAGGATCGCTGCACAGTGGTCTTGGTTGGTCTTTAATTACAAACTAATATTACTTATCGGGATTTGAACCCACATTCCTGTAGATATCAGTAGGGGGCTGCTCTGAGTTGACCACAATAAAAAATAAGAAAGTCTTGTCTACTTAGCCCTGGAGTCTGAACTTGAGGGGTATCATTTGTAGAGTGCACCAGTGTGATCTAACTCCCCCATGTGGGTTCTCGTCCATTGCAGCCCCTCTCACCAATCTGCTCAAGAACAGCAGACCAAGAAAGGTCCATTGGACTGAAGCCTGTGAAAAGGCCTTTCGGATCCTAAAGGCTCAATTCTGAAGGAAACCCATTTATACAGCCCAGTCTTCACCAAGGAATTCCTATTACAAACTGATTCTTCTGAAGTTGGGTTGGGGGCTGTCTTGTCCCAGGTGATTGATCGTGGGGAACATCCCATCTTCTATCTGAGCCAAAAACAGTTCCCAAGAGAGAAGGCCTACTCTGTTATAGAAAAAAGGGGGCTTTGTCGTGAAGGGGGACATGGAGGGACTCTGATATTACCTTCTTGGCAAGAATTCACTCTGATCAATAATCATGCCCCTCTGTGATGGCTGCTACTCGATTCATAAGCAGGTATGTATTCCTCCAGCTCTTCTCATACCATGTCCAGAGTAGGGCTCAGAGTGCTCACCAAAATGCAGACTTTTTCTCTCCAGGTAGAGGGGAGCTGGCAGAGGAGACCAGTGCCTCAGGGTCCTGATGGGGAGAGAGTGTGTGGGAGGGCAGATTAACCCTCTTGCTGCTAGTGTGGGGCCAATGCACCCAAGTAGCCACACTCTACTACACCTGCAGCAAATGTTAGGCATGGAGAGTGGAGTTTAAAGGAGGAGACCCAGCCTAATTTGGGGCTGCCCACGAAGGACAGCAGAGTTCCATTTCTCCTGATTTGAGAGAAGCCTGGTTGTAGCCTAGAGACTGAGCTAATTTGTCAGTTGGTTGAGCCCCCTGCTAGAAGGGATGATGAGGCCCTGGGGGACAGGCTGAAGTATGAACTGTTTGAAGACAAGCTCTGAACAGAAAAGCAGGGTCTCACTGAAAATTCATTGGATGACCATGTTTTGAGCTGTGATTTCCTTTGAAACTTAGCACCCTCGGAGAAGTAGGACTAAAATCTCTTTCAGCTAGAGGGCTAAAGCACAGCTACCTCAGACTTGCAAAGACAGTGACCTACCAGCAGAGACCTGCAGATGGACCAGTCAGGTCTTGACAGGCCACAAGGAGGTGCCACAGAAACAAACCTGGCCACACGCTCAAATACTTTAGGTAGGCTCTAGTATGAAGTATTCTTATCCTTCATATGTTAGATCATGAACATACCCATTAAAGATGGGTAGGAAACAGTTTTCCTGTCCAGTGAATCATTTTGAGATTTAAAAGATGTGCTCATTTCACATGGATATCTTTCAGGTTTTTTTTGTTTCTACAAAGAAACAGGGTGAGGAAGAGAGATCCCAGAATAGCCAGTAGCTTGGTGGTCAGGGCACTCACCTGGGATGTGGAACACCCAGGAGCAAGTCCCTGATCTGAATAAAGCAGAGCGGGCACTTGAATTTGTGTCTCCCACAATCCAGGTGAGTGCCTGGACTACCAGGCTATTAGATATTCTGGGGGCTCTCTCTCATTTTGATCAGAAATTCAATTCCTAAAGAAAGTTTAGTCAAAACTGATACATGCCCACAAAAAGTTTTGGTTTCACTGAATTGGCATTTTCTGACTAAAAATCATTTTGTCAAAAAATTAATGACCAGCTCTAATTCCCATTCATAACACCAGACCTTCAGATATAGTTCTCTTTCTTTGATTATTTATTTGAAGCAAGTTTATAAAGTGTAAGGCAATAAAAATGTTCACATGTAGTTCTGGTATAAACTCCTTCTAAGTGGGTTTAGAATTCTTCAATGAATACAAAACAGTTCAGCAGGTCTATGGAGAGATTTTTTCAGGAAGATTCTTGATAATTTACTTACAATCTTAATCAATTCATTTGTTCCATAATTATTAGGAACAACTTTGGTCTTTTGTAGGGCAAGGTAAATACGCAAATACTTAATGCTAGATAATTGGAAATGGAGTGATTGTAATTCATTGATATAAATTATTAGGAAAATTATGGAGAGATTTAACAATAGTGTGGATGGTGTCCTCAGCTGCTGGAAATTAACTGTATTTTATATAAGACAGTGAATATGGTGATACTATTGCATATTAGATTCATGGATTTGGGAACGAAAACAGAAGGAATGTTTTATAGTTAGATTTTGTGCTGGTGCTCAACATTGCTTACTATTGAGTTTATCACAATTACAATATTGAAATTAACTATAATTTAAATTTTTTGCATAAGATCTTATGTTATTCAAATGGAAAATTAGTGCTTGCAAAGGCTTTTGGATTTCTGTGATGCAATAATTTTTCCTGGTTACTAACATTCTGATAAAGTTTGTATTTAGAATCAATTTAAGTTATAATTTCAAAAATAGGTCAAGTGCATTGACCTAATTAATTCTAATAAACCAAGTAGGTCACAATTAAAACTCTTCTTTTCACAGATAAATGATCTGTCTTCTCAATTTTCCTTAATAATTTAAGTCTGGAGGGCTGGTATAGTTATTTTTGCTGTGTGTATTGTACTCTCTTTCTGAGCTAGTCCTGATCGGTAGATCTATTCTAAGATACTCTGTGCAAAAACAAACAAACAAACCAACCAACCAACCAACCACCCCCAGCCACTTCACTCACCAAATAAGTTAGTGCTAGCCAAAGAGTTTGAGGGGAAGTAAGAAGGGCCATCAGTAAATGAGGTGCAGGATGAAATTAATGAGGACTCTGAAATGGCTGAGATGGCTGAACTCCTTTTTTAAAATCTATCTGCAACATGAAAAATACAGAAAAGAGGTTTGGTAAAGAAAAAATGACTGTGACAAAGTTGGCATCAGAGAGAAATTGAATCAATTTTTACTCTGAACATAGATTAAAGTAGGCATTTCTGGACGCTGCAGCTATGTGGACCCTAGGAGCAGATGGAGATCCAGAACTACATTAACATAGCAAATGTCCATGCTAAAGAGCAAGGATAGTGCCTCAATCATGGGGGCAGAAACCATTCCTGACAAACCCTCTGAAGGCTTCCTCCAGCTAGCTAACATGACATCTGCCTTACATGGACTAAGCTTCAACCATCTCACTCTAATACAGATTATAAACTCATCCAGGCACTAGGAAAGCAAATATACTACACTTTCTAGGTTTAATTAAAAAGAAACACAGAGCAAGGTGTCAGCCCCATACTGATTGACCATAGCCCAAACCATCTACTAACTCTTTTTCCAGAATTAACTCTACAATGAACAAGAGAAGTGACAGAATAGAAACCCTGTAGAATCCTGCTGAAGAGAGAGCCTTTGCTCTCAGGTAGATGAGCAATTCCCTAGCACTATTATTCTGGAATGTTTCTGAGTGGTGGGAAGGAACCATTCAAGTGTGATTGTATCAACCTTTGTCAAAATTCAGAAGTGAGTAAACAAAACCCTGTGGTCAGCAGTCTCAAAGTCTGCCGCTAAACTTAAAACAATCAGCATGGATTGTCGACCACTGTCCTTTGGGCAAAGAAGTTCCTCAACCAATATAATCTCCAAATCATAGTCAAGCCAAAATTTTGACTGCATGGAGTCAAGTAAATTTGTGGCCTCCAGATGACACCAACATTGTTCTGCTATGTTCTTGATAAACCTGGCCAATAAACGGAAGTGCTGGGGACTAGGTGATTGCCAGCCAGAATATCAAGATCAAGAAATGGTTTCCTGAGCAAAGACCTAATAGCTATTTGTCTTAGGGATTCTGGAATCACTGGCAGTTGAAATAAAAATACCAACTAACAGAAGATCCAGTTCGTCCACTCTTGAATTTTACATGGCTCAAATCATGGCAGCAATCAGAAGCTCTACAAGGACATGATGGCATGAACCAAAGACAGAGCCCATTCAAATCTATTGTGATGAAAACAACATCTTGCCCAATTGGTTCATTGCATTACCAAGCGGCGATCAGTTGGGGGTGTTTCTGTGGAGTCCACCATACAAAACTTCTCTCTCCCATTGGAATCCAAACTGAGAGTTGTGGTGCAAACACTATGTGCTGTCCTCCAGAGATTAATCAATTTAATCCTCTGCCTATGATAAATTAAGTCTGATTTCAGCAGATTTTTTCAAATTGTTCCAGTTTATTTCAAATATTATTTTTTTTCATAGATTTTAAGAATGGAAGGTACCATTATGATAATCTAGTCTGACATTCTGAATCTCACAGTCCATAGAATTTTCCCCAGTGGTTAATACTTGTATAAATGCAATAAGAAAAAAAACAACCCTTATCTTTCCTTTTTGAAACCTGGTAAGACATCAACAGTTACCAGTTTTGCTTCAAATTCTAATTGCTTTACAGAGCTCTACAGAAGGCACTAGGCAAACCCCCCACCCCTTACCTTTTTGTCACCCAATAAAGTATAGGGAATTGTTACTATCTTTCAAACACAAACCTCTCCACCAAGGAAACAGCATCCCAGGACTATTTCTCTTATCCCAACTGGTCCCTTCGTCATAACATCCACCTGTAATATGCGAATTCAGACTGAAGCAATTCTGCAAGGATTGTTCATAAATCAGATTGTGTGCATAATTAAATGTGTGACAGAGCACTTAAGCTAGACTTTATGAAAAGTGTGAGCTATCTGCGCAGCATATCTTCATATATAAATTACATACAGCATTTCATTGTCTATGAAATGGCCTAATTCTCAAGTTAGCAGCTGGGATATGTTTGTAGACCTGAAAAATATCTGTGAGACAATTTGTATCTTGGAAAACTCTGTGTTTCCTGGTGAAAAACTGAGCCAGAGTATTTTCAAAGCATGAAATGTTCTAAAGGGCAGAAAAATCAAGCTAAAATATCTTAATGATTTTATGTTAAACTCCAAGGGCACACGTTATGTCAATACTTAAAAAAAAGTGTTATTTTTGTTGCCATGGAAATTAAATGATGCCTTATTTTAACACATCAGGCTGCAACCGTAACCCTGTAAGTATGAGCACTTGATATTTTTCTCCGTAGCTTTTTTTTTTTTGAGAGAGAGAGAGGTACGGCTACATGGCATAGCAAAGCACCAACAAGTGCTACTGGATTTTCACAAGCTGTGGTCAACTAATAAACAGAACTTCTATTTTTCCCTTTCCCTGCCATGTAGGGAATTTTCATGAAAGAAAATGCTTTTCTCAATCTGATATAGTAGAAAGTGAATTTGTGTTTTGACTGCTGTAAAGTCAGTAATGCTTGTAAAACTGCCCTTTTCAGTCACAGTACACCTATATAAAGGCTTTGGAAAATCTAGTAGCGCTTATCCTTGTTTTTTAAACCATCCAACCTCTACAACAGAAATACCCAAATGTATCTGTTGGATGGAAGAGACACTGGAACTATATGGAAAGCAATTGTGTACCTATCACAAACTGTTTGACTAGAGACAATACTGTTAGACCATCATCCTATCAGATGTAAAGGATGATCTAGTGGCTAAAACACTAGCCTAGAAAACTCAGATTCCTTTCCCTGCTCTGACACAGACTCTCTGCATGACCTTGGACAACACACTGAGTCTCTCTGTGCCTCAGTTTCCCATCTTGCAGATAGCCATATTAATACTTCACTACCTCACAGGGGTGTTGTGAAGAGAAATATATTAAATATTGTGAGACCCTTGAATACTTATAAATATCTATACCATATATGTTAGATATCTCTGTTTCGATTTTCTGGAGACAGATTTCAAAGATTAGCTGGGGAATTTCCATCTACTAAAGAGTAAATAGTTTGTGGCACCTGTTAAACCTCTAATTATAAACAGGTTGGAACTGTTATGAGTCTGACATGATCTCAGGTTATTACAGATAACGCAGAGAACTCAAGTACAATCTCTCACAATGAAATTAATCTCTGGGCAGAGGAGCCACCCACGAATCCGCCCTACTTAAGTGAAACATAAGCCTGTTAACGTAAGGGAGACTTGAGTGATTGATAGACTTTATGTGGGTCCTTTCCACCAAGGTGAACTTCACCCTCAGGAAATGGTACTGTCTTATTTTATCCAAACTAGGGGGAACCAGATCAGCACACATGGCTAACATGACCATAAAAATCTGGAAGCAAAGCAGAAAATGTAATTTAATTTAACTGCTCAGAGCACATTCTGGGGACAGAGAATACAGTGGCTAATGCCTTGACAGGGAGCAAAGGCATGTGGTAGGAAACCTTGCAGAGCCTGTAGATATACCTCAAACTGTGCCTCCTCTGAGAAACCTAGAGTTGGATCTGTCTGCCAGACTTCATAATCGTAAAACTCTAAGATCCTGCTGTGGAGTTCAGGACAATTAGACTGCTCATGTGATTAAATGCACAGCAATGTGAGTATGGACCAGTACAGCGAGGCCCTACATTTTTAATGAGGTTTCTCCACAACAGTCTGATTGAATAACCTTTACCAAGTTGGCAGGACTGCTATGGGTATCTGCATGGCCCCACAGTATGCCAACATTTTTATGGCTGACTTACAACAATGCTTCCTCAGCTCTCATCCCCTAACACCCCTACTCTACTTGCACTACATTGATGACATCTTCATCATCTGGACCCCTGGGAAGGAGCCCTTGAGGAATTCCACCAGGATTTCAACAATTTCCACCCCACCATCAACCTCAGCCTGGACCAGTCCACACAAGAAATCCACTTCCTGGACAGTACAGTGCTAATAAGTGATGGTCACATAAACACCACCCTACACTGGAAACCTACTGACCCCTATACTTACCTACATGCCTCCAGCTTTCATCCAGACCACATCACACAATCCATTGTCTACAGCCAAGCTCTAAGATAAAATTGCATTTGCTCCAATCCCTCAGACAGAGACAAACACCTACAGGATCTCTATCAAGCATTCTTAAAACTACAATACCTACCTGGTGAAGTTAAGAAACAGACTGACAGAGCCAGAAGAGGACCCAGAAGTCACCTACTACACAACAGATAACAGAACACCACTAGCCGTCACCTTCAACCCCCAACTAAAACCAATCCAGCCCATCATCAAGGATCTACAACCTACCCTGAAGGACGACCCATCACTCTCACAGATCTTGGGAGACAGGCCAGTCCTTGCTTACAGACAGCCCCCCCAACCTGAAGCAAATACTCACCGGCAAACACACACCACACAACAAAAACACTAACCCAGGAACCTAGCCTTGCAACAAATCCCGTTGCCAACTGTGTCCACATATCTATTCAGGGGACACCATCAGAGGGCCTAATCACATCAGCCACACTATCAGAGGCTCGTTCACCGGCACATCTACCAATGTGATATATGCCATCATGTGCCAGCAATGCCCCTCTGCCATGTACATTGGTCAAACTGGACAGTCTCTACGTGAAAGAATAAATGGACACAAATCAGATGTCAGGAATTATGACATTCAAAAACCAGTTGGAGAACACTTCAATCTCTCTGGTCACTCGATTACAGACCTAAAAGTTGCAATTCTTCAACAAAAAAACGTCAAAAACAGACTCCAAGGAGAGACTGCTGAATTGGAATTAATTTGCAAACTGGACACCATTAAATTAGGTTTGAATAAAGACTGGGAGTGGATATGTCATTGCACAAAGTAAAACTATTTCCCCATGTTTATTCCCCCCCCCCCCGTTCCTCACACGTTCTTGTCAACTGCTGGAAATGGCCCATCTTGATTATCACTACAAAACATTTTTTTCTCTCCTGCTGGTAATAGCGCACCTTACCTGATCACTCTCCTTACAGTGTGTGTGGTAACACCCATTGTTTCATGTTCTCTGTGTATATAAAATCTCCCCACTGTATTTTCCACTGCATGCATCCGATGAAGTGAGCTGTAGCTCACGAAAGGTTATGCTCAAATAAATTTGTTAGTATCTAAGGTGCCACAACTACTCCTTTTCTTTTTGTGAATACAGACTAACACGCTGCTACTCTGAAACCAGGAAGACTGGCATCCTCAGAGACAGTTGGTAGTTCCAACTAAGTACTGGGTAAAGCTCTTAAGCTTAGCCCACGATCATCCTAGTGGTCATGCTGGGGTGAACAGAACCAAAAACCATTTGGGAAAGTTTATCCACTGGGAGGGAATGGGCAAGAATGTTTCTACCTTTGTCCGGTCTTGTGAGGTATGCCAAAGAGTGAAAAAATCCCAAGACCAGGTCAAAGCCCCTCTACAGCCACTTCCCATCATTGAGGTTCCATTTCAGCAAGTAGCTGTGGATATTCTGGGTCCTTTTCTGAAAAAGACACCCAGAGGAAAGCAGTATATACTGACTTTCACGGATTTTGCCAAACCAATGGCCGGAAGCAGTAGCTCTAAACAACACCAGGGCTAAAAGTGTGTGCCAGGCACTAAGAATCATTTTTGCCAGGGTAGGTTGGCCCTCCGACATCCTCACAGATGCAGGAACTAATTTCCTGGCAGGAACTATGGAAAGCCTTTGGGAAGCTTTGGGATAAATCACTTGGTTGCCACCCCTTACCACCATCAAACAAATGGCATGGTGGAGAAGTTCAATGGAACTTTGAGGGCCATGATACATAAATTCATAAATGAGCATTCCAATGACTGGGACCTAGTGTTGCAGGAGTTGCTCTTTGCCTACAGAGCTGTACCACATCCCAGTTTAGGGTTTTCACCATTTAAACTTGTATATGGCTGCGAGGTTAAGTGGCCATAACAGTTGGTGAAGCAGCAATGGGAGGGGTTTACACCTTCTCCAGGAACTAACATTCTGAACTTTGTAACCAACCTACAAAACACCCTCCAAACCTCTTTAGCCCTTACTAAAGAAAACCTAAAAGATGGTCAAAAAGAGCAAAAAGCCTGGTATAATAAACATGCCAGAGAGTGTTCCTTCAAAGTAGGGGACCAGGTCATGGTCTTAAAGGCGCTCCAAGCCCATTAAATGGAAGCGTCATGGGAAGGGCCGTTCACAGTCCAAGAGCGCCTGGGAGCTGTTAATTATCTCATAGCATTCCCCACCTCCAACCGGAAGCCTAAGGTGTACCATATTAATTCTCTAAAGCCCTTTTATTCCAGAGAATTAAAGGTTTGTCAGTTTACAGTCCAGGGAAAATATGAAGCTACGTGGCCTGAAGGTGTCTACTACGAAGGGAAAAGTGCTGGTGGTGTGGAAGAGGTGAATCTCTCCATGACACTTGGGCGTATGCAGCGACAGCAGATCAAGGAGCTGTGCACTAGCTATGCGTCAATGTTCTCAGCCACCCCAGGACTGACTGAACGGGCATACCACTCCATTGACACATGTAATGCTCACCCAATTAGAGCCCAACCTTTCTGGGTGTCTCCTCAATCTAAAAGTGCTATAGAACGGGAGATCCAGGATATGCTACAGATGGGTATAATCTGCCCCTCTGGCAGTGCATGGGCATCTCCAGTGGTTCTAGTTCCCAAACCAGATGGGGAGATACGTTTTTGCGTGGACTACCATAAGCTAAATACTGTAACTCGTCCAGACAACTATCCAATGCCACGCACAGATGAACTATTAGAGAAACTGGGACGGGCCCAGTTCATCTCTACCTTGGACTTAACCAAGGGGTACTGGCAGGTACCGCTAGATGAATCTGCCAAGGAAAGGTCAGCCTTCACCACACATCTCGGGCTGTATGAATTTAATGTACTCCCTTTTGGGCTGCGAAATGCACCCACCACCTTTCAAAGACTTGTAGATGGTCTCCTAGCGGGATTAGGAGAATATGCAGTCGCCTACCTTGATGATGTGGCTATATTTTTGGATTCCTGGGCAGAACACCTGGAACATCTACAAAAAGTCTTCGAGCACATAAGGGAGGCAGGACTAACAGTTAAGGCTAAGAAGTGTCAAATAGGCCGAAACAGAGTGACTTACCTTGGACACCAGGTGGATCAAGAAACTATCAACCCCCTACAGGCCAAAGTGGATGCTATCCAAAAGTGGCCTGTCCCAAAGTCAAAGAAACAGGTCCAATCCTTCTTAGGCTTGGCCGGATATTACAGGTGATTTGTACCGCAATATAGCAAAATCGCCGCCACAATGAGAGACCTAACGAAAAAACCCCAGCCAAATGCAGTTCAGTGGACTGAAAAGTGTCAGAAGGCCTTTAACCAGCTTAAAGTGACACTCATGTCTGACCCTGTGCTAAGGGCCCCAGACTTTAACAAATGGTTCCTAGTAACCACAGATGCGTCCGAGCGTGGTGTGGAAGCAGTCTTAATGCAGAAAGAACCGAATCAAGAGTTCCATCCTGTCGTGTTTCTCAGCAAGAAGCTGTCTAAAAGGGAAAGCCACTGGTCAATCAGTAAAAAGGAATGTTACGCCATTGTCTACGCTCTAAAAAAGCTACGCCCATACGTTTGGGGATGGGGTTTCCACCTGCAAACTGACCATGCTGCGCTACAGTGGCTTCATACCGGCAAGGGAAATAACAAAAAAACTTATTCGGTGGAGTTTAGCTCTCCAAAATTTTAATTTCAACATACAACACTTTTCAGGAGCTTCTAACAAAGTGGCTAATGCACTCTCCCTTGAAAGTTTCCCAGAATCAACTGGTTAAAATCATCCTTGAGATGTAAAAAATATTGTTAGTTTTTATACAGTTAGTAGTGTATTTAGAGATGCATGTGTCTTATTAACTCTGTTTTCCCCTAGAGCTCCAGGAAGAAATGACAGCCAGTGTTTCACCCTATCTGTGATTTGGGGGGCGTGTCATAAATATAAAGAGAAGGGTAACCACCTTTCTGTATACTGTGCTATAAAATCCCTCCTGGTCAGAGGCAAAATCCTTTCACCTGTAAAGGGTTAAGAAGCTAAGGTAACCCCACTGACACCTCACCCAAAATGGCCAATGAGGGGACAAGATTCTTTCAAATCTGGAGTGGGCAGGGGGAACAAAGGGTTTGGGCGGTCTGTGTGATGCTTTTGCAGGGAACAGATCAGGAATGCAGCCTTATAACTCCTGTAAAGTTCGTAGGTAATCTAGCTAGAAAATGTGTTAGATTTTCTTTTGTTTAATAGCTTGTAATATAAGCTGTGCTGGAGGGAATGTATATTCCTGTTTTTGTGTCTTTTTGTAACTTAAGATTTTGCCTAGAGGGATTCTCTGTGTTTTGAATCTGATTACCCTGTAAGGTATTTAACATCCTGATTTTACAGAGGTTATTCTTTTACCTTTTCTTTAATTAAAATTCTTCATTTAAGAATGTGATTGCTTTTTCATTTTCTTAAGATCCAAGTGTTTGGGTCTGTGTTCACCTGTACCAATTGGTGAGGATTATTATCAAGCCTTCCCCAGGAAAGGAGGTGTAGAGCTTGGGGGGAAATTTTGGGGGAAGACGTCTCCAAGTGGTCTCTTTCCCTGTTCTTTGTTTAAAATGGTTGGTGGTGGCAGCATACTGTTTAAGGACAAGGCAAAGTTTGTACCTTGCTGAAGTTTTGAACCTAAGCTAGTAAGAATATGCTTAGGGGGTCTTTCATGCAGGTCCCCACATCTGTACCCTAGAGTTCAGAGTGGGGAAGGAACCTTAACAACTTGTCTGAGTAGTTATTGTTTCCGGGCATTCTGAAGTATTTTCCTCCCCATGTCCATGGCTTCTACTGTGGGTTCCTCCCACAAGTTATTCCTGAGAAGAATCTGTTTCTTCTTTATGTAATGACTTTGGAGGACTGTGTTCCTAACTGTCTCTAGTGGTTAGGATAATTTTGGAGTCTTTCTGATAGTTGACTGTCCTCACTCTTACAACAAGCCATGCTCTGATAAATTCTTTGCTCATCTGCCCAATAGCCACACCATTGGATTAGGTTATATATATTTAAATCATTTGCTGACTCAGCTGTTTCTTGATTGTGTACATGAAAAGGTGCCTGCCCAAAAACCACATTCCGGTATGGCATGAAATGATTATCCAATTCTTCTTTAATTATATCGAACTATTTCATCCGAACAGCTGTGAGACTTCTGGAAAGGGAATGTCCTCTGTTGCTGGTTCCATTGTATAGAGCAGGGTATTAACTTATTTCTCCTCTGACTCCTAATCACAACCAGAAGCTTGACAGCACCTCCAGAATCTACTTCTCCAGGGTGGCCATCCCTCAGGGTTCTGGAAATCAAATTCTGCTGGGGTTGATATATGGAAAAAAGCTGGGTCAGATGTAGCCATCTCTCTTACTTTATAAGATTATAGATTCTCCCTTTTTTCTCTGTTGTCTCTGGAGTAAGGTGGAGGGGCTCCCTAACCAAGTGGTGTTGCTGTTGACCTAGCCTTAGATCAATTTCCCTTACTTTCCTAGCCTCCCTGGTGCAGTCTGGACTCACCCTAGCAGTTCTCTCTGGGCTTTCTGTGTTTTCAGGCCTCTTCTCTGCCTGTTGTGCTGCTAGCTCTGTGCAGCTTTTCAGCTGTTCTGGCTGGGCAGGAGGGCTCACTTGTCTGTTTTCCCTTTCCTCTTTTCCATTTCTGCTGGGGTGTCTGTGATCTGTTGTCTCTTTATTCAATCCCACTTTGACACCATATAGAGGTTATAGAGACCCAGGATACCGTGGCTGGGGTGAATGCAAGCTTGACTTTATTTCCTGTTTATACGGACTCTTACCACCTTGCTATATGCTCCCTTGTGGAACTCTGCACATTCGCAGCTAACACCACAACTACTATTGTAAGCAGCTGATCTCAACCAAAGGGTAATGTGCGGGAGTGAGGATCACTTGGGGAAAATAATATATCTTACTGGTTTTGTAGTGTCTGGACATGATGCTATCACATAACTTAAGTTGACATTTGGGAACTAGTTCATGAAGGTCACACATTTTCAGCACTCTGCACAGCAAAAGTAACTTTTAAAATTCTTTATATCTGTGGTGGGGTGGCTGCTCCTCACTGGTATGTACGGGGTTAAAGCAACCCTGGGGAGGCTGTGCGGAAGGCAGCCAGCAGAGGTGCTGGGGCTGCGGGAAAGTGGCCCAGAGAAGGAGACAGCGGAGTTGGAGGAGGGGCAGCAAGTGGCTGCTGGTGATAGGGTCCCTAGGTTGGGACCTGGAGTAGCAGGCGGGCCCAGGTTCCTCCCCTCTTTTCCTCCACTTGCCAGAGAGGACAGTGGCCAGTGTATGGACTGTAGTTTGTCACTGAGATGAGCAGCTAAAATCTGGACTGCAGTTTGCCACTGAGGAAAGTGGTTGGACTGAGGACTGTTGGTCCCCAGGAATGGGGGAAGGAACTGAGCGGGGCACAGTCGGAGGGCTGTGACCAAAAGAGGACAACACAGTCCAGGGAGCGACATGGGTCCTGGAGGTGAAGACAGAAGTGACAATGGCCTGCGTTTCACCCCACTCCAAGGGCAGCACAGTAGTGATCATGAGGATCACAGAGGGGGGACTTAGTACTCATCCCCCTCTGTGATCCGTCCCCCTGAGGAGGGCGCACTGGCAACCCTGAGATTATTCCCAGGATGGCCAGCAGGAGGCACCATGGTGGTGAGTCAAACAAGCCCTGTTATACGTGGTGGAGAATGTGGGCACATGGTCACCTCTAATACGGGGGAGGATAAAAGATTGTGAGGACTATTGCCTATTTGAGAGACTAAGAGAAACATAAGGTGGAGAATGGAATTGGGGTATATTTAGGCCTTCTTTGCGGAGGGTTCTGGGGCCTTCCCAAACTGAACTCCGAAGTCGGTGTCCATGTGGAAAGAGTTCGATAGGCCACAAGGACAGCTTCATCAGGTGCTCACTACCCAGCAGAGACAGTGGGAGGTACAGAAACACCTTCAGGCCTACATGGCTGGGTTAGCAAAATAGCAGCTGTGCCTGTTTAGGTCGCTGAGAAAGGGAATCCGTCAAAGTCACAGGGAGTGAGAGGGGAAGCCAGGCACCAGGACCAGGAGGCCAAGAAAATGTTTCACCTGTGGGCAGCTGGGACACGTTAAGAGGGAGTGCCCCTACCAGGATGGGAAACAGAGGCCCCACCTAGAGAATAAGAAACCAAAAAAAGCCCAAGAAAGACCCCCCTGCTGTGAGAAGAACAGGGAGGCACTGGGCATGTTGGACCTGTGGGCAACAGGAACGCGTGCAGACACAGTGCCCTCTGGGTTGTAGGAGCAAGGCTAGTCCAGGGGAAGGGGCTGAGCAAAAGGAGAAAGACCATAAGAAGGCCATGGCCAAGGGGAGACAAGGGACATGCTTCCATTGCCATGAGACAGGCCATATAAAAAGGCATTGCCCCCGGAGGAGAAGGAGAGGAATGCCTTAGATCTGGGCTTGGTCAGGGACTGCTCAGAATGAGGGAGCAGTGAGGACCGAGGCCCTGATAGACAGCCCTCTCCCACACCCAGCAGGGGGAGGTAGGGAGGTGATGGGTAAAATAATTGGGGCAGAGAGGACCCAGAGAAAGAGGGGAACTCATGTGGGAGTAGGACAGGCTACAGTGGGGACCCAGACAGACCAGGGAACGCACACAGGAGGAGGACAGGCAATGGTGGGGACCTAGACTCTGAAAGAGGGAGGCAGGCTGCTCCTCTCGGTGAAGAGCCTGAGGCAGGAGAAAAACATCCTGCTGGCCCAGCTGCAAGGGAAGCTGGGAAAATAGAAACACCCCCCACCCCCCGGGGTGTGTGGTCTTAAGGGGGAGGGTATGTATTGGGGTGGCTGCCTCTCACTGGTATGTAAGGGGCAACCCTGGGGAGGCTGCGCGGAAGGCAGCCAGGAGACGTGCTGGGGCAGTGGGAAAGTGGCCCAGGGAAGAAGACAGCAGAGTTGGAGGAGGGGCAGCACGTGGGTCCCTAGGTCGGGACCTAGAGTAGTGGGCGGGCCCAGGTTCCTCCCCTCTTTTCCCCCACTTGCCACAGAGGGAAGTGGCCAGTGTATGGACTGCAGTTTGTCACTGAGATGAGCAGCTAGAATCTGGACTGCAGTTTGCCACTGAGGAAAGTGGTTGGACTGAGGACTGTTGGTCCCCTGGAATGGGGGAAAGAATCAAGTGGGGCACAGCCAGAGGGCTGTGACCAAAAGAGGACAACACAGTCCGGGGAGCGACGCGGGTCCTGGAGGTGAAGACAGAAGTGACAACGGGTGAAACACCACCTGAGGAAGGCGCACTGGCAACCCTGAGCTAATTCCAAGGATGGCCAGTAGGAGGCGCCATGGTGGTGAGTTGAACAAGTTCTGTTACAATATCATATTAAAGGGTTTGACAGGACCGGTATTCCACATAAGCAACCTGTACATGATGGGTCAACCTGCAATAGATTCACAGATTCCAAGGCCAGAAGGATCATCTAGTCTGATCTCCTGTATAGCACAGGCCATAGAACCTCCCCCAAATAATTCCTATAGCATATCTTTTACCAAAACATCCAATCCTGATTTAAAAATTTCCTGTGATGGAGGCTCCACCACAACCCTTCATAAATTGTTCCATGGTTAATTGCTCTTGTTAAAATTTTACACCTGATTTTCAATCTGAATTTGTATAGGGCAGTAGTTGAGAAGTATTGCTAATGAACTACTCACAATAAGTAAATGTCCACTTATTGACAGGTCACAAGGTTATTTCTTATGTCCCATGTAATCAAAAGCATCTTCTGTATTTAGATGCCACTGTATGCCTCCTAGTTAAATCAATTCAGCGTAGGATTCTTTGCATTTTAAGGTTTTCTCAGAGAAAGTTACCTGGTCTCCAAAGACCTATAAGCCTGAATTACAGGCTAGGAAAGGAAAGGTGACAGTACACTCCTAATAGTGCAAACTTTATTTGCAGTTAATGAAAGAAGAAATCACTGGCATCTCAGAAACTGTGATATTCTTGTTATAATTGCAGTTTCATGTTTTCTTTCAGGTGTTGTTGCACTAATGTACTACAGACAGCATCAGAATACAGGCTCATAGATATAAAAATGACACTAGCCTAGCCGCAAGAATAGCCTCAGCCATTTCTTTGCCACACGATTTATGGGCAAAAAGCTCTTGAAGCATTCTGCATTTCTTGGGTAGAGAAATTAAAATGTTATGCATGATTCATCAAAGAAAATGCAGTTAATGCCATTACTTTTCTATAAAGAGTGAGCTGAGAAATCATATCCATAATAATCTGTGTAGAGGTGACCTAAATATAAATAATTATTCTCAGGCTCACATGAGGAACTTTATAAGGTCTGAAGGACACCAGCTGCAATATTGCTGGCACTTTTTTGGACAAAAAAGGAGAAATGGGTTTAAAGAACATTGTCAGAAAAGTCATATAATTTAATTGCTTTTGATCTGCAATGACATGGAGGAGCCAGCATATTGGGCTTGTGTATTGTAACTTCAGCTGAAGTATTGGCAAAAAGATTAGCTATAATAATAGCTTTTAATAAGTTACTGGCATCATTAAAGTGAATACAGTCCATTCGTGCTTTTGTCCCTGTTTATCCATCTTTACACTACAGAATCTGTAATTTTTTCCTCTTCTGTTTGGGGTAGTTTTTCCCTATAGAGGAACTCTAAATCTTCACTATCCCATAAATATGTGAACATAAAACTGTGATTTATTGGAATTTAGCTCTTGTTTCAGTGGAGGAGGTTTACAGTGCTGAGAAAACTCATTAATCTCATTCACAGCTCATCGTATAAACATAACCTTTACAATACAGAACAGAAGAAATTATGTGTGGGTATGATTTACTGTTTGTATTTTGGAAGGCGAACCAACTGCAAACTTGTTTTTCCACTTCCAGTTTTAATGCTCATTGATAAAGTTGCTGAATTAAAATGAACCCACATTAAATAACAATCTATGCATATTTTACTTTTTGATACAACTTTTGATTTTTGTAACAATAAAGAATATTAAAATGCAGATACTGTGTGAGCAATGTACCATAAATCAGACACAAAATAGCTATAATATCATAATCTTTCTTAGAGATGGTATTATCCTGATTACCTGTTACTATAGTGAATCTATTCCACTGGCAGATTTTTGAGGATGTCTCTTTTTGAACTTTTGCACAATGAAGAAAAAAGTAATATTAAGTAACTGCATTTTTAGGAGACCAGAAGAGACATGAAGAACTCTTCTTTTAAGTTTCATTATAAATGGTTTATTACAGGTTCTATTCTGATATCCTTACTTATATTGAGTAGCACTTTACCCCACAAATAGTCCCACAGAAGTCAATGGGAGCACTTGTGGATTAAGGTACAAGTCAGTGTGAATAAGGGTGCCAGAATCTGGCCCTAAGTGCCTATAGATTTTCCAGAGACCTATCAATTGTTTGCAAAAGAGTCACAAACAGCAAGGTAACCTAAACTGGTATTTTCAAAGGGAGCTAGGCACCCAATCCCATTAAATTATATAGGAGTCAGATGCCTAACTCCCTTAAGCATCTTTGAAAATCCCAGCCTCAAAGCAGCACCATTAAATCATTATAAAGCATGCTACAAAACATTTTTCTTGTTTTATGCCGTTGCAATTTTCTGAAAGTATTTTATCTAATTCTCTTAAATTTCCTGATAATTAAATTTACGGCAACAGAAAATCCTCTGTAATGTTAGCTGTACTCAGTTGTAAAAATATTCCTGCATCAATGTAATGGACTGACAAATTTTACTTCCATCAAGTGAGAGGAGGAGAAGAGTACATTTTAAATTCTAGCCAGAAAAATATATTGAAATCTGAGGGAGTAAAGTAGCAGAGAGCAGTAGAACATGTTGATCATGTTGATGAAGTGTGAATCAGAACAGTTAAAATGGCTGGTAAATGATTCTGAAGATTTAAATACATAAGGGTCATATACTACCCTTGAAATGTGTGAACAATGCATGATGACACAATGAGAGTTCTGCCCGTGAATCAGGGTACCTTTACTGGAGTAGCCTAAGTAGAAAGCAAGTGTATTCTAGAATGCTAAGTCTATCTTGTGAGTAATGTATAGATCACGCATAAACACCACCCCCAGCTCAGCTTTCATTTTCTGGATTGGTTAAATTGCACGTTTCAGAAAGGGGCTTAATACAATAAAAAGCCTGTTTAAATCTAAAAGCCTTAAGTATGTATTTAAGTATTGTAATATCCACAAATCCATAAATAAAGCTCCTGGGGTGTTACACAAATTTGCAAGTACATTTCCTCAACGTCTGAAAAGCACAAGAAGACAGTTGGCTTACAGCTTGTGGGACTGGGGCTTTACTCATTCAAAAAACTGAAGCTAAATGATTCAAGATAATTCAGATTGCTCAGAGAGGATATTTGATATGACATGGCTTTTTCCTATCTAGATTTATGTCAGGTAAGATATCAAGGCAATTCTATGCAAGTCTCCTATTCCCATCATTCTCATGAATTCATTCTGAAAATGACCAAAGAGAGAAAATAAGGAAAAAAAGCAAATTGTCTGCCTTAGCTTTCAATGACACATTAACCCTGAGTGTGACATCTGCATCTTCCTTCTGACTAACAAAATCATTTGTCTGGTAAAAAATATCACTTAGGGGTTTATTAATGTAGAAATTTTAAATTATGATACTTTGTTTTTATATTGTCTAACTTCTGCTGCTCTGGGCTCAGTGCTGATATCCTTATTCAACTTCAGTAGCAATTTACTCCACAGGTTGCTCCATTAAAGTCAATGGGGCAGCTCATAGTGAAAGGTACTATCAAAGTTATTAAAGGTATCAGAATTTAGCCCACTGGTTATATTTTTGCTGTGCAGTGGTCTGAGAGTCTTCACAGGGGCGAGAACACTTAATAACATTATTATTAATTGTTTGCAGTGGTGCTGTAGCTGTGTAGGTCCCAGGATATTAGAGAGACAAGATGGATGAGGTAATATCTTTTACTGGACCAACTTCTGTTGGTGAAAGAGACAGGCTTTGGAGCTACACAGAGCTGAAGAGGAGCTTAAGGTGATGTTTCTGAGGCACCACCAACTGTCTCCTGGTACCCCAAGTTTCAATCTCCCTTGGTGGAACCCATTTCCTGTAAAGGAGCCCTGTATCCCACAGGAATCTTTCTCCATTTTCCTTGGCATGAGGATTTTTAGTTTTTAGAACTGGGGCTGGCTGCTTCAGCCCTCACCTTCTCTAAGGAGAAATCAGCCAGTTTGGAACTGTACAGCTGGGCAGAGAGTGTAGCATGCTCCCCCTGATAGACTCATTTCCCTCTCTCTCCCCCCCACAGTCCCCAAGCTGGGATCTGATCCATTGCAACACTGATTTTCCCCTAGGGCACGCACTCTCACAGGCTCGGGCCAGCGGCTCACTGCCACCCATTCTATGCGCCTACATCCATGTATAATAGCTGGCTAAACTCTCTGACTCTAGCTCCTTGTAAATACCAGGGTTCAGTGTATGCTGCCAGGCTAAGTGTGCAACTCATACTCAGACAGGACTCCATGGATAGGTGTTCATTGACCTTAATATCTTGGGGTCCTTTCCTTTCACCTCACTTCAGATATAATTGAGTTACATGTATCTTAAGTGGAAGGCTCTCTAACACCTGCAGTGTTGTGTGCTTACTGAGCAAAATCTTAGCTTGGTCCACTACATTGACTTGAGATAGAGTCACAGCACCAGTGTCTCTCTAGCCTGGGGCCCTTTTCCCATCCAACTTGCCTTGTGGTCACCCCCTCTGGGGCTGAAATCACCATGTTAACGTGCTGCACCCTTGTGCCAGCTTCCTAGCCATCCTCCAGTTTGACTGCCAGCATGTTAACCTGGTGTAGTGCATTGCCAGTCTCCTGGCACATAGTCACTGGGCAGTTTGCCCACTTGTGCACTGTCCCTGACAGGTAAAACACCTCAACTCCTTGGGAATCAGATTGTGGCCACTGTTCCCCACAACCTGGGCTTACTTCCAATTTCCATGCATGGGCCATTCCTCTTTGGGCTTCCACTCTGAATCAGACTTGTTATCTGTTTACTCTTGAGTAACTTCATATCGAAGGAGAAAAGCTGCTTTAAACTGAATCGATGGCTTTTCCATAGGGAGTTAGAAATTGCAGACAATTTGCCAGGACTACATGGTATAATTTACAAGCCCTCTGAAAGGCTGGGAGATAGGAATCAACATCTACCTGCTCCTTAAACTGGAGCAAGTATTTAGCATCTGCTTCCCACAGGATTGGTGATCCAAGTTCCACCCCACTTACTGGATTACAGGACTTTGGCTCCTCAATTGCTTGAAGTCCACTTCATGCTTTCTTGTTGCAGCTCATGCAGATGCTTGTGCTCTGTTTCAGCAAAACTCTTGGCCTCCAGTCTGGCTGCTTCTCCTCCATGAGCAGCTTCCTTTCCACCAGCTTCTTCCACTTCAGGTCCTGCCATTTTGAGGCCCCCGTCCTGGATGGAGATTGACCATTCCTCCTGTCTGGACACCTCATGTCCTCCAATGAGTCCCTGGGACTGTTTGTGGAATGGTCTCTGTAATGGGACTACAAGTCTCCATGCAAGGCAGAAGGGGACTACTGAAGGCACAATTAGCCCAAATTCAGACACCTGGAGTAGGAGGTAGGCTTCTGGGGAGGGGCTTAAAAAGAAGAGCCCTGCTCAGTTGGGAGGAGCAGGCAGAGAGAGCAGATGTAGAACACTCCTTGTGGGAGAGAAGGATGGCTACAGACAAGGACTGGCAAAGCCTGGTGTCTAGAAGCTCTCCTGGGGGAAAGGGAAAAATTTGTGTTGCTTCATGCTCATTTTGGACTTTGAGAGCAATGGAAGGGCAGATCTATAAGACTTTGCAACCCAGGAGATGCTGCAGGATGGGTGAAGCAGTAGAAGAGCAGCTGGAAAATGGAGGCTGAATAGCTGCTGCACTACACAGGGGTGTGTGCTGGCAAGGATGCACTATAACAGTCTCCTTGGTCATCTGCCCATAGTAGGACTGGGGGGATCTCCTCTAGGTTCTGGTTTGTGGTTGGTATCCCACTTTAATTCTAGTCATCTTTATACAGCAGAGACCAGCTCTGTGGCATACATTTACAAGCTGCTCTTATCTAAGGACTTCATAATTCATGTTTGCTTGCTTTTGATTTAAGAGCTGCAGTTTGTTTCCTTGCAAAAGCCTGCTTTAAAAACGTTACCCTCTGCCTTGGTGAACCCACTCTGTTGGCAATATATTACAAACTGGCCCAGTACCCCACTGGGTGGTTACAGTCTGTTGCATGTTTTTGGGACCCAGCCAACTGGGTCTGGGTAGGCTCTTGTCACAGTTTCTAGGTCTGAGACTCTTGAGCATAGTCCTGGCTTCAGACCTCTTGTATGACACCCTTTCTTAAGACATGGGCAACTGTCTGGAATGAAGTAAAATGGGCTGCCCTGGGCAAGCCCAGACTTGTGCACTCACAGTGACAATAGTTCCACACATAGTTCAACACAGAGTTCGTAATCTGATACAGTCATATCCCACTCTAACTCAAACTTGTCTCTGGCAGCTGAAAAAAGGAAAAGCCTGCTAAAAAGAATAATAGAATAATAGAAATCTTGAACTGAGTTTACACCAATTCTAAGAGCCTGGATAACAAACAAGAAGAACTGGAAGTGCACATTTATGAGCATAAATTCAATCTAGTTGGTATTACTGAAATATGGTGGGATGATTTGCAATCCTGGAATGTTAAAATCAATGGTTATAACTTATTTAGGAAGGATCAAGTGGGTAAAAGGAGAGGAAAAATGGCAGTTAATGTCAAAGATAGCATTATCTGTTTCCCAGTCACTGATAACTTGGAAGAAAATGATCTTGAATGCTTATTGATCAGCTGATTGCCCTAACAGATAAAGTGCATGATGGTGTTTTAGTTGGTGTCTGCTACAGATCACCAAATCAACTAGTGGACAGGATGATCACCACCTTACACATCTATTTATAATGTGTAGACAAAAAAACTGCATGATCATGGAGGACTTCAGTTTGAATGACATATTCTGGAGGTCTCATGCTGGCAGTACTAAAACATTCTTGGAATTTTTAAACAATTTTCTAACTCAAAAAATGTTGAAACCAATACAGCTGAATTCTATATTAGATGTTGTTTAACAGATAAAGAGGAATTGATCACAGAACTACAAATTAACAGTCACTTAGGTGCAAGAGAGCCTGACTTGATCACATTTATAATGTACAAACAGAATGAATTCTAGACCGGTAATATATACACTTGATGCTTTAAAAGGGCCAATTACATAAAGCTGAAAATACTTATGATCCAAATCAGCTGGGAGGAAGAATTTAATAAAAAAAATGTGAATGATGATTGGGAATCATGTGAGAATATCTTACTAGGTACCCAAAAAGCCAAAATCTGAGATAAGGACAATAATAATAAGTTTTTAAGATATTTTAATGAGAAAAAGAATCCTGACAATACTATTGGTCCAATACTAGATGGAAATGGTAGAATTATCAGTAATAGCACAGAAAAGGCAGAAGTGTTGACTAAATATTTCTGTTCGGAATTTTGGGAAAAAGCAGATGATATAGTCTCATCATATGGTGATGGTCACACTCTTTCCCTTCCACTAGTATCTCAGGAGGCTGTTAAACAGAATTTATTAAAGTTAGACTTTCTAAATCAGCAGGTCCAGATAACTTGCATACAAGAATTTTAAAAGAGCAGGAAGTCAAACTAGATGATCACAATGGTCCCTTCTGACCTTAAAGTCTGTAAGCCTATGAATCTGTGAGCTGGGTGAGGAGCTTGCTGAACTATTAATGTTGATTTTCAGTAAGTCTTGGAGCACTGGAGAAATTTTAGAAGACTGGAAGAAAGCTAATGTTGTGCCAATTTTTAAGTGTATGCAGGATGACCAGGGTAATTATAGGCCTCTCTGTCTGACATCAATCCCCATTAACATAATGGACCAGCTGAAATGGGACTCTATTAATAAAGAATTAAAGAATGAATGTAATTAATGCAAATCGGCGTGGGTTTAGGGAAAATAGGTCTTTCAAACTATCCTGATATCTTTTCTGATGATATTAGAAATTGTCTTGATAATGGTACTGTAATAGTGTTGATGTAAATATATAGCCTTCTGTAAAGTGTTTGACTTGGTACCATACAACATTTTGATTAAAAAACTAGCATGATATAACATTAACATGTCACACATTAAATGGGTTAAAATTTGGCGAAGGGATTGGTCTCAAAATTCAATTGTAAACAGGGAATTGTCATAGAGTGTAGCTGGACGCCCCCCACCCACCCGCATTTGCTCTTTTGAGTGCAGTCTGCACAGTTTCCTGTTATGCCCTTACAAAGCCACAAGCAGCGGAAAGTCCCCAATGATGTTAGATACTTGCTTAAAGCTGCATTGCTCTATGTAATCAATTGTATTCATTCTTATGATTATGTAATCAATTAATGTAAGGAATGAGTGAGATAGTGTGAGTGACAGCCAATGGCAAAAGAAAGAGGCAAATATCGCCTTTTATGGAACCATGGTATTATCTTGATGAAGGTATAAATCTTGAGATGGGCGGCCAGGTCAGGGGTACCAACAAGGAAATGTAACAGCACGCTAAACTCAGGACCAGACCAGAAGCAGTAGAGCCCTCCCGAGATTCTGAAGGTACTTTGGGGACTCTTGTTGCCTCGTGGCCGATCTCTGGGCAGCTGTCCCCTGGCCAGTCTCAGCCACCTGTGAAATCGAAACCAACATCCATGCTTGCCAGCCTGCCAGCATGAAAGTTGTGTGTGTGAGTACAGCCATATTAGACAATCTTAGCTCATGCCAATAAATCAAGTCTCAGTGCTGCTCACATTCGACCTTTGTTTGTGATTATTTCTTGGCTGGTTCCAAGAACGGGTAACATTAAATGGTGGAGAATGCAGGCAAGAAAGGGTTACATTGAACTTGAGCAGCATCTGACAGGCTTGGTGTTCCCAGGACCCGACTATCGCATGGATAGGCTAGCAGTCCTAGATAGTGTCGGATAGTTCCTTATATGCTCTCTCTGGTGTGAATTCTTGAGGCACACTCTGGCAGACCAGTTCCAGCCAGCTCTGAGTCCCTCTAGTTCTCGCGGGAAACTGCCATGAAGAAAGGATAACAAGATGGAGTTCAAACCTTTCCTACCACATGCACCATCTTGAATTTTAGACTCCATTTTGAATTTCAGCTACGTGTATTATAATATATAACAAAAGTATAACCATACACCAGTATTACCTTACATTTGCTCCCTTGCCCATCCTCTCAAGTTCTCAAAGATAACCACTAACAATTCAGACATTGCTTTAGCTAGTTCATTATGTACCCTATGGTAAACTTCATCTGCCCTGTCAATTTGAATATATCTAACTTTTCTAAAAGAATAATGACTAATTTTCTGACACTGGATAGAAGAGCACCAGTTCCTCTTCCTGTGATTCAGGATCTCCTGTTCCTTTTGGAGAAGAAGTAGGCCAAAAGTCCCAGGGATCCCTGGTTCGGCTGTTGGAGAAAGTGGGTTGCCTGCCTTGATATAAGTCCTTTTCTAGAATGCAAGCAGGTCATAAGCAGCCTGAGTCCTGCTGCTTCCTCTGGATGAAAAAAAAGGGAACCAGTGTCTTCTGCTTGCAGAACATGGGGCTGAAATATGCACTGGCCTCTCTCTAAGATCCCTGCTACTACCTCTGGATAGGAAATGGGTTCTGAAATAGACTTCCCAGTTGTTTCTTCCTGTACTAATTTTTCTGTGCTGGAGGAGAACAATGTGTAGTTTGTTTACTCTTGACATTGTAGTGCTACACATTGTTAATGGCAGCAAGCTGTGCAGTGCACATCAGGAGATTTCTTCACCTGCCCACCTTTTTCTTTCTACAATACATTATCTTCAGTGTCTCCTTTCTTTGCCCTTGGACAGCTGATCTCCATGAAGAGAGATGCCCACACATCTCTTTATTTTACATTTTCCCTTCACACAGATGGCAACTCCACCTGCAGATCTGCCTTTCTCATGCTATTACCAGCTTCATACCCTCTTTAAACTGTGTGATGTTTGCAAGCAGGTCACCTGCTGAGGGGATGGCTACTTGTGAAAGACCCAATCGTCTATCAAGAAAATGAGAAACAGACACAAAGGCCCAATTATTATTAAGTGTTAGCATAATTGCAATTATAAGTAGAGTGTTTCATTATATTACAGCTGTTGAGACTTTAATGAATTCCTGTAATGTGCCTTATTAATAAGCTGTATAGAACTGCTGACTTCACAATTTTCTGGATCACATTTATGTTAACTAAAGAGGGCATGAAAATGAAATCACTATGAGAGACCCACTGTGTTAGTTACTATGATTCACAAGTTTATTATGGTAATAAAGCAACATGAAGCGATAATGTTGAGAACTGAAATACACTAATGATGTTTCATATTGTTCCAAAAACGTTATGCAGAAGTGGTGAAAAGTGTTATGACTATCAGGGTATCAAATGTAGCAGATGTCATGCTATTGAGTAAAAGCAAGAGATACACCACCCCTTGCCACTACTGTGCTTCTTGCTTCCACTTACAGTTTTTTCAAGTGAGGAGAATATTTACAATGGTTCTATCCCTTACAAGGAAGTGGGTGGGATTATGTAGAAGATTATGCTTGGCTTGTTGATCTACAGATGACATGGACATGATAGAGATCGTGTGTGGCTCATGGTGGGAGCTGTAGTTTTTATCTGTCCCCACTGATTTCTCTGGTTGGATTTTTAAGTGGGACTATGAGATCTTGTCTTCACTAGACTTCTTTATCCTGAGTTACTTGGCAATCATAGGCTGATTGCTAGACTAAAGAACAATGTGTTGGGAGTGTCCACACTAGTCTTTACGTACCACGAGTTCATTGACAGTCAGTTAAAAAACTGTGATGAAAACATACTTCAATTCTATAAGGAGAAGAGTGATCAGAGCTATAAGATAGACCACAAAAAAGCCCTAAATTTCCAAACATTCAACAAGTCCACAAACTCAGACAAGCATTTTCACCTATATTGTATGTAGTTTGCAAGCGGGGCAACACCAAGACTCACTATAGCTGGCTTATAGTTTGTCTGACTTTAATAGAATTGTCCACAAATGGGACTTCACCCCAAACACCAGTGACTAAACATGACAAAGTTAAATCCAACAGCATCCAGACAAGGTGTGTACAGCTACCACTCAATAATGCGCCATAAGAAAGTAATGCACAGTAAGAGATGTGGGGCTGGAGGAGACCTCGAGAGGTGATCTAGTCCAGCCCGCCTGTGTAAAACTATAGCATTTCTGATAGGTATTTGTCAAAACTGTTCTAAACCTCCAACGAGATTCCATGACCTGCCTTGGAAGCCTATTCCAATGCTTAGCTTTTCTGATAGTTTAGAAAGTTTTCCCTTTAAATTTGCCCAGTTTTTAACCTTTCCTCATTTCCTCACTTTCAAGTAAGATGTAGAGAAATTGGAGAGAGTCCAGAGGACAGCAACAAAAATTAGAAAAGGTTTAGACCAGCTGAGGCCTCACCAGTGCCAAGTAGAATGGGACAATTACTTCCTGTGCCTTAATATGACACTCTTATTAATACATTCTAGAATTATGTTAGTCTTTTTGCAATTGCATTACATTGTTGGTTCATATTCAGTTGGTAATCCACTATAACCCCCAGGTCCTTTTCAAGAGTACTACTCCATAGCCAGTTATTTCCCAGTTAGTTGTTGTGCCTTTATTGCTTAATTACTAAGTGTAGTAGTTTGCATTTCTATTTATTAAATTTCGTCGTATGGATTTCAAACCAATTCTTCAATTTGTCCAGTTTGTTTTGAATTCTAATTCTGTCCTCCAAAGTGCTTGCAACCCCTCCCAGCTTGGTATTATCTGCAGATTTGATAAGCATATGCTCCATTCCATCATCCAAATAACTAGTGAAAATACTGAATAGTACTGGAACTGGAAAGAGCCCTGTGGCTCCCATTAGATACATCCTCCCAGTTTGACACCAAACCATTGATTACTCTTTGAGTAAGATTGTTCAACCAGTTTTGCATGCACCTAATAGTAATTTCATCTAGGGGAGCATGCCCCCTCCAAGAAGGTGTGGCATATATTTGCGGGAGGGGGGTATGAGAAGCTTTAGGGGAAAAAAACCTTATTGTGCACATTCAGAGCGGGGTGGCTAGTGAGTAGCAGCTGCTGGGGCCTAAATTATTACAGACACAAAGAAGATGGGGCACGATCAAATAAGTTTGAGAACCACTGATCTAGATCACATTTCCCTAATTTGCTTATGAGAATGTCATGCTGGAGTGTGTCAAAAGCCTTACCACAATCTAGATATATCACATCTATAGTTTCCGCCCATCCACTAGGACAGTAACCCTGTTAAAGATGGAAATTAGGTTGATTTGGCATGATCTGTTCTTGAGAAGTCCATGTTGGCTACTACTTACAATGCTATTAACCTCTCGGCCCTTACAAATTGATTGTTTAATAATTTGTTTCAGTATCTCCCCCACTGACATTTTTATGTATTGACATTTTTATTTGATATACTGAATCCACCACACAAAAATGTTGGGATTATACTACCTTCCAACTCTTGCAGCAAAGCCACTATTGTGCTAAGGAGGTTTTATTCACCTTTGATACATGGGGACTCATGATGACTCATGGTGGAGACTGGAGGTGGCTGTATGAAATATTGCCAAGTGTACCACGGTATGATTATGAGAATGCTCGGGGGCATGGAAAAAACTCTTATGAAAAGAGATAAAAAATAATGAACGGTATAAGGAAGGTAAATTGAGAGTTTCTGTCCTCCCTGTTTCAGAACACAAAAATAAGAGAACATTCCATGAAATTAAAAGGTGGCAAATTCATAACTGATTAAAGGAAATACTGTTTCATACAATGTGTGGTTAGACCATGGAACTCATTGCTATAGGAAATTTGTTAATGCCAAGAATTTAGCAAGGTACAAAAAGGGATTGTAGATTTATATGAGTAACAAGAACGTTATAATTAATGATAAAATTTTTGGATGTGATATTAAATCTCATAGTTCAGAGCTTATGCCAATTACTAACTATTAGAGAGCTGGATGAACCCTAATTGGGGGGCGGGGGGGTAGATTATCCAGTATTTGTGGGGTTTTTACACCTTCCTCTGAAGCATCTGGTGGAGGCCACTTCTTGAGACAGGAAACTGGTGTAGGTGGACCTTGGGTCTGGCAATTCCTATGTTCCTATGATGGACATGTAATCCTTTCTTTGACTGCTGATGTATTGTTCTGTGTTGATGTGAGCAACTATAGTCCTCAGATTAGGTACCAATTGTGAACAGCAGTGGCTCACTGGGAAGCCTTGTGGGAGGCAGAAGACAGGGCACTTACTTGAGGCTTGCTGTAAATTTCCTCAGCTGAGCTGAATGACAGCTCCTTTAAGAGGACAGCATCTGCAGGGACAAACTGGTACAAACCACATATTGTGGAAAAGATGACCTCTCTGTCTGGGGCAGGCCCTGAAAACAAGAACATTCCCAATTTTCAAGGACACGTGGTCAATCTATGTGTAAGCAGAGGAGGGATGAAGCTGTACATTAGAAATGATTCTGGATTCAAACACCCCTAAAATTTGGGGTGTTTAATATCTCAATATGTTTCTGCATTTTGTGGAATGAGCCCCATCTCTAGTTCATATATTGGGGTGAGGCCAAAGAGATGGAGGCTGTCAAGGTTCCTTCCCCACTCTGAGCTCTAGGGTACAGATGAGGGGACCTGCATGAAAACCCCCCTAAGCTTATTATTACAGCTTAGGTTAAAACTTTCCCAAGGTACAAACTATTTTTCCTTTTGTCCCTGAACTAAAGCGTCTAACAAAATATAACTGGGAAAGAGCCCACTTGGAAACGTCTTTCCCCCCAAAATCCCCCCAAGCCCTACACCCCCTTTCCTGGGGAAGGCTTGATAAAAATCCTCACCAATTAGCATAGGTGAACACAGACCCAAACCCTTGGATCTTAAGAACAATGAAAAAGCAATCAGGTTCTTAAAAGAAGAATTTTAATTGAAGAAAGAGTAAAAGAATCACCTCTGTAAAATCAGGATGGTAAATACCTTACAGGGTAATCAGATTTAAAACATAGAGAATCCCTCTAGGCTAAACCTTAAGTTACAAAAAGACACACAAACAGGAATATTCAGCACAACTTATTTTATCAGCCATTTAAACAAAACAGAATCTAACGCATATCTAACTAGATTGCTTACTAGCTCTTTACAGGAGTTCTGACCTGCATTCCTGCTCTGGTCCCAGCAAAAGCAACACACAGACAGAGAGAACCCTTTGTTTCCCACCCCCCTCCAGCTTTGAAAGTATCTTGTCTCCTCATTGGTCATTTTGGTCAGGTGCCAGCGAGGTTATCTTTAGCTTCTTAACCCTTTACAGGTGAAAGGGTTTTTCCTCTGGCCAGGAGGGATTTAAAGGTGGTTAGCCTTCCCTTTATATTTATAACATAGGCCCCTGAAGCCAAAACCTTGAGAAGTCTCTGTAGGTAGATACTTGAACAGCTGTGTGAAAACAATTTATCCCAGTGGTAAAAAATAGTGAAAAAATGTTGTATTCCTCTGATTAGCAAAAAGGAAGAAAAACTGAGGTTTAGTTTGAATTGTTCATTGTCGCCAAAGGCACTTTAGGAGGCAAAAACTGCCCGCTATCTTAGCAGTGCCTGGGAACACTTGGTGGGGCTAGGATTTAAAAGAAAATGGAAAGAAAAGAAACTTCTTTTGAGGGGAGTACTCCTTGTGGAGTGATGATCCACCAGTCCCTAATCCTCTGATTCCTACCTTACACAATTATTAAGCCCCCTGACTTCTGAGTCATTAGTGTGTTGGGGTCTTGTGTCATCCTACCATATGTTGATCTGTCTTTGTTGGGGATATAATGACATGACTGATCAGTCTGAGCAGTTGCTTGAGAAGAAGAGAGAGGAAGTGTTATAGTGACAACATTTTGTCAATTTAGTTTTCATGACAAAACAAAAGACCCACTAAAAAACTCTAAAACCCAGTATTTTTCATAGGAAATTAGTGTTAAGCAAAATGATAAGTTTGACTCAGGCTAAACTGCTGGGTTTTTTTAGACTTAAATGAGGGAAAATCCAAAAGAAGCAGAGATATCGTGGGAAAAAGCTAAAATTGTTAGGGGTTTCCAATGCCATTGCTAGACTCATTGTAGTTCTATCTATCTATCTATCTAATCTATCTATCTAATCCAAACAAAAATCCATACAGAACATTCCATTCTGTTCTCCACACACAAAGAGCAGAACATGTACTTTCAATCTATACAACTTGTTTTTGATTAAGGAAAACAACAAAGAAAGGAAGATAAAAGATAAAATCTCCATGAGAGAGAGCTAACAAGCATAGTTTCTTTCTTTCTTTCTCTTTCTTTCTTTCTTTCTTTCTTTCTTTCTTCTTGAAACCCCTCATAGCTATGATCCCTGGCACATAGGCAGCAAAGGCATTTAAAGGTGAAGTAAAGAAAAAACCAGAACTGCCGCTGTGAACACCACGAACTTGGATGAAATTTCCCCTAACTGCAGAAGAAGTGGATATATCTATATTTGAAAGTACCTGAATCGAATCAAGCCTCTTGCTAGTACAATATAAAGCTACTAAAAATTTTTTTCCTATCTTTTTGCTAAGTTGCCTTTTTAAAAAATCATCCAGAAAATTGTTTACATTTTACAGGCAAATTTATTCTTGGTAGGAGCTGATTCTGGAGTTAGTGAACATAATTGTATTTCTGATGTTCCAAAGTCAGCAGCTACTGTCTGATACATAAGAGTGACTTGTTTACATATGCTTAATCATTCAGAAAAGGCTTCTAGAGTGAATTATTGTTGACACTAATGTTCAGTTGAAAATCATGCTCTAGTAAAGTGGATAAAATACAGTTGCTGCCCAACAACACAGGGTGTCCTAGATGTCTTACAGATTTAAGCATCAGGGTAACATGACTGCATAAAGCAGCATCTGAAAGGATTTGTTGTGGCAATTGCCAGTACAAGGACAACCTTTTTTGCTTCTTGCTGTTTAACACTTAACTTCTAATAGAGCACAACACTTCAAGTACTTTGATTTAGTCTCCAAAATCAGCTGCAAAGGTTTGCAGCTCTACTAATTTGCTGATTATTTGTGCATCACAGTTAGTCTTGAAAAGACACAGTACATTGATCAAGATGCGCAATCACGTTTTGCCCCTGCCCACTCCAAATAAAACGCTAAGCCGTGTAGTTTACGCAGACAGAATGCTAAATTGGTGTCATGGAAAGACCTGATGATACAACTGATTTTAAGCATCTAGAAGACTTGGATCTACTCTGTGTCTGAGACCCAAATTTAGTGGCTTTGTTCTATTGAAGAGCCTGCAGTTAGAGCACCAGACAGCTCTCAGAAGTACCTTTTAAAAAGCCTTTTACACGTGCAAGTTCATTTGTTATCTTAGTCAATTATATTGAAATTTCATAACAAGAAGAGCCAGTTCAATAATTACTGCAAACTGTTCATGAGTCGGTTAATTGTGCCAATCAAAAATGTAAACAGACAGGTTAACTGCCTTCGTAGTGGCTCACATAAACAGGTGGTTTAGAAAGGGCACAAATACAGCAGTTGGAAACTTTGATCCGCCAGCAACAGCCACTTCACGACTATATTTCAATGAATTGTTAAGTATATTATATGTGTATGGAAGCTGTGTTTAATTTAGGGTTCTCTTCTATTTGGCCTCTGTGCAGCTGTGCACTGGGGTGATGGATGGTGTAAGAAGGAACCAGCTCACTCTTTGCTCCTCCTGTGCACGGAATGGCCACAATCACCGTGATCACAAGCACTTCAGCAAAAAAACTTCTTCATAGCTGGCACCCACTAGCCACCTCAGAGAGTTTGGGGAGGGACAGAGACTGGCTGCACACATTTAAGGGACAGAGCGCTGTAGAGAAGATAACAAGATGCACGTGTAACAGTGAGTCTATTGTACAACTGGTTGCTGTTGTAACCCTCATGCTGGTATACCTTTAAAACCAATCATTTGTTATGTTATGTCTAAATCACAATGTAAGGGATCTACGGCTTTTTAATCATCTGTAAACTGCTGTAAACACAACTTGTTGTTTTGTCAAAGTATTCAGGAGACTTAGATCATTGATCAAAACCAAAATAAATAAATAAATGATTTTACATTGGCCACTGAATATTCAGAAGACAATGATAGTTTATTCCTATTACCAAGTTGGACTGAATTCAGCTGGGTGGCCTAGGGTTGCAAGCCTTTATAACCCACTAACAATCCCTTGTGGCATCCAGCCTCATAAGAATACTTGAAATAAGGCTTCCTTTTATTATTGTTGCAAATGAAGTTGAAAATTCTAGGAAGCAACAGGTCTGAAGACATGCCCCATAATCTGACATTTTTATTAAAAGTACAGAACACTGGAGTGGAAATATTATTGTATAATAATGCATGATTGTTATATGTACATTATACTGCTGAGGGAACTTTTTCCTATTTTATGTTATTTCAATGGTAGATCAGTAGAATGAGGCAATTTTGTTTTTTGGCCAATATTACCTGAAAAATGCAGTTTGGGGTTGACGGAATTCAAGTCAAGTCAAGTTTGCTGAGTAAGTTTTGACCAAAAACAAAACAAAACAAAACAAAACAAAAAAACATTTGGTAATGTCAAAATGAAATGTTTTGTTTCAGCTTGATTGGAGATATCTTTTCAATTTTTTGATTTGCCACAAATTTAAAAAAAAATCATTTTCATTTTGACCAAAACAAAACTGTTTTTTGATTGTTCAGAATTATCAGCAAACTGAAAAGTCATTAGTCAACCATCTCTATAAATCAGTAGACCTTTGTTCAATTCCTTACTGTGCCACAGATTCCTCTGTGACCTTCTACTAGTTACTTAATCATTTTGTGCCTCATTCCCATCTTGAAAACAGGGCTAAGAATACTTACTTTCTCTTGCCCTTTGTCTGTTTTATCTATTTTGGTTGCAATGTCTTTGGGACATACACTATTTTATGAGGTGTTTGTACAGTGCCTAGCATAGTGGGGGGGGTTAGCTGTGTTGGGAGTTCAAAGCATGGTTTTATCACTTAAAAAGAAGGTTAGAAAATTATGCACTCTGCCTCTCCACCAATGCTACTGGTTTAGATGTGACCTGAAAGGTGCCTGTCATAAGAATCTTTTTTAAAATTTTTTTATGCTTATGAAGCTGAGATAACACAGCTCCAAGAGCTATCCTAGTCCTACAGGGAGAATCGGAGTATTGTGAATTACTGAGTGCCCACTTTGTGGCCCTAGAAAGCACTCAATAACGTTTATCAGGTCAAGTGTCATATAAAGAAAGCTCAAGCTCTGCTGACTTCTAGCTGTCTTGCTCACTCTTTATCCACCTCTGAGACTTGGAGTTCACTTTGGAGGAGAGTGCTTGCCTGTCGGAAGCATCCTCCTGATTAATCAGAAGCTATTCAAGACCTGGATGTTGAATGCTCTGAGATCATCTCAAGATGCCTCGATTGGTCTCCAGAGGGCTGTTAGTGTGAAAGTTATCATTGCCATTAGTATCATAATGCCAAACTTGATCCAGGGACGGACAGCAAGGTCAGAACACCAGAGTGGTGTTATGAGTCATTACTGAAATGCTGCCTCTGTGGTTAGTGGAGCCTTAAAGTCCTGCTTTGTACCTAAGTACAGAATTCACCAGGAGTGCAAAAATCTGCCAATATATAAAAAGTATGTCTAAACTCTTTACCTGAAAATTAAAGTATGTGCTTTTTATTAAAGTCACATTTAACATAACTGAGTTATATTATACAACAATCTTGTAACATATTTTATAGAATAACAAAAGGCTTCAATTATAATGAAAGGAAGTTGTGGGCTATTCAGGGCAGTAAGTTCCAGATATTACAGCAGAGGAGTAGGAGTCAGGAGAATTGGGTTTCTATTCTGTTCTATATAGGTTCTTATACTGAGCTCATTGCTGTAGTATCTGAGCACCTTTCAGTACAGCACTGAACAATGTCACTAACGTCTGGCATGTGTTCTCTCATCCTCTCCCCAGGGGGAGATGGGTGTGCACTGGAGTCTTTTGATGTGGAATTTTTTAAATACATACATAGACATATACACTTGTTATATGTTTATGTTACAGAAGGGCAAGGTCAAAGGAATATGCCTTGCACACAGAGCAGAAGGTAGTGAAGATTGTGACAGTCCTGAGTTCTTGTGGGAGTTCATTTCACAGTCTTGGGCCAGCCCTGTGAGAAGCTGAGTGACCTCATCATTGGCTCCAGTAGTAACTGAGGCTGCCTGGCACCTTGCCATGTCAAACCCTGGGTTTCTATTCCTGACTTTGCTCACTGTGCGACATTTAGCAAAGACTTAACTCATCAGATACCATGATGGTGGGAGTGGCATGAAGGCACTAGCAAACAGATCTTCTTCCTGAATCAGAATGCATGCAACAACGGCAAGCTAGGGTTACTGTAATAACACTTATCCACCTTTGTAAAGTGCTTGGAGAGCCACTGATAAAAGTGCTATATAAAAGTACAAAGTGCTTTAACTATTGTTGTCGTTGTGGAGATATGTTTTAGCAGCCCACCTTTTGGATGGAGTGGAGAGAGGGGGTATGCATATCTGGAAGGCCAGAGAGAAGGAAGTTGCAGTAATCAAGATGAGAGATTTCAGAGTAGCAGCCGTGTTAGTCTGTATTTGCAAAAAGAAAAGGAGTACTTGTGGCACCTTAGAGACTAACCAGTTTATTTGAGCATAAGCTTTTGTGAGCTACAGCTCACTTCATCGGATGCATACTGTGGAAAATACGGAAGACGTTTTTATACACACAAACCATGAGATGAGATGAGAGATAATCAGAGTGTGAACAAGCATTTTGGCAGTTTGGACAACTGTCCAAATACAATCTGCTCTTGAGAATGCTGCTAATGGTCCAATGGAATACTCTTATTATTCTTTCATAACACAGAAATGATGAAGTCAAATCCAGAAAAAATAAAAAACAAGAAGCTTGGATCTCTTGCTGGGAATCCAAGACACTTGGGGGAAACACAAACATTACTGAGTGTGTGTCTTTCACTGAAATTTCCCCAATAAACATGTTTGGGGAGGAAAAACCTGTAGAGAGATATTTAATACCAAGGAACATTTAATAAAATAAAATAAAATGAAAATGTGATCCCATGCTGTTGTCATAGTCAGTGAGACCTCTGATGCTGTGCTGAGTGAATACTGATTGTTCAAGGGGAAAGCATTAATTGTAGCAGGCATTTTAATAGTAGGAAGGATAATGATCACTGGCATGAAAACCAGACTATTACTTTTCCCATTCCCATTAGAAATATAGGCCCTGTCTTTTAGGCCAGGCCAACAGTTCTTACTCTAATACATGGTGCTTGTAAAGAAGGTGAACCTTCCCTTATTCCCAGCCAACAGGCAATCCACCAAGTCAACTATACAATACTATACATGGGAGAAAAATTCTGCCCTGACTCCTGTAAGCACTTATCTTATGTTTTCGCCTGAAGCATAATATTTGAATATCCATGTCTTAGCTTGCGAAGAATATGCTATTAATATTCATTTTATCAAGCAGTTTTAAAAATCCAGCCATAGCATTAGACTTGAAATCACATGGAAATCAAATATAAGCTGGTTATAGAAATACAGAAGTAAAGAATTACTGGGAAATAAAAAAATATGTAATTTAGAAGACATTTTTCCCAAGTCACAAAAATCAAACAATGAGCTGGCTAGTGGTATATAGTTGACATGATGACATAAGTGGCTCTTTATTTATGAGCAAAGCTGCTTCTAAACTATAGACTACAGTGTCATTTATTTGGTACCTTTTACCAACAGGCATTACCACAGTGTTGTATGTGAGAAGGCAATGGAGGAGTATTGACAAATTCTGTTATTTATTTTAAGGTATGGGGGGGGATTTAATGAATGAATTTAATACGAAAAGCAAGGGACTCAAAGCATGGGCCAAATTTAAGCATCTTGTGGGTATTGAAATGTAAACTTCCCTATATACTACTAACTCAACTACGTGATCTCACTTATGATCTTTAAATTCTTTTCCATTGCAAGGATTGTCTTGAATGGAAACTCCAGTCATGTCAGATGTAGTTTTGAGTAGTGTGGAAAAATGGGAACCTGTTTTGAAAGAGACCGCCAAATACATGTTCCCGCCTAGCCTGAATAAAGATTTCAGGTCTTCAGGAGCCTGACATATACTATTTCATTTACTCTTCATAATTTGGAGGTCTGGGCTAAATGTTGTATGTGTATGTATTTGCAAAATCTGGGAAATGTGAGAGAATATTCAAGAACAGAAAAACACATGAATAGATGCAGAATTATTTAGGCACTGGTCTGATTTTGATCGTACATCAGTTTTTACCCTGCTGTATTTTGATTGACTTCAATGAAGTTACTCCTGATTTACACAGGTCTGAATCAGACTGAGATGGATGTGTGACTGCAGCCACACTTGGCAGTCAGCTTTTGTTATTTTCAGGCAAAGGTAGATAAAAGAAATTATCATCTGATTTCTGATACTGAAAACCAGACCCTTGGCCCCAATAAGGACCTTTCCTGCATCTGGAATGGTACAAAGGAACCTTAAACATGCCCTAACTAGGCAGCTGAGGAGACAGGTAATCCCTAAAAGGCATAAAGTAATAGTAAACAGCTCACCATAGGTGGAAATTACTGGTTCAGCCATCAGTCCATGGCGGGATCAGGGGAGGGAAAGAATGTTGCTGAGCGCTCCCTCCTTACCATCAACTATGAGGAATGGAGGCAAATGTTATAACAATTGTATTTACTGCTCCTCAGTATGTTTGTTAACTGCTTAGACCTTATAATTTCAAAGATAATTAATTTAATTTGTAAGGTTCTCATACCAAAAGTATAACTAAAATCAAGATTTTCAAAACTGTGTGGGAAAATGGCATTACAAAATCACCTAACTTGTCATCCCAGAACTATCATTAACCCCACCTAACCCCAAACAAAGCAAAAGTAAATAGAACCTCTATCAGCGTTGAATGCAAGCATGCTGCAGACAAACTCTTGCCTAAACTCTTGAGGAGCAAAAGTATTGCCCAAATTGCTGCCTTTTCAGGAAAAGGGACCAGTCTCTTGAGATGCTATACAATGGGAGTTCTAGATCAACATTTAGAGTTGGGCATTATGACTACGAGGAGAGTGTAAGATAAACTCTTCTGTTATTTTTTAGCATTGATGTGTTTAGAGATGATACTGACTTCCATTAAAAAAAAAACACATGTAACAGTTGAGTGAATGTACAATTAAAAATATACCCTCAGATTAGTTGGAAGTATATGCAATATAAAGTAAGTGGACTATATATCAAGGAACAGTATAACTTCCAAGAACATGAGGATAAATATGTACAGATTTCACTACTGTAATAATTTAATAGATGTTACAATCTGTGAAAATAAATAAACTTTACCAGATGTGAAATAGGCATACGTTGCTCATAACAAATGGAGAACTTCACTTACTCACAAGCATTTGAAAATGTATCACTTTGTGTGTACATCTCCTGTGAAAAATTGTGGCACATTTGCTTACCAGAGCAAGATTTAACAATATTCTGATGGGTCGCCAAGAACAACTAAAGTGGACAGTCCTTAAACAACTTTAGAAAGCCCTCTGTTCACTTATTCTTTTCCATACCCACCCAAAATATCCATCTTAATCATGACATCTTCTACCATCCATCTGGCCTTCTCCTTGTCTCTCTCCAAATCCTTCTTGGCTCCGCCCCTCTGTTTCCACTCCTCACCAAATATCTGCCTATTTCTCTCTACCCACTAGCTGGTGTCTCTATACCTTTCCTCATCTCATATGCCCTGACTGTCGTGTCTGCCCACTTGCCTCCATAGGCTGGTAAAAGAAGCCACAGCTGCCATCTTCTACTCCCTTGGCCATGCAGGTAGCTGCCTCCCCACATTTATTTTCATGTGGTTGTTCCACAGGGAGAAGAAATAAGGTAGATAGACAGCTGGTGGCTTCAAAGGAACTAACATCTCTTTCACCCATTTTCCCAGGAAGATGCCCCTACAATGAGAATGAATATCTGACAGCTTTCTGATACTGTGAGCTCCATGTCCATCTCCGACAGAGGTACATGGCAATTCTGACCATCAAAGATGTAAGCAGGTGTGAAAATGAATACATTCTTCTAAGTTGCCAATTGGAGAATGCTGACCCTATGTCATAAATATAAAGGGAAGGGTAAACACCTTTAAATCCCTCCTGGCCAGAGGAAAAACCCTTTCACCTGTAAAGGGTTAAGAAGCTAGGATAACCTCGCTGGCACCTGACCAAAATGACCAATGAGGAGACAAGATACTTTAAAAGGTGGCGGGGGGGGGGGGGGGAGGGAGAGGAAGGAGGAGAAACAAAGATTCTCTTGGTCTGTGTGTTGTTTTTGCCCGGACCAGAGCAGGAATGCAGGTTAGAACTCCTGTAAAGAGCTAATAAGCAATCTAGTTAGATATGCGTTAGATCCTGTTTTGTTTAAATGGCTGATAAAATATGTTGTGCTGAATGGAATGTATATTCCTATTTTTGTGTCTTTTTGTAACTTAAGGTTTTGCCTAGAGGGATTCTCTATGTTTTGAATCTGATTACCCTGTAAGGTATTTACCATCCTGATTTTACAGAGGTGATTCTTTTACTTTTTCTTCAACTAAATTCTTCTTTTAAGAACCTGATTGCTTTTTCATTGTTCTTAAGATCCAAGGGTTTGGGTCTGTGTTCACCTATGCTAATTGGTGAGGATTTTTATCAAGCCTTCCCCAGGAAAGGGGTGTAGGGTTTGGGAGGATTTTGGGGGGGGTGGGAAACACGTTTCCAAGCAGGCTCTTTCCCTGTTATATATTTGTTAGACACTTGGTGGTGGCAGCAATAAAGTGCAAGGGAAAAAGGTAAAATAGTTTGAACCTTGGGGAAGTTTTAACCTAAGCTGGTAAAAATAAGCTTAGAGGGTTTTTCATGCAGCTCCCCACATCTGTACCCTAGAGTTCAGAGTGGGGAAGGAACCTTGACATGGTGGCAGAGCGGTGGGATTAACTTGAAATCATTTTGAGATCCATTTGAGATTTTTTGAACCAGAAGCACAGATTTTTTGAAAGGAAATATTTTTTTTCCTTTGGGCTTCTGGAAAGCAGGTTTTAAGCTGAAAGCAGTTAGAGTTATTTTTGTCTCTGCTTGGGGGCCAGAGCAGAGACAAAAGGGAATTGTGTTTTGTGAACTGGAGTCTTCTCTACCTAAAGGCAGGGTAGTTAACCTCCTGCAGGGAAATTCACAAGTCTTCACAGACCTGAAATTGTTTTTTACCGAAGAGCAACTAGAGGGGTTTTCTGTCTATTTGCCTGGAGACAAAGGTGTTAGTTGTTTTTTTTAAGGATTTTTCTGTAGGCTGACAATCACTATCAGAGAACATAGTGTGACAAAGCTCTGTTGTTGCCTCCGTGGGTCCCGCATTTCCTGGCAGATTTCGCTAGCCTCAGAGGCTCACTGTGACCCTGCACGTAACCCTTCTCTCTCTAGAGACGAGGGTCACAGTCTACTGAGCCATTTTCATCATAAGCCAGCGAGGGAGATGAGGAGAAGTTATCCTTCCTTGCACAGTCTCTGTTGTCTCCCAGTCTCAGTGATTAATCAGGCTGCAAAGGGGGGGGGGGGGGAGCCTGGGCCCACCCTCTACTCCGGGCTCCAGCCCAGGGACCCTAATAGTATCAGCTATGGTAGCTGACCTTTTAGAAATATAACTTGTACAATTCTCTGGGCTACTTCCCCCACAGCAGACCTCAGTTCCTCAAGCTCCACTTCACCCTTACCTCAGGGCCTCCTTCCTTGTGCCTGATATGGTGTGTACTACTCAGCCTCTCCAATAGCACAACTTCCTTCCACAGCTCCTGACATGCACACCCTCCTGACTAACTGGGAGGCTTTTAACTAGTTTCAGCCAGCCCCTGATTGGCTTCAGGTGTCCCAATCAACCTAGCCTTCTCCCTGCCTTCTGGAAAGTTCTTAATTGGCCCCAGGTGTCTTAATTGACCTGGAGCAGCTGCCATTTCACTTATCCTGGTGCCAGGGATTTGTTTAGCCTGGAGCTAATATATCTATCTCCCACTACTTTTCTATAGCCAGCTGACCTTGCCCCGTCACAATAGGTATCCGGTTACAGCACAACCTATATATATATATTTTTTTGACAAGCCAAGTTTTTTGTTTGTTTGTTTTATTTCTTACTCTCAGATGTAAAGTTAGTTAAAAACAGAGATGCAAACATGACAGAGCCCAAGGCAGAAACAGCCAAAGAGGCTGCCCACAAGAGAGAACTGGAGGCAGCGAGAGATACAGAAAAAAACCAAGAGGCTGCCCATAGGAGAGCTATGGAGGCAGCAAAAGAGGCAGAAAAACACCAAGAGGCTGCTCACAGGGGAGCTATGGAGGCAAAGGAAAAAGAAATGGAGGCAAGGGAACAAGAGAGGAAGCATGAACTGGAGTTGGAGAAGGTAAGGACTGAGCGTAATCTACTGGATAACCCTAACAATCCTTCCGCAACAATCCACAAATGGGAGCGACTATGTCCACAGTATGATGAATCCAGTGATATTGCTGAATATTTTCTCACCTTTGAGAGATTGTGCACTATCCATAAAATTCCTGAAGCTCACAAGATGACCACATCGATCTCAAAATTAACTGGAAGAGCTCTGGACATATTCAATAAGATGCCTCTTGAGGAGGCTTCTGACTATAATAAGTTCAAGGATTTGGTTTTAAAGCAATTTCAGATTACATCTGAAACGTACAGAGTAAGATTTCGAACCCTTAAGAGAGGGCCTGGACTAAGTAAAGTGGCTTATCCAAACCAGATGAAGGATCTGTTAGATAAATGGGTCCAAAGAAGGGGTGTCACTAGCTTTGACGGAATGTGTGATTTGATAGCTCAGGAGCAATTCCTGAATATGTCCAAGGAGGAAATAAAACAGTGTTTATGGGATAAGCAAATGGACTCAGCAGAAAGTCTTGCTTCTTATGCTGATTGATATGAGCAGTCCCAGACCACCAGAGAGGTGCGGCAAGCTGGAACAAAAAGGGTGGAGGGAGGAGAGAGGAACAACCCTGGTCGCAGCTGGAGTGGATACCAGAAGGGACACCCTCAGACCATACCCTACTACCGGGGGAAGCCCAAGACCCCAACTACACACCAAGGAATACATGAGACACCTTATCGTCCTGCCACACCATTCTCCAGCAACCCACCTCGCTCCAGTGACCTGTCAGCTGGACGATGTTTTAAATGAAACGAGCCGGGGCATGTGAAGGCCAACTGCCCCAAGAACCCCAACAGATTACAGTTCATTGCACCGGAATCACACCAGAGGTCCGCAGGCCCAGTTACCTCCCAGATACCCTCAGAACAGAGGGAAACTGTGAGTGTGGGCGGGAAGAAGGTCACAGCATGGAGGGTCACTGGAGCACAAGTGTTGGCTATCCATGCTTCCTTAGTGGACCCCAATTTAAACGACCCAGAGATCCAAGTGACAATTCAACCCTTCAAGTCCAACTCTTTCAATTTGCCTACAGCCAAGTTGCCTGTCCAGTACAAGGGCTGGTCAGGAACATGGACTTTTGCAGTCTATGATGATTATCCCATCCCATGGTGTTGGGGGAAGACTTGGCCAATCATGTGAAGCTAGCCAAGAGGGTGGGAATGGTCACCCACAGCCAGGCTAAGCAAGCTGTCCCGCCTAGCTCTGTTCCGGAAACTTCTACCAGGACCCGGTCAGAGCTGATAGACCTGGACCCCATGCCAACGTCTGCAACGGCAGTAGTGGATCCAGACCCAGAGACCCAGACAGAGCCAGGCCCAGAACCGGAACCGGCAGCAGCCAATAACCCTACACAAGAGTCTCAGCCAGAGCCTGAACCCCAGCATAGTGCACCAGCGGAGAGCGGTTCACAGTCAACGGAAATAGCCCCATCCCCTACGTCGCTTCCAGAGGGACCAAGCCTTGGTCCATAATCCAATGAGGAACTGATGTCTCCAGCATCAAGGGAACAGTTCCAGACTGAACAGGAAGCAGTGATGATCCCTATGTATGTTTTAGAGGAAGTTGCGGAATTATCTTTGTGTGAAGGTGGCGCTAGCACCAGTTTCTTCCATCTCCATCTTTCCTAGCACTTACCCGTCCTCAGCTCCTGTCACTCACTTCTTTGATACACTTCCTATGGGAAAATAATTCATTTCAGTGTTGCCCTGCATCACCCTATTGCTGAGTTGCCATCATGGAGAAGGGAACATTGGTTTGACTATAATCCTTGTACAATTCTAGCACTGCCTCTCACAAAATGTCTTCTTCCACAGGTGTGCAGCATACTGGCTTCCAAGCTGCACCTTCCACCTTCAAAATGGCTGCATTTCAATTATGCAGTTTGTATATAATTTGTGAAATGCTTTGTGATAGTTTGGGATGAAAATCTCCTGTTCCTGTAATCTCCTCTTTTCCAGGCACAGCATAAAGAAAGACTCTGTGGTAGTAGCCGCAGAACTGGAGTAGTATTTAACACAGCAAAAAAGTTGGATGGTGTGCCCTTATTAAGCATGAATAAATCTGTACTGAATCTGAGTTCTCATACAGGTACCATACATTTATTGAGGGAGCTCTTCAGAAGTTCTCTAAAATTTTGCTTATATCTATTAAATTGTGCTGCCTTATCTACAATTGCATCATTTCAGTCTCTTCTCCATTCAGTCTGCGGTTCAGTGGCAAATAATCTCTTGCTCACTTTTCTTAAACTCAGACTGGTTGGTGGAAGTCAGCCAGCCATGCCCTAAAGAGGAAGCCACCTGATTAATCCCACATGACAGCAGTAGGTAAATGGTCTGTGCTCTTTTTAAGGGACGGAAGGTTCAGGGCAGCTAAACTCCACTTTGAGTTTTCCGTGAACCTTACAAGGGGAATTGAGGATCTCAATAAAAGAATGACTTTTGCATCAAAATAGACCTGGTGAATTTAATCTGTTTCCATTTTATTAAAATAAAGTTCTGCACAGCTATAATCACAAATAACAGGTATAATACATAGTTATGGGATGCAAACTTTATCTCAGGCCATCTACTTTAGTACCATATGCACAATTACCCCTTCATAATGCTGTGCACACATCATTGACATTACTGGAACTGAAAACCATAAGGGCTTTTTTTTTTTTGGCAGCATGACAATTTACATTTGAAGAAGAACAGTGTTTGATACAAAGAGTTCTCTTGTGATGTCTAAACCCATCAAAATAGATTAATGAAGAGGCTTCTTTGCCTGCAAAGACTCTATTCTTCCATAAAGTATACAGGATTTAGACAAGATTTATTGAAATGTTGCTTGGAATGACAGCAAAACAATTCTCTTCCAAATATGTTCAATTTAATTAGTATTCCATCACTGGGTATTAGTTCCATGGTGCATAGTGTCATACAAGGCTGATATCTGGTAGGTATGCTGAAGTCTACAGCTGAAAATAGGCAGATCCAAAAGGGAGTAAACAGCAGTAATGAGTAAAGTACTTTAATAATGGAGTTGATGAGAAAAAAGATCCATGGACATTTTTGATGAAAATAAAACGAAAACCCCCAAAATGTCAGAATTTTCAGTGAGCATTTTCAATTTGTACTTGAAAAATCCAAACAGATGAAAATAAATTAAAACATTAGGATTTTAGATAAAAGTTTTTTGGGGGCTGATTTTCTGATTCCAAGGTATTTGTAAGGTAAATGCTGAAAGATAAGTTTGATACCACCCTCATTAACTTACTTGCCATCTGATTGCATCAGTTTGCTCTTTTTTACAGGTGCACATTTAGCCAACCCAACCCATAGCTTTATATTTTGAACAAATTTTTCTATGTCAGTCTCTGTATCTCCTTTAGTGACTGTTTATATTGTTTCATATAATCCGTATATAACAAATGGTTAACTCACTGTTGCTCTTTGCTGATACGATAAACAATTTATCTCATGTTTCAGAGAAGCAGCAGTGTTAGTCTGTATCCGTAAAAAGAAAAGGAGGACTTGTGGCACCTTAGAGACTAACAAATTTATTAGAGCATAAGCTTTCGTGAGCTACAGCTCACTTCATTGGATGCATACTGTGGAAAATATAGTGGGGAGATTTTATATACACAGAGAACATGAAACAATGGGTGTTACCATACAGACTATAACAAGAGTGATCAGGAAAGGTGAGCTGTTACCAGCAGGAGAGCGGAGGGTGGGGGAAACCTTTTGTAGTGGTAATAAAGGTGGGCCATTTCCAACACTTTACAAGAACAGTAGGAGGGGAAATAAATAAGGGGAACTAGTTTTACTTTGTGTAATGACACATCCACTCCCAGTTTTTATTCAAGCCTGTTAATTGTATCCAGTTTGCAAATTAATTCCAATTCAGCAGTCTCTTGTTTGAGTCTGTTTTTGAAGTTTTTTTGTTGAAGAATTGCCACTTTTAGGTCTGTAATGGAGTGACCAAAGAGATTGAAGTGTTCTCCGACTGGTTTTTGAATGTTATAATTCTTGACGTCTGATTTGTCGTCCATTTATTCTTTTGCGTAGAGACTGTCCAGTTTGGCCAATGTACATGGCAGAGGGGCATTGCTTGCACATGATGGCATATATCACATTGGTAGATGCGCAGGTGAATGAGCCTCTGATAGTGTGGCTGATGTGATTAGGCCCTATGATGGTGTCCCCTGAATAGATACATGGACACAGTTGGAAATGGGCTTTGTTGCGAGGATAGGTTCCTGTATTATTGTTTTTGTTGTGTGGTGTGTGGTTGCTGGTGAGTATTTGCTTCAGGTTGGGGGGCTGTCTTTAAGCAAGGACTGGCCTGTCTCCCAAGATCTGTGAAAGTGATGGGTCATCCTTCAGGATAGGTTGTAGATCCTTGATGATGTGTTGGAGAGGTTTGAGTTGGGGGCTGAAGGTGATGGCTAGTGGTGTTCTGTTACTTTCTTTGTTGGGCCTTTCCTGTAGTAGGTAACTTCTGGGTACTCTTCTGGCTCTGTCAATCTGTTTCTTCACTTCAGCAGGTGAGTATTTTAGTTGTAAGAACACTTGATAGAGATCTTGTAGGTGTTTGTCTCTGTCTGAGGGATTTGAGCAAATGCGGTTGTATCTCATGTAATTCATATCAGTGGCAGCATCGTTCCCATGAACAGCACGGGTGATAAGGAATCGACTTGAAAGATTCCTCTCATAATTTGGACCCCAGCAATGAAAGTCCCTTCTAGGTAAAGGTGAGTGTTCCAATTAACCTTAGATTGCTGCAGAAAGGAAATTATCTTTGAATGAACCTTGTGGATTTTCAGTGTCTCAATGATCTGTGAACGTGGGACCATATGCTTTTTTTGGTATACCATCTCTATTTTTTCTTTTTTTTTGGTTTGCATCTTCTGTGAGCCTCCTGGTCAGCCTGAGGTGGTCTTTTGTACCTTTTATGTTTACTGTGCAGCCTTTTTGCTCAGAAGGCAACATGCCATTGTGAATTAGTAGTATTGGTCTTCTTTTCCAGATTTCCCATTAAACATTTCCACACAGTTGGTAAACACACAATCAGTCTATAATTGACAAGATCACTTTGGGTTTCTTTTTTGATGATGATGATGATGATGATGATGAAGAAATGTTGGGTGTACTGCACAAATTAGGGAGATCCAACTCATGTATTATAATATCAATTACTATGGCAAAATGACATTATTATCCATCTTTCAGTACTACATATGAAGAAACAAACTTTAAAAATAAGATCAACATCAAAATATAAATTTTAAACTCAGGATTAAAGAAAAGCTGTGATACACAAGTTTAAAATGGTATTGAACCTTAAATGCCTAATATTGGCTTAAATATTTTCTCAGCCATTTAAATTGTGCTTGGCAATTCAAAGGTATAATACACATATAGGTAGGTATGAATTTACCATAGACAATACAATAGCTAATAAAAATACTTAGCTGAACATATCTTCAAATTATTGTATTTACAATTCATAATTCTGTCCTCAGATACAATCGTGTAACTTCCATTTAAGTTAATGGAAACTATGTCCATGCATTTGAAGAACGACTCCTTTTTCTCAAATGCACACAGTGATGCATAGCAACTTTTAAAAATAATTCCTATCTCCAGATATTTGTGGCAGCACAATTTGCAATGAAGTCAATGGAAGCTGTAGGTGCTCAGCACCTCTGAAAACCATGCCATTTGTTTATGTATTCAAATACGGATTTAAGTAGCTAACTTTCAGCACCCAGGTTTGGAAATATTGGCTATTGCCTCTGTCATTTCCATGACGTACATTCCCATTTGAAGAAGTGTTGATAGAGGTTAACGATATAAAGTATGTAAAAAAAACCCCAACAAAACAAAACTTTAAAAGAAAATAATCAGCCTGAACAGTTCTACTCCCAGACCCTACTATTATCTCAGACCAAATAAAAGGGAACTTTTGAGGTAGATATCAAAAGAAATGTCAACTTTGACTTTAAATTTCCAGCTTTTGACTTATATCTTTCTATTTATTGCTCAAAGTTTCCACTGATTTAAACAGAAAATATGCTGTATTTATCAGATAACAGCAAACTGAGCTCGTCATAAACCCAGATAAGAGTAGAGTTTTAATTCTAATTTTTTAATTTCCTCTCCAAAAGTTATCTGCTCTCCTCTTTTCTCTCCCTCTCTTCTTGGCTGTAGCAATATTATCAAGATCATCCCATATCATACAGCTTTAGTAATAGTCTAGGGACTATTTTTTTGGATAAGAAGAATGTCATTTAACTAGAAGACTCTTGTGGAGAACACTTAAAGTAATCAAACACCTGAGAGTCATTCAATAAGAGTTATTAATTTTCACATCCTTTGGAAATGCAGCTGTTGGGAGTGGTTAACACTGCAATTCCATGGGGGCCTGGGCAGAAACAGTGACATTACCGTTCTTACAGTCAAGAAGCATATACTCAGGCTGAAAAATAGTAGTGGGCTAGCATACATTATCAAAAGAATGGAAATAAAATATGAAGCTCTTTTTTCCAAAGGATGGGCTGTGGAGTTTAACTTTTTTAGAAACCGATCCTCTGTAGGATTTGGTTCATCTCTATTTGTATTTCTTCTCTAATAGAAAATGTCCTTTAATTTCTTTAAATAGCCATTCATTTCTATAGGCACAAGGGGCCCTATTTTGCTCTGATTTATGCCCCTGGCAACCCTGAGGAAGGCATTGCCCAGGGGTACTGCCCTGGTTCCTAGTTCTCCATTCTCTCATGTGTAGAAATTTTATTGTGAATGATATCATAACAATTTCTTCCTCAAGCCATTGAAATTTTGGCCAGCTCTTTACTTGCATCAAATAGTACGTGTTCCAAAATAGAAGCTCATCTGAGTGCCCTGGAATGAATTAACAGGCAGTATCTATGTTGGGATACATACCCTGAGAAAAAGAGGGAAGGAATTAACAACCCTAGTTACCCTACTTACTATTATAGCAACACTGTTAAGGTTGAAGATCTTTAAGTAGTTCTATTATAAATCCCTATTTGCTGACTTTATGAACTCCACTATAAAGACTGGCTGTTGACTGAAGTGGGTCACACCATGTCTCAGCCTGAGGGCAAATATAGGGTATATTGCACAATTTGGGTTAGACTGTGACCTTAGTACAGCCTTGAGCAAGGGTAGTATGTAAGCTGTTTCACTCCAAGAATAGCTGCCGGAGATGCTGTGAATCATATGCACCGACAAGTCATGATGTCTCCTTTGCTTTCTCTTTGCTTCAAGGGTGTAGTAATTTACTGCTGGTCTATTCCAGCAGCTTACTATGTCCCCTCTTATCCCCCCCTCCACACTGGCTCAGCTGCACCAGCCAATACATGGAGGAAGGTGGAACCAAGGCTTCATTATTTCCATCCCTCGCTACACATTTGCTCCTGGGAGATAGTGAGCTGGCACATAGCCCCGACACAAGGTCCACATAGCCGGCTTAGGGATGTAAGGTGAGTACTTACTCCCCCTTGCTTCCTTGTTCGAATGGATAATCACAAGTTAGCACAATGAAAAATTGTACAAGTGTGAATCAATGCAGGTTTAAATGACTCACCTCTCATCTAATGTATCTCTACATAGCTTCTCTTTAAAAACAAAAATTAAGTTTGAAAACTGACTAGTCTGTGTTATGAATTAATCACATTTCATATTTGTGCAAGAAAACCAAAAATGAACAGATATGGAGGCTTTGCCTTTGGCTATGTACATGGGCAAACAAAACTACCCATGAAATATTCTGTATTTTAACAGCTCTTCATTCATATGCAATGGTCTGCCATAGATTGGAAAGGTAGTCAGTACATCTGTTCTAATTGTTGTATACCAGTTTGTTTTTAATTCATAAAAATCAAGGGCCAGATTCTTCTAACCTTATTCAGGTGAATAAATTTATTATTCTGTAATTAGTCTAATGAACTCCAATAGGACTGCACAATCTGAGTAGGGGCAGAAGAATCTGGCTCCAAATTATGAAAATCTACAAGGAAACAGATATCAAGCCACAAAACACTGCGCTGAAGTACAATGCAGAGAGTTTGACTTACCCATTGAAGCAAGGCAATTTAAGTTAAATTAAAAATGTTCAGAAATCCAGGCTGCCACTCCATCCTTTTCTCGGATTGCTGTGCTTTTTTTCTTCATTATTGTTTTAGGACATTTGTGTAAAATACGGAAGGAGTATCAGGTTGGTTTTTATCACTTGCTTTTTTGGGTTTAATTCAGACCCTTGATTATGCTTTAACATAGTTCGTGTGCTTTTATGTAAATCACCTTCAGAACGGTATAATTTTAAAAGCACCTAAATCTGCTGATAACATTAAATTGGGAGAAGTAGCAAATAAAGAGGAACAGTGTGAGCACATTCAAAATTATTTGGGTAGATGAGTCTTCTGGACTGATTAGTAGCTCATGCCATTGGCTCAAAGTACTGAATTGTCAATGTCAGCAATAAATATAAGCAATATAAATCAGTTCAAGAGAGAGCTAGACATTATTTTAGAGAAAAAGAGAAAATACCTTGATACAATCACTAAGTAGATATTTTCCTCCAAGGAGCCACTAGAGCCATTGTTAGAGATTTTGATATTCTCCCTACTTTCTTCAAATACCATTCATTTTTGAAGTGATCTTTCTGGTAAAGATTGCACCCAATTCTCTCCAGAATCTTTAGTGCCACTCCTTGAGTCAGCCGGAGGGGATCAAAATAGAGTAACTTGAGGTGCTAAGTCTCGCAAAGTCTGTGTCATTTCCAAAACAATTCCAGATGGGGACAACATGGGAGCTCACTTAACATGGCAGCATGTTGCAATACCAGTATTCAGCTAGGGCCCTTATTTGGCATCTGCAAGGCCTTGCTCATATTGTGTCTGGCTGCACTGGGGAGAGCAGGGGCTTCCTGCCTGATAGTCTATGCTGTCAACAACTGGGTGAGGAGGGGCAGAGATATCCACTAGTATCTCAGGAGAAGGTTAAACCACAGCTACTAAAGATAGATATTTTTAAATCAGCAGGTCCAGATAACTTATATACAAGAGTTTTAAAGGAGCTGGCTGAGGAGCTCACTGGACCATTAATGTTGATTTTCAATAAGTCTGGGAACATCGGGGAGGTTCCAGAAGACTGGAAGAAAGCTAATGTGGTGCCAATATTTTAAAAGGGTAAATAGGGTGACCAGGGAAAGTATAGGCTTCTCTGTCTGACGTTGATCCCGGGCAAGATAATGAAGCAGCTGATATGGCACTGCATTAATAAAAAAATAAAGGGGGGTATATAATTATAATTAATGCCAGTAAATATGTAAATTAATAGAAAGTAGATCTTTTAAACTAACTTGACACCTTTTTTATGAGATTACAAGTTTGGTTCATAAAAGTAATGGTGATAAACTGGAGTTTAGAGAAGAGCCATGAGAATGATTAAATGATTAGAAAACATACCTAATAGTGATAGACTCAAAGAGCTCAATCTATGGTCTCAAAGATTCTAGATAATACTTAATCCTGCCTCAGTGCCGGAGTCTGGATTAGATGACCTATTGAAGTCCCCTCCAGTCCTACATGTATTTTTATGGTTTAGCTCACAAAGAGAAGGTTAAGAGGTAACTTGAATACATCTATAAATACTTACATGGGGAACAAATATTTGACAGTGGACTCTTCAATCTAGCAGAACAGAGAAAAGGATATCTTGATCCAGTGGCTGGAAGTTGAAACTAGACAAATTCAGACTGGAAATAAAGCATACATTTTTAACAGTGAGAGTAATTAATCATTGGAACCATTTACCAAGTGTTGTGGCAATTTTAAAATCAAAATGGGATGTTTTTCTGAAAGCTCTGCTCTAGGAATTATTCTGGGGAAGTCCTCTGGCCTGTGCTATACAGGAGGGCCGATTCGATGATCACTATGGTACCTTTTTGTCTTGGAATCTATGAATCTATGAAAGAGCCCTGGATCTGTTCTCTCTTACTTGCTGGCTAGAGCAACAGGCTGAGTGCACAGTGGGGAGAAACCCACTCCATGAAAAGGGGTGAAGTAATTTACTCCTCCCCAGAGCAAAGAGGGAGCAAAGGAAATACTGTTTTTCTGCCTGTGGGTGGGCAGATGTGTGCCCCTTATTCTGAGCAGATTGTAAAGATCTGTTTTTTTAAATTGTAAAATATCTCTTTCAAAAATTTCAAATTTTGTCTTTTTTGGGTTTCTGCCCAAGGTAAAATACAATGAATGAAATCCTTGCCCTCAGTTGAGTATTGTTTTTATTTTTGCTACTGTGACTTTTCAAACTGCTCTGACTTCAGAAAAGTTACACCACGGCAAAAGGAAAAATGAAAACAGAACAAATTAAAAAGGAAAACAGCACCACATCTTGGTATCATGGAATCTATTGCTTTAAGTGTCACAACATTTAAAAAAGAGAGAAAGGAGACAAACAAACCTAGAAAAGTTCAAAAACTGAAGCTTTTCATAATAATTTTCAGTTCAGCAGTAGTCTATTTTTCATTAAAAAATGTGATCAATTTTTTTGATCAGCTCTAGTAGAAAAATTTATGGTGTGGCTAAAGAAATTGAAATTGGGAAGTGATAATAGCTATTTATCAATAACAGAAAGAAATGAATAACCTAAAAATGGCTTTGCTCAGAAAGAACTTGCAAATAACATTAGGTAACATTTTCCAATGTAGGAAAAAAAAATCACTGTCTCCAGTGAAGCAAAAGATCCAAAAATCCAATAGTGCCTTAGATTAGCAATGTATTAGAGACTGGACAAGTCTTGGACAGATACAGAGTCAGATAAGTTATTTTTGGGCCATATCTAAAGTCAGCTGAAGGCAATGTGCTTTGGATCCGTGCTTTTGTGCTCTGGTTACTACTACTTATTCATTTAAAGCTAGGTTAAATTTTATTTATTTTAATTCTTGGCTAAATCTTAGCACTACTGACTTTTGTCATTGACTCCAGAGTCCTTCTGGAGTGAAGCTGATTGAACTCTCTGCTTAGAAACAGTTTGAATAATATACATACAATATAGCTACAACTAATCAGGAGAAAGATCTTGGAATCATCGAGGATAGTTCTCTGAAGATGTCCACGCAGTGTGCAGCGGGAGTCAAAAAAGCAAACAGGATGTTAGGAATCATTAAAAAAGAGATAGAGAATAAGACAGAGAATATTTTATTGCCCTTATATAAATCCATGGTACACCCACATCTTGAATACTGTGTACAGATGTGGTCCCCTCATCTCAAAAAAGATATACTGGCATTAGAAAAGGTTCAGAAAAGGGCAACTAAAATGATTAGGGGTTTGGAACGGGTCCCATATGAGGACAGATTAAAGAGGCTAGGATTTTTCAGCTTGGAAAAGAGGAGACTAAGGGGTGTGTGATAGACCCAGGCCAGCTGGGTACAGCAGAGTAGCAGAAGCTAATGTGACCTCCTGACTCTAATATAAGGCCCCTCTGATACTATAAAAGGGCTCATTCCAGTCAGGCAGAGGAAAGCCAGGGAGCCAGAGGAGAGGACGTGCGGCTGAAGGGCTGGTTAATGAAGACACCCTCAAGTCATTGGTAAGGGAGTCCTAAGGTAAGGGTGAAGAAGGGAGAAACAGGAGAGCTGTGGGGAAGTGGCCCAGGAAATGTAGCAACTCCAGCAGTGAAAGGTTGGCTGCCAACAGCTGCTACCATTCTGGTCCCTGAGCCAGAACCTGGAGTAGAGGACAGGCCCGGAATCCCCCCAACCCACCACTACAGAAATACCTTCTGGGAGGGGAAAACAGGCCCCTGTCAGGACTAAACTGTTTTGGTATGAGGCTGTAGAAGCAACAGAGACTGTGGGAGTTCTCTCACCAAGCTCCTTGCTGGCTTATGAGAAAAAGGGCTCAGTAGACTGGATCCCTAGCCCTAGAGAGAGAAGGGCTACGTGGAGGGTTGCAGTGAGCCTCTGAAGCTAGCATAAACCACCTGGAAGTGCAGGACCCACAGGAACAAGGTCGGAGCTCTGCCACGGGGGATATAATAGAGATATATAAAATCATGAGTGGTGTGGAGAAAGTGAATAAGGAAAAGTTAGTGACTTGTTCCCCATAATATAAGAACTAGGGGCCACCAAATGAAATTAATGGGCAGCAGGTTTAAAACAAATAAAAGGAAGTTCTTCTTCACACAGCGCACAGTCAAGCTGTGGAACTCCTTGCCTGAGGAGATTGTGAAGGCTAGGACTAAACAGGGTTTAAAAGAGAACTGGATAAATTCATGGAGGTTAAGTCCATTAATTGCTATTAGCCAGGATGGCTAAGGAATGGTGTCCCTAGCTTCTGTTTGTCAGAGGGTGGAGATGGATGGCAGGAGAGAGATCACTTGATCATTACCTGTTAGGTTCACTCCTTCTGGGGCACCTGGCATTGGCCACTGTCGGTAGACAGGATACTGGGCTGGATGGACCTTTGGTCTGACCCAGTATGGCCATTCTTATGTTCTTATGTTCCCTTTTACTCTTTTTGTTTTGCTTTAAGGCATTGAACTATTTTACATATTTCTCAGGTACTACTAAAGGCAAGTAAACAACAGTAAAAGTTTGGAAAAAAAACCAAAAACATCAAGAACATTCAGAACATACTGTACTAGAAAGGTTTCAGAGTAGCAGCCGTGTTAGTCTGTATTCGCAAAAAGAAAAGGAGTACTTGTGGCACCTTAGAGACTAACCAATTTATTTGAGCATAAGCTTTCGTGAGCTACATCGAATGCATCTGATGAAGTGAGCTGTAGCTCATGAAAGCTTATGCTCAAATAAATTGGTTAGTCTCTAAGGTGCCACTAGTACTCCTTTTCTTTTTGTACCAGAAAATAAGCCTCAGAACTATCCTGCACCGGCATGAGGATGAAGCAGGAGATCCAGTGCTTTTATGTTGGATTCAGCAGGGAACTTAAAACAAGTATATTCACATGGTTCAAGTGCTTTTTGAGCCCCAGTCCTCCAGTAACATGGTGATGCCTATTTTTGGTAAGTGTCTGCCTATAAAAAACACAGAAATCAGATAATGATGACTGTTGGGTGGTTTATTGTGTTTGGTTTTATTACTGGCATGCATGTCATGAAATTGTTGGGGAAGATCTCTAAGAAGGAAGGACATATACTATTATCTCTGTGTAAAGCAAGTAAAATCTAATAAAATATGAGAAAAGTATAATTACAATTTTTATTAAAGCTAATGTTAAAAAAATTCTATAATACATAGGTTGAGAAAAGAGTGTCTGTACATCTGGGTATGGTGCTTAGATTATCCGCAAATACAATGTTTGTTTTTAAAGTCATATGATATATAGAATAAATAATCAGCAATAACCCAAATTTAGGTGAATAGATTTAACAATACAGTTTAGATCTTAGAATCCGAATACTCAGGTACATCACTCATGAAATACTGTAGAGATTTAGTTGTGGAAAGAAAAATGTAACGAATGATGATTGTGCCTCAGTAATTGAGATTAGGTAGGTTGTCCGTACAATACATGGACAACAAAATACAATCCATGAGGAAAGTATTTCAGTTACTTTCCTGACTGCACGTCTCATCAGTTCATCCCTCCTGGTACTGCTGATGTCCGGTGATGTGTTCTATGTAGATGTCCCTCAACCACCTGATGGCATCTGACACCATGAGTTGCTGCATTAGCTGAGCGTAGTGCTGACCAATTCTGCATTCTCTTAGCACTCGCTCGCTACTGTGGTCCCATGCACCCAAAGCTCTGACGATCAGTGCGTGTGTCTGAACATGGTAACCCTTAGCTCTCAGGTTTTGGCCAGAGGGGCAAATTTCTTTAGCTTTTGAGCTCTGGCATCTTGGAAGGCTGGGGTTCTGTTCTCGAACGGCACTGTGACGTCCACCATCATGATCTTCTTCCGGTCCTCGTTGGCGATGATAATGTCCGGTCACAGTTGGCTGTCGGTTCCGGGGATGGTGGAGTTTACCACAACTTTCCCCATGGGTGGCGGGATGGCTCTGGCCAGGCAATCTTGGATGGTGTTGTGTCGCAGCTGCCAAGCTCTCGAATGGGGCTTGCAGCTACACAGGACGTGGGGTAGCATCTCATTGGCATAGCTGCACTTCCTGCAGATACTACACTTGATCTTAGCTCTGAGAAGATGAGAAGCCAGCTAAAATCTAATAAAATATGAGAAAAGTATAATTAATACTACAGATTCATCACGAGGTCCAATGTGTGATTAGAGTGAGGAGAAAAACCTGAACAGGGAAAACAAAAAGAAGCAGAATATTCTGAGTTGATCCCAAGTCATTCTTCTCCTGAGCTCATGACTTGAGATCAAGAATTGTAAGCTAGACATCAACTGTGGTCCATTCAATATAGACAGATTAGTGGGAGAAAGGCAGCTGGCACAGGCATTATGGCATCAGAAGTGGTAGCAATGAGGTAGGGAAATGGCTTCAAATGATCACCAGTAATTTCAATTGATGAGGCAAACTCATCCAATTGAAACATCTAATTGGCAAACTATTGAGTAAAAGTGATTTAGTGAGTTCTGTGGCTTAGGAAAGAAAAAAAAACTGGCATGGAGTGCTGGCTATTAGTGCAGCTGTTGTGAAGATGATCTACACAGGAAAATTGAGATGAATAAAAGCCACCAGTGAGCAGAGAGTTTGGAAAAAATACCAGCATTAGTCAAGAACTGTATACTTTTTCCTCAAAGAGTTTAAATAATTTTTTTTCTTTTCTAAAACCAGCAATAATCTCTATACCATATCATAGTAAGGGCAAATATTCTGTAATATTTAGTTATCAGCACACAGTGCTTTGTGAGTATAAGAAAAGTTTTGCGAACACTGAAGCATGGAAGATGACTTGGCGAAACATGGAGGGTGACTTGCTGAAAACCAGAGAAAACAGCAGTGTTCTCCCATTGATTTAAGGCACTAACTAGATGGTGGTGAAATTACTGATAAAGAATAATAGTAAGGGTGAAAAAAGGCAAGACTGGATATTAAACTTAATAATTTATATCAAATGACTCAGTGGCTCATTGCACAAATAACAGACAAATTACACTATGTACACTGCATGTACTGTGTGAAGTGTGGGATTCGCTGATGAAAATCTAAACTCAAAGCTTGATATAACAAAGAAATGGCAATCCTATGAGATGTTGATCATCACATGCTAGGTGCTGAGCACCTTCAAATTCCATTGAAGTCAATGGGAGATGAGAATGCTTAAAGTTTCAAAGTAAGTGCTCAGCACCTTGCATGATTAGATGCTACACTTGTATACCTACAGATATCCAGTTTCTGATAAGCTTGCCCTCATGGTATTTCTGTACTGCAATAAAACACACATGGCTGGCCTGTCTCAGCTGACTTGGGTTCTCAGGGTTCAGGCTGTGGGGCTATAAAATTGCAGTGTAGATGATCAGTACAGTAACTCCTCCCTTAAAGTCGACCCAGTTAACGTTGTTTCGTTGTTACGTTGCTGATCAATTAGGGAACATGCTCATTTAAAGTTGTGCAATGCTCCCTTATAACTCTGTTTGGCAGCCGCCTGCTTTGTCCACTGCTTGCAGGAAGAGCAGCCCATTGCAGCTAGCTGGTGGGGGCTTGGAACCAGGGTGGACCGGCAGCTCCCCTATCAGCTCCCCGCTCCCCTAGGTTCCCTGTGCAGCAGCTGCCCAGCAGGCTGTCAATTGCCAGCAGTTCCGCTGTCCCTCTCCCGACTGCCATGTGCTGCTCCTGCCCTCTGCCTTCCACTGTGATCCACAAACCCCACAGCCAACTGTCATCTAACCTTATAGTTGCCTAAACTCACTTGTTAATACCTTAATTTTTGCTGTAAATGTCCGCTAGGAGTCTAGGAGCCTACATTTCTGCCTTCTGCTTATTCTAGTATGATCCTCAAACCAGACGAAGACAGGTGAGGCAAAGCCTAACACTGAAGTGCCTTGAAACTCACTGGAATCCACAATGCCTGTGTTTGGTGTCTAGGCTCCCCATACAATGCATGGGGAGAGATAGGCTCCTGAGAATAGAATCCATAAAGGCCAGCACCCTATGCGATCCTCTCCTAAACTAGCAATGTGAGAGGGTGAGTGTCCCAAGCCCCACCTTGTCACAGAATTCTTTTCCTAAGTATGGGCTATAGGGAGGGGCCCTAGGTATTACTCATTTTGAGGAAGGGTATCAGAACCTGGGCCCAAAGAAAACAAAGGCCTGACTGTGATGCTTTGAATAACTGGGTTAAAAAAAAGATGGTAAATTATGGGTCAGCAGCTAACAGGTAAAACTGGTTATGGTATATCTGTGAGAGATATTCAGTGTATGCTCTTCTGCAAGCCAGGAGTCTAATACTTTTGCAAGCTGCATAAAGAGAAGCTTAATGTCTTTCAGCTATGATGGTTACTTTATATTCTATCAGTGTACTGAACAAAATAGCACAGATGTGCTACGTTGCACAAAGCAGGTCAGGTGTAGTCTGCAGTTTAAATAATAAACTAAGATTGTATATGTATGCAGAATGTCACCGTGATGTCTAATACGTCAAGCTCTAAACTGGGAAGAGCACCTGTGTGAAAGGGAAATGGATGGGTAATGACTAACTTGGCAATTTAGCAGAGTCTTGGAGAGCTTGGAGCAAAAATCAACTTATTAATGCCAGAACCACTTGTAAGAGAAAAATGAGAGTACAATCTCCAGTCAAGTCTTTTCCTGCCTGCTGCTGAAAAGCTAGTACACACCTTAACTTCTACTAGGGCTGATGAGTATAAAAGCTTGCTTAATAGGACATCTAATATTTCACAGGATTTTCTGACATTTCTGGTATGCAAAATGGAGTGGCTAAGGTTCTTGCTTACACACAGTCATCTAAAACATGTTGTTGTTATTCTAATTGGAATCTAAGAGTTTCACATTAACATAAATGTTGCCTTATCTGGATTAAAATATATTTTTGGATCAAATTTAAATTAATGATGAGTACTTGAATGAGGTATCCAATTGATACCTTCAGGCCAGATTCTGCCATCCCCCCACTGAGTAGTATCTTACTACAGGTGTAGTGAATTGGACTCAAAGGGATAATTTGTAGAGTAAGGTTCTAATCTACAAGCAAAGCTACATAAATAAAGGTGGCAGAAGCTACCTCTATGTCTCTTCATTTATTTATAACATTCTGCTGGAGAGCGGACGGCCTTCTATTACTGGGCTCTATACTTTAGGCTAACCTGCTGTACCTATGGTAGGGCTATCAGGTAAGCCAAGCCATTGGTTGGCTTTAAAATCCATTCTTAAAGCTGCTTTGATTTGATTTAATCTTGATTTATTTGAAAGATCATTGATTTTTTCTTGACTGTGGGACTTTTGTTTTGTCTCCAATTTCTGCAGGGCTGGGAGATGGCTTTGCTGCAAAAAGATCCATTATAAAATAAAGTTGTGGTAAAAAAAATAAAAAGCATTGCGTTGAGGTTACCTGGAGATATCACAACATGACATTTTCTCTTTAAAAGTACTGTGCAAGAAGTAAACAGCCATACCTAGAAGAAAAAAGGCCTTTTAAAAAGCACAAGTCTGGTACACAAGATAAGCAAAGGGGATAATGAATGTTATAAACCCTGAAAATTACTGGGAAGAAAAAGCAAACTTAAAGAAGAGAGGCCTGGATGCACAAAAGAAGTTAGGTGCCTACGTGCCAGCATTAGGCTCCACTGCAGTGCACAAAACTCTCACTGAACCCTGTAGGTGCCTAAATTCACGTGACATCTAATTTTTGCGGTAAAAGTTCCATAGGTGTCTATGTTCTGCTTTTGAGTATGCACACTGCTGCCTCCCTCTTGGTTCTCAGGTGTTTATCTCCTGCCTAAGTCCCAGAGTGATTCACAACCCAGGGGAAAATAGGCATTGGGCCACCCAGGTCATGTGCTGGTGGTCTCAGAGAACTGGATCAATAGCCTAAGGGGAGTTCACTCAAAGCAGCCAAAAGAGGATTTATCTCATGAATTTTAGCCCAGAGGTTAGGATACTCACCTGGGATATGGGAGACCTCCCTGTTCAGATAGCTTCTACATCTCAGGCAGAGGTCTCCCACATCCCAGGTGAGTATCCTAACCTCTGGGCTAAAAGTCATGAGAGAAATCCTCTTCTGGCTCAGATGAGTGATCTAACCAGTGAGCTATGGGTTATGCTGATGTGAGGCTCCCTTGGTCTCTCCTGTTAGAGCTGTCCCACTGTGAATAAACAATTAAAGAAAAAATGGAGCAGGAGGACAGGATCTTGGGTGAATACTCCAACCACCCATTTGTAGAGACCTTCTCATGCTTGGTTTTTCTCTCTCTGGCACAAATGACTCTTAAAGAGAAAGTAAGCACAAGCATTAGAATGAATCTGGAGCCTGGTGTCTAGAGCATTCACCTGGGAAGTGGGAGACCCAGAATCCTCTCCACCAGCGCTACTGACTCTTTAGGCTATGTCTATACGAACAGCGCTGCAGTGGCGCAGCTGTACGGATGGAGCTGCATCACTGCTGTGCGTCTGGTGAAGATGGTCTATGTGGATGGGAGAGAGCTCTCCCATCAGCATAAAAAGTCCACCTACGTAAACGGTAGAAGCTATATCAGGAGGAGAAGCTCTCCCACCAACATAGTGCTGTGCACATGTTTATTCACATCCCTGAGTGACATAACTAATGCTGACATAGGCTGTAGTGTAGACATAGCCATAGTTATTTATCCACAGTGATACAGCTTGAAGAGGAGAGATTGAGGGTAAATATCATAGCCACGTGGCTAAAAGTTATACGGTGGGCACCCGTCTTTCCCCTGCTTCTTGAAAAACAGAATAGGTGACTAACTCTAAAGAGGGTTCCTGGCTGTGAATCGCGAGCAGAGATAGGTGCTTCCCGATAGCCTGGATTTAGGCACCTCTCTCTGAGAAAGGGGAGGTCTTAGTACACATCCACTCATCGATATCTCCCATTAGCTGAGGCAGCTCCCTGCCTACATGCTGGCTTCTGTGAATGGCGGTCTAAGGTGCCTATCTCCCTCCATTTATTGTACAGGAGCTTAGGCACCTAACAAGGGCATATCAGTGATTTTTCAGGCATCTGGAAGTTAGGCACTGTGATGCTGAGCATCACAACATCTAACTCCTTTTGTGCATGCACGCCAGAGGCATTTGTGCACACAAAAACTATAGCTCCTCCCAAATTAAAAAAAAACAAAATAAGAAAGAGCAGATTGCAGCACTTAACTTCTCCCTGTCACTATACAGAACATCCTACTATATTCCTGGTACTGAGTGTCATGTATTGTAAGCTAATGCTGGGATGTAACATTGTTCACTGGTCACTCTGAAATGTCCAGATGACCAGCACATAGCACCTAGTACTACTGTTTTATTTAAATCAAGAGAACTGATTCCACAAAAATAGTAATATTCAATGGACATGTGCAAATTCAACTGAACAAAGGACGCTGCATGCTTGTCCATGCTGACTGGGAGGGGACATTTCCTGGGGAGAGAGGATAGTCAAATCACCATACCCTTCAATCCTTATAATTTTTGCTGACACTGCTAAAGGTTTTAGTGATGTGGACACCTGGATACTAAGGATTGGACTGAAATCACTAATTCATTTCACTCAGACCACCAAACAGCTGTCAGACAGCAATGGTCCAAGTTCTGCTGTCCTTAATCAAACAATCCTCCCTTGGCTTTAATTAATGTTTACTTAATTAAGGGCTGCAGAATGTGACCCAATGCCTTAAAGTAACTATCAGATTCCAGTGGATTCAAATTTGCTAGTTAAAGAGTCTGCAACCCATTACCATTTCCATTACCTCAGACTCCTCTAATTACCTTTACATACTTATCAAATATGTTGCGATGTAAGATGAGGTAATATCTAAATGTACTAGCAGATACCAAAAAAGCATCAATTAAGGTGTTTAATACAGAGTAAATCTGCTATCTGTACTTCAAAGACAAATTTTATTGCCAAATCCTAACCCTAACAGAACTGTGGAGCCCACCTGTTCTCCAGACATACACACAAAGAATTTTGGAGGTCCAGACACCCTTGGCAGCAGCTGTATAGCTGCTTTTCCTTATTGTATCATAATGAGTGGAACTGGAGTCAGAGTGCCCATGTTCTTTGGAGGGACCATTATTGAGGGAACACCAGGAAACTAGGGCATAAGAGGAGTTGGCCTAGACCACATCAGCCAGAGCAGTGCAGAGGGTTTAATAAAGTTCCACTCAATTTAACCTGCATTCAACTTCGTCCATTGCAAATGGCATATGGTGGCAACGTCTGAGCTGTGAGTTCTCTCAAGTGCAGCAATAGGTAGTGTAGGACATGACTCAGTCTGAAGCCCTCCCGCAGCCGCGGACGTTGCCCAGCAATGGATCCGGTGGAAGGAGAAGTTTGAGTTCTACACAGATGTGGGCATGCAGGGGAGCAACAAAAGCAGAGAAGCAAAACTGTTATGTTACCTTTTTGGGGAACAGGGCAGTGAGATCTGTGCCACTCTGAAGCTCTCCATTACCTCAAGACTCACAACAGTCCTAAGAGCCCTGGGTAGCTTTTGCTTCCCAGAGCAGAATGAAATTGTGGAATAACACAAGTTTTTCATTAGAGACCAATCCAAAGAGTAGGGGATCGACCCTTATGTTACTGCTATTCATACACTGGCTGATACTAGCAATTTCGGGGACTTGACAGACTCCCTAATTCTGGACAGGCTAGTTTGCAGCACTTGGGATCACTACCTGTGGGAGCAGCTGTTCCAGGAAGGTTATCTCTCATTAGACAGATGCTTAGACATGGGGCATGCAGCAGATATCTTACAACGTCTTACAAGCCTCAGGAGAAAGGATGAAATCCTTAGGAGATACAACTCCCCCCAAAGTACATGCAGTAAGACAACAGCAAAGGAGAGCAGGTGGCCAGTGCTCCATATCAATAGCAAGGTGCATTTACAGTGGGATGCATCAAAAGAGAAATGCCCCGCTCTGTGACTGCATTGCAAGCAATGTGGCAAATTGAACCATTTTAGTAGTGTATGCAAGAGCAGAAGAAGCTCTCAGAAATATTTGGTCAAACTTGTACAAGGGTATAAGAGGGTGATTACCCATGCTTCCCTGTTAGATGATTAACAATATCAGTAACCTGCTGCAAAATGCTTCTGAGTTAGGGACAACAGCTTGCTTTCTGGCCCTGGGCTCAGCTTCTCCCAACTCATACAGGATACATGGCCCTTAGTAAAGCAGCTGCCCTGATTCCTTGCACTCATGGAGTCTGACCCCAGCAACAAAACTGCTATGCCCAATTCCAGAAGCTTCTGGATGTGGAGTGCTAAATCTGCCTAGCAACAATGACCCAGACAGAACTCACTCCTACATCCCTACAATGGGTCTCTTAAAGAGATATCTCCCTATTAGGCACATGGGTTACGCATGCAACAACGGTAATAGGTAATGCAACCATGTGTGATTCCAGTTGGATAGTGGGGCCTCCTACTGTGTCATTCTTTGGGGTGAATTGAACTTGAAGACACCCATTACAAAGAGTAGGCACAATCTAATAATGTTCAGTGAGAGCATAATGCAGCCCATAGGAAAATGTGACCTCACAGTAACTAACCTGAAAAACAACAGACGGTACCAGGTGAAGTTTGTTATAGTGGATGGTAAAACACTACAGACCATTTGAGGAATACATCCAGGGATCTAATCAGAATGTTATAGCTGCAATGCAAGAAGCAAAAACGGAAGTCCTGTGGACAACGGAGACAATTTTAAAAGCATATGGGGATGTTTTCAAAGGCAATGTGTGCCTCAAAACATAACTGTGTCTGGAAGTACATCCCACAGTGAAACCTGTATGCTTACCACTAAGGAAAATTCCAGTGGCGCTACAAAATCCAGTACAAAAGGAGGTTACCAGTCTGCAGAGGAAGGATATCATAGCACCTGTAGAGGCCAGTACAGCTGGGTAAGGAGCTTGGTGGTGGTAAAAAAGCCATCAGGCATATTTTGCATCTGTATAGACCCAAAGCTACTGAACCAGACTTTAAAAAGATGTCACGATCCACTGCCCACAATCAAGGACATATTGACAGAACATTCCAAAGCCAGAATCTTTATGGTCTCTGATGTGAGGAACAAGTTTTGGCACATAAACCTGGATAAGTGTCCAACATGCTGACAATATTTGCAACACCATTTGGTTACTACAGATGGCTGCACATGCCAATGGGCATAAACCCATCACCAAAGGTGTTCCAAAGAAGACTCACCCGAGCGCTAGAAGGACTGCCTGGGGTGAAAATAATTGCGGATGACATCGTTATTGTAGGTAGAGGGAATAATGATACAGAAGCTGAACAAGACCATAACAGCAAAACTGCAAGCTTTTCTACAGCAATTCAGGGGCAAGAACATAAAACTCAACACAAAAAAAATGCTACTCAAGCAGTGTGAGATGATGAACATTGGACATCTGCTCAAAGCAGAGAGACTGAAAGCTGATCCCAACAAAATCAAGGCAGTCAGAGACATGCCAGGTCCAATGGATGGAAAGGGTTATAGTGTTCAATAGGAATGATAAATTTTCCCTCCAAGTTCTGTCTATACCTGGCTGCAGTAGCAGAACCCATATGTCAGCTCACAAGGCAGGATGTTGAGTGGGACTGGGCAGGTCCCCAACACCAAGCATTTTACCTGATGAAACAAATGATTAATCAATGCTCCATCCTAAAGTGCTACCAGCCACGAGAACCACTGATAGTCCAGTATGATTCATCAGAGAAAGGACTAGGTGTAGCTCTTTTGCAGGCAAAGTGGTTGCTTATGCTGGCAGAGTTCTATCTGAAACTAAACAGGGATAAACCCAAACAATAAAAGATCTTCTGGCTGAAGTATTTGGAGTGGAGCAATTCCATCATTACACCTATGGTAATCCAGTAATGTTGCAATCAGACCACAAATCCCTAGAGACAATCATGGCAAAGGCCCTTTTTAGGGCTCCAAAGAGATTGCAGTGCAGTAACACCCCAAACTGCCAGGTAAAGATCAGATATTATCCAGGACAACTACTGGTGTTAACTGACACAATAATCAGGGCATATATACCCAGCATCACCAGGTTGCGGAAGGGAATCAGGAAATTGAATCATTAACATACTGCACTCTCAGTTTCAACAGTGAAGATGATGGAAATCAAAGAGACTATGGAAAAGGACAGCCAACTACATGCAGTCCAGACAGCGATACTAGCAAAATGGCCAGAAGAGAAAGGCCAACTACTGGAGCAGAATCATATTTTCAAATGAAAGATGAGCTGAATGTGCAGGATGGAATGATATTTCAAGGACAGAGCTGTTGTCCCTGTCTCATTAAGTAAGGATGCCATGCAAAAAATACATGCCTCATACAGCTGTTTTAGATGGGCTCAAAGGTGCATTTACTTGCCAAGAACTAATATAGAACTCCACTCCTTAATAGAAGGGTGTGATACTTTCTGTGATAACCATCATTAGAAAGAAACTCTATCATCAAATGAGCTGCCTGTCTGACTATGGGAAAAATGGGAGTGGACTTCAATGAAAAGCAATATTTTATTATGGTAGATTAATACTACTCACATTTTGGGAGGTTGATGCCCTTCCTGATACAAGAAGCAAGTCAGTAATTGGCAAACTGAAGGTCTGGTTTGCATGATATGGCATTCTGGACACTGTGTTCACTGACAACAGAACCCAGTTTGCCTTGGAAAAATTCAAGGAATTTGCTCGCTGATGGGAGTTTGACAACCACACCTCTTCCCCAGCATAGCCATAGAGTAATGGTAAGGTGGAATCAGCTGTGAAAACAACTAAGAAACTGTTACACAAGACTCTTGCTTTTGGTTCAGTTTCCTTGTTAGCATTTTTTCCCATGGGAATACACCAGTGCCAAAACAGTCTAGCGCAGGCACTGATAGGGTGAAGGACCGAAACACTGCTGTCATGGAGAGGTGACAGGCACTCCTGTGAGGATCTAGCCATTAGAGAAATACCAGAATGAGTGAACTAAAGTTGTGAGGGGTGCAGTGGCACCCAGGTCATATGAGGTAACTATGCAAGAAGGATAAGTGATCTGGAGAACTGGAAACACAAGCCAACAGACACAACACAGACAACCAGGTGGAGGCCAACCCCACAGGGAGGAAGGACATTTCACAGAGAGAGAATGAGATTTTATTCCCTAGAATCTGAGACAGATGACAGGGAGAAAGAGGTAGCTCTCTTGTGGTATGGTTGTTGGGTCACATCAAGAAACATTCTCAAAGACTATGTAACCAGCTGAATCTGTGGTAAAGAGGAGACTTGAATTCAGCTATGTGCTAGCAACATCTGGCAAAAGAGACATGAAATGGGGATCTGGGCATCAATTTTTTGGTTTTAATGTTTATATGTAAATGTTTGTAAAACAGGGAAAAAGTATCATGATCAGTGGAACTGAAGTCAGAAGGTCCAAGTTCCCTGGAGGGATGGCTATTGACAGAACACCAAAGGAACAGTGAAGCTACTCAGCCACATGGACAGAGCTGTTCTCATGGTTTAATAAAGTTCTACTGGTTCAGTTTAACCTGCATTCAGCATCACTCTTTGTGAATGAAACAACAGTGAGAACCGCATGGATGCAAGTGCAGGGTCAAGACTCTTATTTGGATTTACTTTAGGATGACCTGACAAGACATGTGGAAAATCGGGATGGGGTGGAAGGTATTAGGATCCTATAGAAGAGAAAGACCCAAAAATTGGGACTGTCCCTATAAAATCGGGACATCTGGTCACCCTAATTTACTTTTCTGCTTTCCAGACTTGCTGTTATTTATTAAATTAAAAATCAAACCAAATCTAAATATGATTCCCTTCTGGGTAGATTGTGAACTATCTGATTAAGAACTAGACCTATATTTGAGTCTTGGGTAGCACCTAACACATGGTTGCTTAACAACGTTGGCCAAGATTTTCAAAATAGAAGCCTAGATTTGGGTTATCATTGGCCTCAGAGTCACCCTTCAATTTAGGCCCAAACAGCATCAGTAGTAATCTTGGGGTGTTCACTACTGGACAAGTGTTGTCTTTCCACTGAATGTTTTATGGACAGGGTAATACCTTAACCCCTCATTTGCCAGAAGAATTGTTTATCTACATTGCCACAGAGAGAGCTTACAGAGATACAGAGATAATCACAAAGTGGAGAGGTAATCTAGAAGCCAATCCCACAGGGAAGGAGAAAGCTCCACAGAGAGATAGTTTGCTACATTTGGAGATAGGTGAAAGGGAGACAAAGATGGGTCACTCTTGGTATGGTTACCTGTTGAGGAGCAGAAACTATCTCAAACTATGTAACCAGCTGGGTCTGTGGTAAATATGAGACTCCAACTCAGCTATGTGCTATCAACCTCTGGCTGAAGGGACATGGGTGGGGGTCTGGGCATCAATTATTTGTTTTTAATGTTCATAGTAACATGTTTGTAAAACAGGGAAAATGAATCATGGTCAGTGGAACTGGAATCAGAGGGCCTGTGTTCTGTGGTGGGACTGTTTAGAGGACATAAGGAAAACAGGGAATGTGAAGAGTTAGGCTGGAAGCAACTCAGCCACAGTGCACAGGGTTTAATAAAGGTCCACTTGTTCAGTTTAGCCTTCATTTAGCTTCACTCATTGGAAATGAAATGCCCAGCTAGCCAGTTTTACTCTGGCCAGAGATGGGATTCATGACTCTGTCTTCCAATATTGTAAATGGCAGGGTAAGGATGACAGGAAGGTCTGTACCTAGTATAAGGCAGGGTACTCCAATTAAGTGACAGCTGAAAAGACAGACCCTCTTCCAGCTCCCAGCAGCAAAGCTGCTTGACAACTCCCAAACTCAGCAGGCCAGTGGCCCAGTGGTTCCCAGACACTGAGCCCTGTAAGCATGAAACAGGCCCCATCAGAGGATGTGTGGGATGGGTTACAGTTAGGGTTGCCAACCCTCCAGGATTGGCCTGGAGTCTCAAGGAATTAAAGATTAATCTTTAATTAAAGATTATGTCATGCAAAGAAACCTCAAGGCATATGTCCAACCAAAACTGGCAACTCTAGTCACAGTACAGACTCTTGGAAACCTTCTAATCCCCACCCAAAAGTGAAAATCCTGGGGAATTCATACTGAAGTTCCAGTTCTTGGTTGCCCCACAGGCATCTCCGCAGGGAATAATATGACAGCAATAGCTTCCATGGCACTAGCACAGGGGAGAGAGCAGGTTAGGCTGCACACAGGCCCATGCTCATTTGCACAAGCTAGTTTCTGCAAGTCCCTTTTCCCCTCCATGTCCATTAATATGCTAGCTTGATCATTCTCAGGCTCATTGGGAGCTGATGGCATCCATGGTCCTGAGGTTTTGACTCATAGCTGTTAGTAAAGTAATTAATAATTAAAAATGAGGTAATAAGAACATAAGAATGGCCATACTGGGTCAGACCAAAGGTCCATCAAGCCCAGTATCCTGTCCTCTGACAGTGGCCAATGGCAGGTGCCCCAAAGGGAATGAACAGACAGGTTATCATCAAGTGATCCGTGCCCTGTCACCCATTCCCAGCTTCTGGCAAACAGAGGCTAGGCACACCATTCCTGCCCATCCTGGCTAATAGTCATTGATGGACCTATCTTCCATGAATCTATCTAGCTCCCTTTTGAACCTCGTTATAATATTGGTCTTCACAACACCCTCTGGCAAGGAGTTCCAGAGGCTGACAGTGCGTTGCATGAAAAAAAATACTTTCTTGTGTTTGTTTTAAACCTGCTACCTATTAATTTCATTTGGTGGCCCCTTGTTCTTGTATTATGAGAAGGAGTAAATAACACTTCCTTATTTATTTTCTCTATACCATTCATGATTTTATAGACCTCTATCATATCCCAGCTTAGTTGCCCTTTTCCAAGCTGAAAAGTCCCAGTCTTATTAATCTCTCCTCATACGGAAGCCGTTCTATACCCCTAATAATTTGTGTTGCCCTTTTCTGAACCTTTTCCAATTCCAATATATATTTTTTGAGATGAGGCAACCACATCTGCACACAGTAATCAAGATATGGGCATGCCGTGGATTTATATAGAGACAATATGATATTTTCTGTCTTATTATCTATCCCTTTCTGATGATTCCCAACATTCTGTTCGCTTTTTTGACTGCTGCTGCACAGTGAGTGGATGATTTCAGAGAACTATCCACAATGACTCCAAGATCTCTTTCTTGAGTGGCAACAGCTAGTTTAGACACCATCATTGTATATGTATAGTTAGGATTATGTTTTCCAATGTGCATTACTTTGCATTTATCAACATTAAATTTCATCTGCCATTTTGTTGCCCAGTCACCCAGTTTTGTGAGATGGGTAACCTCTTCCAGTTTTGTGTAATGGGTAACCTCTTCCATATCCACGTAGACCATGATGGTTTACTATACTACCATCCCTGTGAAGCTTACAGTCACCTCATAAAATGCTATATCCCTGCTTTTCCCTACTCCGGAGGTGTGGAGAGACACCAGCCTTCATTTGCTGTTATGTGTTTTGGTGCCTCTCCTGTATATGTGGACAAGCTAGGGCCAGATTGTGGGGCACATCCTCAGCAGGTGTAAATCAGCATAGCGCCACAAATTGGTGAAGCTCCATTGACTTCAATGGAGTTATTTATGTCTATTGACACAAACTGAGGATCTGACACCCTGTAAACACTATTAGTAAAAGGCACCTTCTCATATCAGAAAGGGCATTATTTTTACATACTTGATAGTCTACCAGACCAACTGAAATTCCTTACTTCCCCTCATGCCTGTATTTATGTACTTCAGTATTACTGAGTGTGTCAGATCAGAAGTCTCTGAGAGACTAGTAATTTTCCACTTTCAGAGTGAAGCACATGAAATATTCGGGTTAAAAAAATGAACATTATGTAACTGACCCTTTGATTTTACATTTCTTCTAAAAGACACGAAAACATGCATTGGCTGTTATTTTTGTTAGCACCTGCACACATTTCTTGGCCAGATGACCACAGTCATTTTAATGGCAAAACCAGATTAATATCAGAAAACATATAGAACTTCTCTATGCCTTTAATAGCAGTGGCAAACTTCATTGTGAAACCTAAGCTCTTGAAACATAAAAAAGAAGGAAGTTTTTTTCCAAAACATAAATCCAACAACAATGCTGATAGACAAGATATTTGATAAGCAGCTGTGGGACCTAAAGGTCATCCCTAAACATGAAGCACATTTATCCTTTTAGCTGTTGTACTGGGACTTTGTTCAGGCACCAGACCCTCGAGATTTCACTGTATTCCTTGTGTGTTGAGTTACATTGCTAATTTAAATCCCTGATTATGCTATGTTATGATATCAATTGAAAGGTCAATGGATTCATTAAATTATCTTTTTTCCCTGTAGCTCATATGACAGGAATTTTTGCCATTTTCAGCTAAAAAAGAATAGTTGAATACTTTGCATATTACATAAGACAAACAACCAGAGCATATAATGATGCCATTCATAGAGAGATATAATGATAATTTGCAGCTTGCTTTATAATAGGATGGTTAATAAACTGAAAAGTAAATAGTGCCAGACAGTTCTCCTCTTTGTAATGAAATATTAAATCTATTTGATATACAAACTAAAACAAATACAAAAAACTATTTGACCATGTAGTGGTTTAAATCTCTAATGCCCATATGCTTCCTTCCTGTATTAAAAAGCACAGGAGGGTAAAATGCACTTCCAAATAGAACTGGAGAAAATACTTCAAACACAGTGTTTACAAACATTTCTTTGAATTCCAAATGGCTGTTTGCTTTAACCATATTCCTTTTATTTGCTAATTGGAGATATTTGCAGAAACAAGTTTTTGTTTATAAAAATGTTTGGGGAATTATTGTTTTTCCTGTGGATACTCATTCTTATGTCAAAAAGCGCATTTGTGCATGCATATGAGTATTTATTATGTGATATTTACTAGTCTCCATTGTCCTCTTTTCAGTTACCCATTTGGGAAGTAGAAACAATATCAGGTGACATAAATGACTAATCACACACAACAAATATTGACTAGATAAGGGAAACAATCCATAGGCTGAATTACATTAAACAATTACACTTAACAAATATATTGAAATCCAAGAAAACCACAGACAGAAAAACGGGCTACATTTGTCTAATAAACTGTTCTTTGTGAGTAGTTTGACTTGCAAGTTCCTGTTGCTTTTCTACTGATAATGCTCTCCCACTTGCACCTCGCAGAGAGTTGGGTCTGGCAACATTATGAAAGGTTCACAGATTATGAGTTGCAAAACTTGTGTTGGACCAAGTTATGTGAGAAAACACAGGCTCTGTTTTAGGTCTGCACTTTGTAGTTCCATCTTCTCAGCATTGGCAGTGAGGATGACTTAGTTGCTCATCTGAGAGGGGGATTTGCTGCACAAGGTACTTGTTTCATGACTTCACTCCCACTGCTATGCCACACCCACCATTTATCTCACTGCGAGCTCACACAAGGTACATCTACAGTTGCAAGTGTACCCAGTTACGTGTGTCTGTACTGCTAGACAGTGTATCCCATACCCGCACTGAGTGTTCACAGATGCCATGCGGGCATGGGTACATATTATGCACTGGTATATACCTGCATCTACACTGTCTCTTTTTGGTTTGTGACCTTGGTAAAATTTCAGGATCGGTATCCTGGAGTACTGACCTTCACAGGAGACACTCTAAGAACCACCCTGCTGCATCGTGCTGGAACTACATGTCTTTTGTATGCCTCACACCTTTTGATGGCAGCAGCTCCCCCTCATCTTTCCCTTCTGCCAAACTGCATTGGAGGAATGGAGCAAGTCCACAAAGATGTGGGTCTGCTGCTGCGTCTGCTCACAGGACTAATGTTCATATGGTGCAGTACTGGATACTGGACAAAATCAGGCCAGAAAGCTCTCAGTTGGTGAAGATGCCTCTCCCATAGGAGGAATGAAAAGCCACTTGGGTCCCATGGAACAGATGTTTTGAAAGCCGGCATAGCAATGGTATGCTTGTGGGTGGACCTCTGCTTCTGATCCCAGGGAACCAGCATTGTGTAGTGGAACTACATCATCTTGGACCTGGAATGAGAACCAGTGACTGCAGAACTTCAGAATGAGGAAGGAAACCTTCATCGAGTTGTTTGAGGAGCTTGTACTAACCCTCCAGCACCAGATCACTTGTTTTTGGAAACACATAGCCAGAGGCAGATTACAGTTTTGTGGGGCTCTGGGCCAGAGCAAGTGCCCCCCTTTCCACCTGCAGTCCCCCTCCCCTGCGATCCTGCCAGGGAGCGGGGTCAGGGTGTGGGGGCTTCCCCCCGCTCCCTGGAAGGTGCACCAGGCGGGTGGAGTGAGGCAAGCCCCAGCACACCAATCCTGCTCCCCGGCAGGAGTGCTGAGTGGAGTGCGGCAAGCCCCTATGCCGTGACCCAGCTCCCCAGCAGGAGCGCTGGGTGGGCGGAGCGGGAAAGCCCCGGTGCCCTGACCCCACTGCCTGGCAGGAGTGCTGAGTGGAGTGGGGCAAGCTTACCGGCAGGAGCACCAGGTGGGCGGTGGAGCAGGGCGGGGCGCAGGGACATCCATTTTTCCAGGTGCCCCCATTGATTGGGGCCTGTGGGCCTGGGCACATTGGTCCAGTGGCTAACCTACCACAGCACATACCAGTGGATGCCAATATGGCCAGTGTTGTTTTGATTATTGTGGTATATGTGAGGCTGAAAGGGCATACTTCCATAATGAGTGGGCACAGAATAGGACTGCTTTCTAAAGATGGTACAGGCTACCTGGCTCTCCATCCCTGCCATGTGCACACTCCTCACACGTCATGGAACAGAGGGGAGCCAGAAGGCAAACTGGGACTGTGCTCTGGTATACTACTGTGTGCTGTGGTGCTGCTTGACAAACTCAGCAGAGCATTGCCACACGCTTGGCAAGATATTTAGGTGGGTTTTAATTCCCTGCAGTTAATGTACTAATTGAAAGCAGACAACTGAGAGAGGATCCTTAAGGTTAAACATTTGACCTTGTTTTTGTGCTGTGGAGACTTTTAATGCACTTTAATTACATCATTGAGCAATATTTCTGTTTCATGTTAACCGATTTCTGTTTCCGATTGGTTAATGGGGCGCACTTAAGCACTGTTACAGTAATTAAAAGCCAGTTCTATAAGGTTTTGGGAAGTATTTCACAGGTTTATTCCTTACAGTTCTGTCTGACACCATATCTCAGAAGCAGACATGCCAAACCCATGAAAAAAAGGCAGAAATTGGGCTTGTTTTTGGCTTAATTGGCTTGTGAGTTGCTTGTTGGCTTCTTTTTGGCTTGTAGCTTGTTGCTTGTTGTAGCTTGTTGTGTCTTTTTTTTTTCATCAGCTTCCGGCAAGCAGGGACAAAATGGGGAGAGAATCCGGGGTGTACAGTGGGCCCACCACAGTCCCAGACTGCACACCGCAGGGATCTAGTCACATAGAGTGTTGGGATTCTTAGAGATGGGCTTGTTTTGGCCTTGTTTTGAAATAGGATTAGCTTGATTTTTGGTTTATTGTGAAAGTCAGGGTGCTTATTTACCTCATGAAAGTTGGCAATTGTGCTCAGAACTCTTATCGGGTTCTATGCATGGTTACTCCCACGGTATGACTATGCCCATGAATGCCAGTGGAAACTGTATTGTGGGTGGGGGATTCGTTAAAGTGCTCAGCATTAGGCATCTTCACTGTTACTTTTGGTGGGTTTTTTTTGGTATCCTCACTTAATTATCAACAAAGACAAACACATTTCATTTAACCTATCTTCCGGTTTTCATTTTGGTGCTTTGGGCAGCAACGGTTATTTCACAGCCTACTTCATTGAAATGAACCCTTTCAAAAACATCCCCCTCCCCATTATCAAATTCATGGCTGGGGATTGAGGGGAAGGGGTTGTGGGAAGGATAGAATACTTAAAATTTCGATGGCACAAGATTTTTACAGAAATTACACAGTCTTGTGCTGTGAATCCTGGTATCTCATCTTAAATTCAGGGAAGCATCACATTGATCATACTCAGAAAAGAAGGTGCACACACAAGTGAAGTGAAGATGAATTTTTAAATACATACATGATCCATAGAATGGTTTGTAACAAGAACAAAATTAGCAAAAAAATTAAAATTAAATAAAATAGTCCACATTTTGTCAGAAGTGGGCAAACATTACTTTCTGTGGAGACATCTCCTTGTTCTTCTCCTCCCGTGCCCTCCGCCCCACTCCCCCTCCGAAGTGGGGAATGTCTGAGGAATATTCTGTGGGATGAAACATGGGGACATGTCCTGCATGGGGTTTGGGGCTCAGTACAGACTGGGCTACAGGGACAGGACGGGGCTCATTGTTCCCCTCCTCCATGTTCTGGAGGGTTCCTCTGTGAAAGGTTTCAGTGTCAGAGGAGTATGCTGTGCCAAGCATTCAGCACCCAGGCCAGCTCACTGAAGCATGGGCATGTGCTAGATCCTTTCCCAGAATGACTGTTCAAGTCCTTCACTCTCTGGTACAGGAGCCTGAGGGGCTTCATAAGCTCTTGGCATTGGGACAGAGGTCAGTGAACACTCGCCTCCTCCAGCATCTGTGAAATTTCTGGTGCAAGTGAATATTTTGGCAACCTCAGGTGAACTTGTGGAGGATGGAGTAATCTGACCAAACATTGAGCAGCACCCGTGTGTGCTCCAGAGTCCAGGTGACTGCTCTTGGACCATGATCCCAGATCACCTGCATTGATCAATAGATTTCAGCAGAAAACTGTTCTGAAGTGCTCAGTGCACTGCTGGCAAGGGATGGGGTGGGGCAGTCAGGGACCTTTATACCTCTGGATAAAGCTCAGGCAGCAAAGGGATCAATGTATTGTGGAAATGGCCTTGGAGGACTATTTATACCTGTAACCTGGAATATGCCCCTTGCCTCCATCCACACTGCACTGTAGAGTGGGTACGGGGCCATGCAACAATGGGGGTGTTTACATATCCACACCCTTCATGTGTGCTAGCTTTTGTACTCTAGACTGTCCTTCAGGAACTTGCTACAGGGTTTCATATGTGGACAGTAGGGGGGTTATGGCTCACCAATGCACATGTAACCATGTACACTTGCAACTGTAGATGCACTTGCAGTGGGTATGTCTATACTGCTATGCAAGGTGTGATTGTAGCATGGGTAGGCATATCCAAACTTTAATCTAGCTAGCATGGCTAAAAGTAGCAGAGAAGACACGGTTGTACGGGATTAGATATGGACTGTACAAACATGCTAGGAACCCAAGGTGTCTGCTCACATTGCTAGTCCATGCTGATTGTGCCTATCTGTACTGCAATCATACCACCGATTACAATGTAGAAATACCCATGGTTACCACAGAGGGGCTGTTGGTAGCTACGCAGTAGGAGATGCTACAATGTAGCCTATTTCCACAGGTTTTCTGTGTTTTTTCTTTCCTCACACTATAGTGGTAGGGAGAAAATTGGGCTCAAATTGCCCTATTCTGATTCCATATATACAACAGTATATCACTGCCTAGTTTGCAAAGACAGCTACTATACTCTATGTGTGTGTGTACAGTAGGTGATTTTTCAAGACATCCAATATCTGGTTTGGTTTACATGAGATCAGAACTGGGCAATTAAGTTCAGATACAAAACTGAACAAGCACCATTTTTCTCCTCCAACTCATTTTTTGAGGGTACATAATTGATTGAACAATATATTTGTGCAAGGTGGTAGAAAATGTGCAACGGTAAACATTAACCATGAAACAATAGCACAATGTGAATAATATGCAATATTTAATTACAATTCGTTGATCATTTATTGCATATATGTAAGAATTTGTGGCAATTAAGAGCTGACCATTCTAGATCATATTTTGTAAAGCATTTAAGTATATGCTTAAATTAAACACGTAAGAAGTCATTGAATGCTCAGCACGTTGCAAGATGAAGCCTCAAAACCTTTATTCATATTACCTTTTTTCTAGGAAAATAATTCTGAAAAAATCACAGACTGTGCATAGTATTAAAACAGATTTTTTTAAAAAGAAAAATAAATCCAAGTTTGTGTTTCTGCTATTTGGCCACTGCTGTCAGTATAGCTCTGTGTAATGTGTCATACTGCTATCTTTCCCTGTAATCTAGTTATTGTAAGGAACCTATAATAAATAGATATTCTTGCTTCTGTCTGTTATTTTACTGGTGTTTTCCTTTCAATGTGATAGCTGTTCATCAGGAAATGTAGAGAAGCATGAAAATATCTCTTCCCTCAGTCCCTCCTACCATATATGCACAAACACTCTACAATAGTTGACTGACTTTTTTAGAATGTCTGAAAAATCTTGGGTGAAATTCCAGCACTGTAGAACTGAATGACAAAACTTCCATTGCTTTCCATAGGGCCACAATTTCACCCCTCATTTTCAATTTGTTTCAAAGGATAGGTGAAGGCTTCCCATAACTCTTAGCTTATTTGAGCCAATGAATCCATCCTGCGCCTTCCTGTTTGAGAGCTTATTCCTTCACTCTCCCACTTCCCTGGTCCTTCTCGCATGAACAGAGAGCAACAATACCCGAAGTCCGAAGGTGCAAACAATTCGATGTTTATTGGGGTGAACTTCCAGCAAGCTTAAATACAAGTTCCTTTTTCCTTATTTTCGAATCCCAACTTACTTCCTGTTTGCCCGTAATTTATATAGTAATATTCTTAGCTATACCTTAACCAATCATTCTACTGAAATTTAACTAACCAATCCTAACATATTGTAACATGATTAGCTAACCAATTATATCCCACCACCTTAATTAGATTACACCCAGCAAAATTAATTATACAGCAGACAGGAACAATCACAGAACCAGACAGAGATTATACAGACGAACAATAGCAAAGTGGGAACTATAATGACAAAACAATACAGAAGTGAGGATTTCACATCCCAGCTATTGATAAGTGAGTTCTTGCCACACAGGATGCTATCAAACTAAGTTTCCTTTTATGTTTTCTAGGCACTTCCCTTTCTCTGGAGGTGATAGGCACTATCAGGACAGGATTGTATTCCTAACAGCCCAATAGCACCTTCTTTCAATGTGACTAGTTTGGAATGTGAGGATGTGACTGTTCGCTTCCTGGCTTATGGCTGCCTCTGCTGCTTAGCCAAAGGCCTTAGCCTAAGAACAGGGCCTCAAACTGTCACTGTGAGAGGAGGCCCTTACACCAGCAGACAGTGATTTTGATTCTTTCTTTTATACCTCTAACTAGCCAAGTGATAAGAATACCCCTAAATTCTTAAAGTACAGGCCTTTACAGACAGGCCTGAATATCTATATCCTAACACTTCCCATCTAGAAATACATTTTAAATAATATAATGGCAAGATATGACTTGCATCCATATCTATAGTTCTGATCACTAGGGCCCGATCCTGCAATGCTATGTGCCTCCTGCTGAACCAGAAGTGCATGGCTGCATAGGTCCTCTTAAGCAACACACACTACAAAGTCAGGGCCTTAAAATCCAATAGCAAAAACCAAAACAAAAGCCTAATAGTTCATGGGAGAGAGGGGGAAACACTCTTTTCCAATGTGCTAATTTTCAAATCCATTGTGATCAATTTGATTTTATGAAAACAGAAATTCAAAATGTATTCACAAACAGCAAGAATGAGACATTAATAAATTCCTGTGGTGGGATGAATTAATATTCCACCATGAAAAGCTGTTTTTAAGCTTCTTTCTCTAATCATCGTCATATTAACTGCAAAGAAAGGGATTTCAGATACATGCGTTATAATTTCTCTTCATGATGATAAAATCTTTTGTGGGAAAAAGTAATTTTCAAGGGTTTCTCACACCTTCATGTCAGCAATACATATATACTAATGAGTTAATATTTGTATAGCACTGTCAAGATGAAAGGAACAATATAAAGGCTAAGTATTCTGATTGCTTTATGATATCCAGCTGGATAGCAAGTGTTTGGAGAATACTTACTTTGTTTTATCTGGCATATTTCATGTAAGCAACAATCAATATCAGTTACAGTAATCCACTGAAAATGCACAACACTTCCAAGCATAAAGTGTGAAATACCTGTGGCTTAGATTTATATCATGAACATCATTTTGCTATGCAAGGGTAATTTGTTGGAGTTCAAATGTGCAATGACTTGTACAATTTGAAATGCAAAGAAGTGCTGCACCAGCCCAGCTTTTATAACAAGGGACCTTGCTAGTAACTGGAATATTCCATTTTTTTCATGTAAGGTTACCAGATCTTTGTATTTGTCAACACTGAGTGTAAAAAGAAATACACTGGAAAATATGGCACATATGGCAAAGCATATCTTATTTTTGAATGGCCAGTTTGGAAGCGTATTTTGACTTTGCAGGGGATTTTCAATGAGGAGAAGTTGAATGCATAACAGGAAATTCAAGCAGTCAATTTTGATGCTTTTCCAAGGTGAAGATTAGCAGCAGTGCTGTAGTTGAAATTTATTGTCCATGTATATGTTAGGTAGTACTAAAAGGGATTAAACGTGATAGATGGAGACATTGTCCCAGAGCAGGGAGTAGCTTGGCTATGTAACCAATGGGTGACGGAAAGGGTGAAGTTGAGATCTTTTAGGGCACTTTCATTGGCTACATGCAAATCAACCAAAATGTAGACTCAGTGAGTATCAAGTCCACTGAGCCCTGTGGCCATACAAGACCACCAGTATATCATCTAGTGTCATCACACATTGAGAATGGAGACCCAGGTTTACCCTTCAGCTGTCACTCCAAATGTCTGGATGTTGCATCCCCTATCTGAGTGATCCTGCACCCTGCATCATCCCACCTAACCCCAGCGCACAGCTGTCATATGATCTGAAATGCACAACTCCTTCCCTGCTGGACTGTAGAACTGTCCAGATGTTTTCCACAGGAAGATAGTGTATAGGTCAAGATGCATCTCTGCTTCAGGGGCATTATCAACCCATATATACATTACTGATATATCTGATCAGCACCATTCCACACCAAACAATTTAAGAACTACATCTGTCAACATTCCCCAACCTTTGTTCTCAACGTCATAATCATGGAATACATGTGTTTCCAGAGGGCAGCATTGTCCACTCTGTGAGCCATCAGCCATATAGCCATGCCTGGGGCCTGCTCTCTTGGAGCACTCAACACCTGCAATATTCAAGGGACTTGAGCACAGCTAAATACCAGTACTGAGAATCTCCTAAAGGCCCAAAACAATGAAACAAGCCATTTGCACAAGCACAGGCTTCTGAAAATTGTGCCTTGAGCTCAAGGAATAGCCATTTTGTGATGAGTTGTTATATCTTGTGAATGAGTCACAACGTGACTTTATTCTATAAAAAGCTCTTAAACTGACATTTCTTTGTCAACAAACCATGCTCTTAAGTACGTGGAGCTATAACAGAACCTGAGCCTTCATTATCATTAGAAGAGTCCCTAGTAGGTCTCTAAAGAAAAGATTAAGCATCTCAGTGCAAGATACACCCTCAGTTTCAGCTTCTAGCTTCTAACCATTTCATGGAAATTAAGCCATTTATTTAATGTATTTATTTATTTATTCTCTTTTCTTTTTAGATGGTACTCTGCTTAGTACATTTTTATTTGGTAATTAAATTTTGAAATGGGCAAATGGTTTCCAGCTCTTATAAATTATCTCATTATGAGTATTGTGACAGGGTTGGGCCAGATGATATAGGACAGTAATTTTTTTTTTGAAGCAAAAAGGTATTTTTTTATTTGCATAACACACTTACAAGACAAAAAAACAACAACAACATATGGAATGTGTAACACAGCAGCCAATCACAATTGTTTTCTCATTAGCTTCAGGGGAGGGAAGTGTTCAAGCTTGCCCGGGCCCAGAAGCAGGGGCTTCCTCGACTCTCATGGTCTTCCACCCTTCCGAGTTACCTGGTGGCCCAGAGCGAGGGGGCTTCATCGACTCTCAAGGTCTGCCACCCCCTCAAGTTACCTGGTGCCACGCCCAGTGTCACCAACAATTCCCTCCTTTGAAAGCACCCAACAAGAGGGGCAGGCTGTGGGGTGGACAATCCGGGGGGGACACGTGCACCCACGTGTGAAAGGACCCCTCTAAGGTGGTGGTGTCCGTAGCAGCAAAGGCTGGGGTGGGGGTCCCTTACTCTCTCCCCCAATCAAAGGGTCAGACAAAGGGACCCGGACGGGGACACTGAGCAGAGAACCTCGGACAGCGCCCACCGCTCCTCAAAAGCATCAAGGGAGTCGGTGGACGCCGCCCAGAGGAACTGCGCCCGGATACGTGAGCAGACCAAGGATCGGAAAACGGCCCCACAGTCACAGGAAACTCCATCGGCTAACCTCTTTTCTCTGGATTTATAGATGGCCATTTTAGCCAGGGCCAGGAGGAGGTTAACTAGGAGATCCTGCGACTTTGTGAGGCCACGGATGGGGAGTGCATAAATAAAAAGATGAGGGGAAAAATGCAACCAAAAACATAATAAAATATTTATGAGGAGCCGGAACAGGGGCTGCAGCCTGGCACACTCCAAATATACATGCGCCAGGGTTTCCCTCACACCGCAAAAGGGACAAGTATCTGGGATGGGGGTGAACCACACCAAGTACGTGCCCGTGCTCACAGATCCGTGAAGGAGCCGCCATCTGATGTCCCCGACAGGCCTTGGAACCAAGGTGGAATATAGGCTGGCTCACCGGGGCTGCTCACCCTACAAAGATGGCAAAAGGTCTCGCCACTTTGTGTCGGGGCGGGACACTAGGGTGACGGCATGGAGGGAGTGGAGCACGAGCATGTATAGATGTTTCCTTGGTGCGGTTTGGAAGCATACCGGCTGCAGTTCATCCAGCCAGCTCGCAGTAAAGGGGTGAGGGGGTCGATTGGGTATGCGGGGCAGGGGTCCAATTAAAAGGTCCGGTGGGCCTGGGGTAGAGGGTGGGCGGGGCGTGCCCTCGAGCAGGACCTGGTCGAGGTAAGCTCAAGCAGCGGGCGGCAAAGTGGCCTTCACCTCCTGAAGTATGCGCTGGGGGGTATGAGGTCTGGAGAGCCCCATGCGCCGAGCGAGCGTCAGGGAATCCAGCCAGTCTCCCCGGTCGTAGTCTAGGAGGTCTCCAACTCTCGTGACTTCTGCCAGGATCAAGCTCTGGCGCACCGAGTGGGACTCTGCCACCTGCATATGGAGCTGGGGGTTGTGTAGCAGGGGCTCCGCGAGGAGATCTGCCCCCTCGGTGGCCGCCAAGGACCTGGTTGTTAAAAACAGTTTCCAAGTCCGGAGGAGGTCCTGGTAGAAGACCAGCAGCCCGGAGAGGGCTCGCGGAAGACCTCCCAGACGGAGATAAAAGAGCTGCTGGTCATATCGGAGCCCTCGGATGCGGCGCAGGATGGCGTGTGCCAGTATGCTCCACGCCGAACTGCCTGCACCATAGAGGAGCCTCTATAGGGCCTGGAGGCAGAAGATGCGGACCTGAGTGTGCAGACATTTCAGGCCCTATCTTCCTTCCTTCAGGGGTAGATGAAGAACCCCTACCGGGGCCCAGTGCGTTCCTGACCAAAAGAACCCCAGAATCGATGTCTGGAGGTTGGTCAGGAAACCCGGGGCTGGGACCAGGGTGTTGAGCCGGTACCAGAGCATGGACAGGACTAGTTGATTAAGCACCAACGCTCTCTCTCGGAGGGAGAGACATCGGAGTAGTCCCGTCCATTTCCGGAGCCGCTCTATCACCCTGCCCTCTAAATTTTCCCAGTTCTCCGGCGGAGAGGGATGTGTGGCAGAAAGGTAAACGCCGAGGTAGAGCAGCGGACCCGCGCTTCACCGGATGGTCTGAAGTGCGGGTGGGAGGGAGCTCGCCTGCCGCCAATCTCCTACTGCCAAGCCAGAGCTCTTGACCCAGTTGACCCGGGCGGAGGAGGCTGCCGAATAGATGGTCTGGCAAGCCTCCACCCGCGCCAAGTCACCCGGGTCCTGGATCACGAGGAGCACGTCATCAGCGTACGCCGACAGGACCAGCCGCAGCTCCGGCTCCCGCAGCACCAACCCTGTCAACCTCCTGCGGAGGAGACAGAGGAAGGGCTCGATCGCCAGAGCGTACAGCTGGCCCGAGAGGGGGCACCCCTGCCATACTCCTCGCCCGAAGCTGACCTGTTCAGTCAGGGTCTAGTTGAGTTTAACCAGACGCTCTGTGGAAGCGTACAGCACCCGGAGAAAACCCACAAACTGGGGTCTGAAGCCAAACGCCTGCAGAGTGCTCAGCAGGTACCCGTGGTCCACCCTATCGAATGCCTTCTCCTGATCTAGGGACAGGAGGGCGAACGACAGAGTGTCTCTACGCCCGAGTTCCAAAAGGTCCTGAACCAGAAATAGGTTATCAAAGATACTGTGGTCCGGGACGGTGTAGGTCTGGTCTGGGTGGATCACGTCCGCCAGCACAGACCCTAGCCGCACCGAGATTGCTTTTGCTACGATTTTGTAGTCCGTGCTGAGGAGCGAGACGGGATGCCAATTTTGTAAATCGCGGAGGTCCCCCTTCTTCAACAATAAGGCAAGCACAGCTCGCCTGCACGAAGGAGGGAGGACCCCGCTCTGCAGAGACTCGGTCCAGATTGTGACTAGGTCTGGGCCGAGGATGTCCCAGAATGCGCGGTAAAACTCCACGGTCAGCCCGTCCATGCCCGGAGATTTATTGGTGGGCATGCGACGGAGGGCTTCTGAGAACTCAGCCAGGGTGAGAGGCAGCTCTAGCCGGTCTCGGTCGCCCACGTTGACTGTGGGGAGTTCCTCCCAGAGCACCCCGCAAGCGCCAGGATCGGTCGGATCTGGGGAGAAAAGGCTTGTGTAGAAGTCACGGGCCCTCCCACACATCTCCTCCGGATCCGTGAGGGGGGTGCCGTCTTCCGCTAGAAGGCAGGTGACGTGTTTCTTGGCCCCCCTGGTTTTCTCCAGGGCGTAGAAGAAGCGGGAGCCACGGTCCATCTCCCGAAGGAGGCGGATGCGGGACCGAACGAAGGCACCTCGGGCCCGGTGGTCCTCAAGGGCTCGGAGCTCCTCCCACTTCTCCTGGCACGCTCCGCAGAGGGACGGGTCCTCGGGGTTGGCGGCCAGGCGCCTCTCCATCTCTAAGATCTCCCGTTCCAACTGCTCTATAGCCGCATTTCTCCGTCGGCTGGTGCCCCGAGTGTAGTCACGGCAGAAGAGCTTGGCGCGTACCTTCCCTAGATCCCACCATCGCCGCACCGAGGGAAAGGCACGCCACTGCTCTCGCCAGGCCAGCCAAAACTCCCGGAAGGACGTCACGGAGCTCTTGTCCTCCAACAGGCTGTTGTTAAAGTGCCAATAGGCCGGCCCTGGTCTCTCTGCACGGAGGGAGACCGTTAGGGTGACTAAATGATGGTCAGAGAATGGGGCCGGCCAAATGGTGGAGGAGTGGGCCTGTGAAAGATGAAAACGGGATAAGTAAATACGGTCCAACCGAGAGTGGTGTGACCGATGGGCCTCCACCCGGACAAAAGTGAACGTGGAAGTGTCATCTGGGTGATGGTCATGCCAGACGTCCACTAGGGAGTGATGTTCGACTATTCCTCGGAGAATGTTCGCAGCGGCTGGGCTCGGCTCGGCCCCTGAGCGGTCCTGTTCCTTGAGGGTGGTGTTAAAGTCCCCTCCCAGGACCAGGCACTCGTGCGAATCTAGGGTGCTGAGAAAGTCGGACACCCGCTGATAGAATTGTGGCTGCTTTGGGCTCGTTTGCGGGGCATAGATGTTAAAAAGGTTGACCACGAGCCCCTCCATACAGACTCGAAGGTGCAGCAGGTGGCCCGGCACGGCCTCAGTGACCCCTAGCACCTCGGGCCGTAGGGTGGGGGAGAACAGGGTCACCACTCCAGCTTGCCAAGTCGTGAAGTGGCTAAAGTATACCCCGTTCCCCCACTCCAGCCGCCACCTGTCCTCGACGGTAAGGTCTGTATGGGTCTCCTGCAGGAAAGCTACAGAGTACCCCCCTTCCCGAAGGTAAGAGAGCACCTGGGACCTGCGGAGAGCCATCCTACAGCCCCTGGTGTTCAAGGTTGCAATAATGAGAGGCGTCATGTGGAGGGCTGGGGGGGTGGGGGTTTCTTATTCTTGGGGGTGTTCGTGGCCCCCGGCGGGTTGCGCAGCAACCCGTGACCCATCCCGTGGATGAGTAGATCTTTTCGGAAGCCGCAGGCCCGCTTGTAGGCCGCAGCACCACGCTTTCCTTGCCCCCTGCCCTCCTTTATAAGGGCCCTTGTGGCCTGAAGAATTTGATCAAAGTCCCCCCATAGCTGAAGAGCCAGCTGTACCCTATTGTGGGAGCAACGGTGTGTTCCAGGAACTTCCATAGTGCATGCTGCAGCTCATGGGGGGGGTGGGGTTACGATTTCCAGGGTATTCCCTGGTGGGGCTCTTAATGCAGCCTCGTGGTCCGCTAAGGCAGGTAGGCAGGGTGCGGACCACCGACGGGGCATCTGACAGGCTGGGGTTATTAAATCCATTTCACGCCTTGGGGTGGAAGGGGATGGCGGGGAAAAAATTGCAACTCCTAATGGGTCGCGACTAGAAAGTGCAAAGACTGCTCCCTGGGGGGAATCTGCGAAAGGCGGGAAAAAAATAACCCCAGGGGCGGCAATAGCATTGCAGGAGGAGGTGAATTGGGCAGGGACAGGGGTGGGGGCAGGGGCAGAGGTAAGGCTCTGGGCTTCAGGAGGTGAGCAGCTAAAAGAAGGTGCCTCCTGAGAAGAGTCGAGGGTTAAGGGGTAAGGGAGGGGGCTAGGCGCTGGCTCCGTGGTGGTCTTGGCGGCGATGGCATCAGGTGGTGGACCACCTTCTGCAGGGTGCTCGCCCGGGAAGGCAATTAGGGGGAGGGAGCATGGGGAAAGGGGGGCTGGGGTGAGGTTGCCCAGATCGAGGCCAGCCGGCAGTAGATCATCCTCTCCCTGGGTGACTGGGGTAAAATCTAGGGCCTCAATCTCCGCATACACGGAGGAGAGGCCAACTCCTGCTACCCCGAGGGCCTCTCCTCTAGGGCCCGCCTCAACGGTCGCTTCAGGGTTCGTGGGGGGTTCGGGTGGTATCCGGGCAGAAGGAGCTTCCTCAGGGGTCTCGGAGGGGAGGGTCTCCCGTGGAGGGGGGATTCTGCCCTCCAATGCCAGTCTGTCTTCCCCTCCCGACACCAGCGGATGGATCTCACTCGTGGCCCTAGCGGAAGGCTCAATATCAGTGCCTCCCTTCCTGGTCTTCCGGGGGGCTTCCGCATCGGATGGGTGCAGCGGAGCTCGAGCCTTCCGCTTGCCTCGCTTCCCCTGGTCTAGGGTCCAGCCCTCCATAGCGTCGTCTGGGGGTTGGTTAGCAGGGGTCGTGTCGGGGGGCGGAGGCGATGGTTCAGGGGTTCGGGGGAGTAACGGTGAGGCAGCATGAGGGGCGGGGGGTTCTCCTTGGGGCGGGCCCTCTCCTATACCCGGTAATATCTTTGCCACACCCTCCTCCATAGGCTCTGCCGGATTGGTAATAGCAAGGGTGGGACTCCCTTGCTCACCTGGGCATTGTAGGGAAGGTGTTTCTTGGGCCCGGATGGGAGCAGCGGCGGATCGAGTAGGAGGAGAGTTGGTTTCAGGTGCCGGGCGGCCAAGGGCGTCGGCAACGACAGGGCCGATGTCCTGCGGGTCTCGGGGGTCTTGGGTGCCCCTCCCCCCTGGGCCAAAGGGCAGTCTCTGCGGACATGCCCCGCTGAGCGGCAAAGGTAGCACTGGGCCTCTCCGGTGGAGTAAAAGACCCGATAGCGGGCTCCTTGGTAAGGGACTAGGAAGGACCCCTCGAACGCCTCTTCGTCACGCGCCACCGCCGGTGGAAGAAGCTGCACTTGCCAGCGGAACGAAAGGATGTGACGGAGGGTGGGGTCCTTGCAGCCCAACGGGAGAGGGCTGATGACAGAGACAAGTTTCCCCAGGGTGGAGAGAGCGGGTAACAGGGCAGCATTGGGTAAAAAGGGAGGAACGGAGGTGAGGACGAGGCGAACGCTCAGGTCTTCTAGCGGCTCTAGGAGGACAAACACCCCCCCCACCGCCAGGCCCTTCTCTACTGCCTCCTGGGCGGCAGCCTCTGAAGCTAAGAAAAAAACGACCTTCCCATACATTTTGGAGACCACCACAATAGCCGTGGGTCCTACCACCTTCTCCAATGCCTGCACATATGTCTCCACGTGGGGCGAGGCGGGCACCAGGAGGCAACGGATACCGTGCCTCCTGGTCAAGGTGGGGAAGGGGCCACGGCCGCTGGTGATGGTAGCGGAAGCAGTGGGTGGGCGAGATGACGAGGCGGCAGGCGGGGGGCATACGTCCACCGCCCTGGCATACGTCCTGGGGGCCGGGGGAGGGACGTTCGCAGAGCTGGTGGAGGGAACAGCAGGGAGGGACGCCATGGTCAATGACGAGGCCACAGCGGTGGGGGCAGCCCCTGCCATGGAGGGCCTAGTGGTTTTATCCAGTCAGCACTCTTCAGGCTTCTAATCCCAGTCCCAGACACTTTACCCAGCAAGTCCTATTTTCACCCTTCTGGACTCACCATCCCAGTCCCAGACTCTGCTTCCACTCACTCCCAGGCCCTGTCTCCTTGAGCAAGCATTCCCAGTTCCCCACTCCTGATACCTCATCTGATCTCTCTCTCTCGCTCCCGCTTTCTGGCATCCCATCATTAACCCTTCCTCTCTCCATTGCTACTGGCTCCTGGACCAGTCTCAATCTTCTTCCCCAGGATCCTCACCCAATCTCAGTGTACCAAGTCTGACTCCTTGTCCCAGTATCTTTGCCCAGCCAGTCCTATTTTTGTCAAATTTGTCTCCCAGCCCCCTCACTTCCTTCCTTCTGCCTTATTGGTTCTCAGCCCCCATCTACTTGCCCGTCTCCTCCCTCCTATTGGCTCCCATTGCCCCCCACACCATATTTCTCCCCAAAGTTCCTACTCCCTGCCAGTTCCTACTCCCAGCCTTCTTATCCAGCCAATCACAGTCTCCCTCCACCCTCTCACCCCCCCAGCTCCCTGTCTCCATCCACGGCTACCAGTCCCTTTGCACAACCAGTCCCAGTCTCCCCCTAACCATAATCCAAGTCCCAGTTTCTCTCTCCAACGTGCCAGCCTCCAATCCCAGTATCCTTCTTCCTATCCCTGCATGTCTGTCTCATGTCCTCTCTGTATTCTAATTGTCAGGCAAAGCACAGAGATTCAAGCAGTAACAAGTATTGGAAACAAATGGTTACATAAAAAATAAATCATAACGTGCATTCTAGAGCCTATGTTTAATTAACAAGACACTGTCATGTCTGGTAGAGTATTGCTCACCCAAAATCCTTGCAGAGCTTTACAGCCAGGCTGGCTGTGACCCTCCTTTCATGAGACAAGCACAATGTCAGTTTGCTCCATAGATGAAGGATTCAGTGTGTCTTTTTGCTCTCCAAGGATATACCAGATCAATTATTTATCTTTATTCATAAACAAGACACCCTTTGCTGTTTGTTTCTTCCTGTAGATTTTCTCTCTTGTAGCTTTTGTAATCACGCAATTTGCACCTGGCTCAGTAGGCAAGCAAGCATGCAATACACAATACTACACAAATGGCCAAACAGAGAGATAAGTGTCAGGTACCTCCTGCCTGACAGGAACATGTCCGAGGTATATCACCCCTTAACTCCAAGATCTTAAGAACATAATTTTCAGTGTAGAAACATAACTCCTTAAATGTTATCCGTAGCAATGATTATAATGTCCAGTGGACTACTGGCTTGGTAGAGACCATACATACCACCCTTCAGTGCACTATTATGCATATGTCTGACTGAGGAGTTCCCTATAAAACCGTATGCACCCCTGTGCTCTCTGCCAGTTGGCACCAAGGGCTCCCTGTGTCACAGAAGTGTCAGGCAACCTTAACAGTAGGCAGTGCCGCAAGACTTGCCTATGATATTTCACCTATATTTTAATTACTAGGGACTTTATACACACAAAGCTGCAGCAGTTCAACCAAAGGTGTTTTTTTAAAACCAATTCAGTTAATGCCACATGTGGACACCCTCACTCAAAGCAAACCACTCCTGTCTTATATTGGTTCAGTCCAAGTTAATTCCTCAGTAAATCCAGCTAAACCAATGCAAGCCACGTCCAAATCTATTTAGGTGGGCACGCAACGGCCCACACCAGCTCAACCAAATCAATTGTAAATCCATTCTAGTTAAACTGGGGCAACCCTGGGTAAAGACAAGGCCCTAGTCTATGAAGCAAACAGAAAAGTGTCCCCTAAAATACCTTTATTTAAATGATAATATTGTTAAGGTTACTTTTTTATTGTCACCAAATTACTTTAAAAAATAAGTCAAAACAAAAATTGTTGACTTCACACCCATGCAGTGGGGTAAGGAGGAGTAAACACCTCTCTTATGCTCCTACATGTGCTATCTGGACCTGAGGACTGAACACACTGGGATATGTGGGTGCTGTGTAGCCATCCAGCCGCCTTTTCCCCATTCTTAGAGCAAAATGACAGGGAGGGATGGGAAAAGCCAAAGCCTTGGCTCCACCCCTCCACCATGCCACCCAACATGGCTGAGGCAGCACAGTGAGATGTTATAAATTGGTGCTGGTATTGTTCCAGGGTGCATGGAACTGTAAGACTCCTCAGGTGAAATCCTGGCCCCAATGAAAACAATGGGAGTTTTGCCATTGCCCTCAGTAGGGATAGGATTTCACCTCAGGACCGTTCTTGGTACATATTAATACCAATTTTGTCATTCTTTGTTGTATGGATCTGTGTCCATTGGGAACTAGATTGTGATCATTAAAAAAAAAAGAAAAATTTGTTATGGACTATACCACACCCCTGTGTTAGCATCTGCATTACAGGGATTCTGGTCCATCTATTATTTACCAACCAGAATGTTTAGGAATACTTTGGGCTGTTAGAGTTGCACTGAGTAAAAAATGTTTGTATTTGTCAAGGTTTCTCCCCCACTCTGAACTCTAGGGTACAGATATGGGGACCTGCATGAAAACCTCCTAAGCTTACTTTTACCAGCTTAGGTTAAAACTTCCCCAAGGTACAAATTAATTTTACCCTTTGCCCTTGGAATTTCCACTGCCACCACCAAACTTTAACTGGGTTTACTGGGAAAACGTAGTTTGGGCACGTCTTTCCCCCCAAAATCCTCCCAACCCTTGCACCCCACTTCCTGGGGAAGGTTTGGTAAAAATCCTCACCAATTTGCAATTCCAGACCCAAACTCTTGGATCTTAGAACAATGAAAAAGCATTCAGTTTTCTTACAAGAAGACTTTTAATATAAGTAAAGGAATCACCTCTGTAAAATCAGGATGGTAGATACCTTACAGGGTAATTAGATTCAAAACATAGAGAATCCCTCTAGGCAAAACCTTAAGTTACAAAAAAGATACACAGACAAGGATAGTCATTCTATTCAGCACAGTTCTTTTCTCAGCCATTTAAAGAAATCATAATCTAACACATACCTAGCTAGATTACTTGCTAACAGTTCTAAGACTCCATTTGTGTTCTGTCCCCGGCAAAAGCAGCATACAGACAGCCCCAGACCCGTTTTTTTTCTCCCTCCTCCCAGCTTTTGAAAGTATCTTGTCTCCTCATTGGTCATTTTCGTCAGGTGCCAACGAGGTTACCTTTAGCTTCTTAACCCTTTACAGGTGAGAGGATTTTTCCTCTGGCCAGGAGGGATTTTAAAGGGGTTTACCCTTCCCTTTATATTTATGACAGTTTTGGAAACAAATATTATATTCCCTGATATACCAATGAACTGTTACGAGAATTATACTAAGGCATTTTAAAAATATGAATTTTTGACCAGATAATCTGTAAGCACATGTAATATCAGATGTGCAGTGATGAGTAGTAGTGAAGTTTTTGAGAGATGTGATCATGTGGCATATCCATCTGAGATTAAATTCTAGCTTTCATGTCTGCATACTAAAAGTCTTAATGACATTTTTATTTATAAAATTACTAAACATGCACACTAGCTGATTCTGAAACCTCAATAATTCACTTTAAAAGAACCCAAAATGCTAAATTCCATTTACCGCATTACACATTAATAATAAGGCACTACATTGTACTTTTAAAATCAAAGTAATTTGAGAGCTAATGTCCTGATTCTGCCATCTTTACTCACATGGGATAATATTTTACTCTGTAAGGAATTCCACTGAGCTGATGTGACTGTCTGTGGAGTAGGGAACATGTAATGTTAAGAGTGGTAGAATTGTGCCCCTTGGGCCTGATCCTGCGCCTACTGAAATTCATGGCAAATCTCTTATGTATTTTGCTTGGTGCTGGATCAGACCCACAAAGAGCACCAACTTTAACTCAAGGTTCTGGTTGGAATATAAAATGCTGATGTTTTGGAAGACCTGAATTTGGATCCCAAACTCGATTCAGAGCTTTCAGAGAACCAGAGACTGGTTCATGAGCCTCAGAGCCGGGGAAGTTATCCTACCTTGCTTTATTCTCAGCAGCTTTTAGAAGTTAATCAGCATTAAACTGGCTCTGTACTAAGATGGAAAGCTTCAAGGAAAACTCAGTATTCTGAAGAGGGGTTGCATTGTTGAGTCAGTAAGTGGCAATCTGCCACCTGAGCCAGCACTAAACCAGTCATTAAGCATGGTATAAGACAGTGGGTCACAACGTTTTTGGACTCAGGAGCCATTTGTAAATGTTTATGGCCTGTCACGACACAGTAAAGAGTCTGGGGGTGGAGGCCCTGGGGTGATTTCAGTTTGGTCCTCCTGCCTCCTGGCGGGGTTGGGTCCTGCCTAGCACTCGTCCCACAGTGGCAGCTCCTGCAGATCCCTGTGCTGTGGGGCTGGCAGGGCTTGGCTCTCTGCTCCAGGAGTTTCAGTCTCGGGGCTGCAGCACTGCTCAGGTTTGGCTCTGCCCCCCTGGCTGGACCACACTTGTGTGAGTGTAGTTGTGACCTGGCTCATGGGGTTGCAGTGCCACTCACTCAAATGTGGCCTACCTGGACTCTCGTCATCATGATGGCTGGGCCAAACCTGAGTGGTGCTGGGATCCCAGAATTTGCAATGCCTGGAGCAGGAAGGCAAGCCCAGCCAGCCCTGTGGAACGAGAGCTACCACATGACCCTTTGAAACAGTCTGGTGACCCAATTTTGGGTCTGGACCCACAGGTTGAGAAATCCTGGTTTAAGAGATCTATGCAGCATGACTGAAGTTATTTTTAGGAGTTTTCTCATTGACTGCAATGGAACAATTCCTTATATCCTTATACAGTGTGTTAAATGCATATAATGTTAGGAGATTGATAATAGATAATAGGTCTCTGCCTCAGAAGGCCTATAGTCTAAATGCACAAGCAAAGACAGACTAAACAAGGCTGAATTAGGTATGATATTCTTTTGCACTTCTTGCCTTAAATTGCTATCTAGGGTTGATATGCACTGTAAAACAGATGCCACATTCCACCCCAGAGGTGGCTGCATTTCAGTGGTGGAAGAAGCTTGTAAAACACTTTAGAATCATTGCACCAAATGAGCAGGGTACAATATTAATATAGTATTGTTATTGCTTGTCATTTTTATTTTGACATAGTGTATATAATCCACATTTTTGGAAGCTTAAAATATATTTCCTTTTCATAACATGTCTAATGTTATGGTATAAAAATTCTTTCTCTCACAGATGAAAATTTCCTGTGTGGGTCCAACTGCTTACTCTGTTCATTGCTTGATAGATCCAGGGTGCCATGCTGTCTGGAGTGGCTCACAAGTGAGAATACCAACCTCAGCGCAGATTGTTAAGATGCAGGGTTTTGAGTTCTATACTTAGATTTCACCAACCAAGCGTTAAGTGAAAACTCCTCAGACATTATACAGCCTTAACAAACAAGAATAATAGACAGTCCCCTTGGGCATTCCGATCTATCTTGCCATCCAAGCAAGCTTGACTCCATGATAGATGGTCACTTTACACCAAAGATCACATAATATTCAGGTTACTCTTAGTCCCAAAGGATCAGTCACTTACCACAGTTTAATTTGCACCTTAGATTTCACACCAAAGACAAGGCTTGTAGCCATTCCTATAGGAAACTAACTAAGGATTTACTAACTAAGAAAAAGAAATGAGAGTTATTTACAAGGTTAAAACAGATAAACATACACACAAAAATGAGTTGTAATCTTAGGTTTCACGTGGTGATAGAGCTGCTGAAATATGCCAGCTCTATATATTCATTAGGACTAACCAAGTTAATCTTGGGGATCTCGTGCTTATGTTTAGGAATATTTGCCCCTTAGAGTCCAAAGAGCATAAAAAGATTCTCATTCCTTTTTTTCAGAGATTTTTATTCCTCCCCCCCACCGCTGCCACCGCTGCCTCCTTAGAGCTCAAATTGATGGGACTAATGCTTCTGCCGGTAACCTCTTCGTGGGTCGGTAGGGGGAACAATCAACATTTGTTCCACAATGGCCTATTTGGATTCAATAGTCCTTCCTGACGAGCAGGAGATAACATATTTTGTAGGAATTCAGCATTTTGCATTAGGTGATGGGTTTTTTCCTGTTTGGTGAGTTACATACATTCAGAACAAATTTTTACAGCTATAGAGCAAACACTTAAGCATGGAATACAGATATTGTAAGTAGGATTAATACGTGAAGCCTTATACAAGCATTCTATAAAGTCTAAGCTCTAAACACATTCCTATAACACTGATATTTATTTTAACTATATAACCCACAGACAAGCCAGACTGGTTTCCAGCTACGTATTTGTCAGTGTTCAGTGTGACCCAGGGCCTTGACATGACCACCTGAATTTCCAGCATCACACAGGGCTCTGTTGGAAGCATCACAAATCTCATACAGGGATCCCAGAGATTGCATTTGGATCTTTGATTTAGCTGAGGCTATAAAATTGCATGTAGACAGACAATTACATAGCTGCGGATGCTATGGATTAGCGTTGGTTTAGTGATAGTTCCATACATTTTGTGTGTGTGGGTGTGTGGTGTCAATCCCATGTCCCTGTGTCTGTAGTTCTATTAAGACAAACAAGGAAGAAATGTGGATCTGGATGATCCATCCTCCTTTTGGAACTGAGGCATACCTCAGAATTCTTACATATGGAATGTGTTGTCATCCTTTTAATTGAACTGGCTGAAATATGCTGATCTGTTTTGCCAGCCATAAAGTACTATATGGCCCTGTTCAGAAGGATAACAAGATATAGTCTAATGTATGACATACAAAACAGTGGCTTTTAATAGACTCAGTGATGTCTGACATACATTTTAAAACACTAGATATATGAAAGATGAGGAATAGTTCCTATAAGTTTACAATGCTTTTAAAGTAGATCACACTTTGAATCTCAAGTCCCTGGGGCACATTATGGCTTCATCATGATTTTTAAAATGAACTCCCTACTAAAAGCTGATTGCATCCTTTAACTGTTTGTAATTGGTAAATACCCCTACCCCATACCCCTAGACTGGCAGCTCATCAGGCATATTAACAGAATTTAAGATGAGACTCTAAAATGAGCCTCTAAAAAGCCAGTACAGTCAGTATAAACAAGTAGTGTAGCAATGTCAGCAGTGATCTATGACTAGTTAGATGAAACTACAGGTAGACAAGCTTGTGCATAGGCTAATAAGAAATTGCATGGGTGCACGAAAGCAACCTTGTCTTTGGCTAATGCTTTCTGACAAGGAAGCTACAATTTGTGATGTGCCTTAGTTACCTTAAGGAGAACATTCCCATTATTCTTCCTTTTTTTTTACTTTTTAAAGTTTTCCTTTTTGTTAACATACCCCATCCCCACAAAAAAAGCCTCTAAAATAGGAGCAATCAACATTTTCTCTTTTGCACCATTACTGGAGATGGCTGTGAATCAAAATCCTGGATCTGAACTCCCATAAGCTTTGGTTAAGTTTCATATGTGCTTCTTAATGTTGGGGCCCTGATTGGCCATTGTGTTACTCCAGTTTTACTCTGGTATACCTTCATTCTTCATCTTTTTAAGTTTATAAAGGCAGATCCTTAACTGGTGTAAATTGTCCTAGCTCCTAGGAAGATCCAATTAAAGTCATCTTGTCAAAAAAATGAGGCCAGAGGGTTGTCCGGAGAAGGTCTCCCTAGCCCTTAAATACTACTTTCTGCAAAGCTTTTTCCTGTGAAGACTTAAGTGATCATAGTCCAAACCCTTCCTGAGCAGCAAAACATTTTTCTTAGAGAAACTGGTCATTGTTTGATGCCCTCTCAACAGGGAATAGAATTCATAAGGAATTAGTTAGCCAGCCATGGCCCTTGACACTTTGACCAGTTAGCCAGCATTTTGAGCAAAGAAGACATATAAACCTTCAGAATGGGCCAAGAGCCAGCCCACCATACGATTGTCACAGGGACTTACTTTATTTTCTTTCATATGGGTGTCTCTGCACCCAAATCAAGGAGAATGTCTGGCTTTGGATGGAGTGAAACAGCTCTCTGTCTTTCTCCATCATTTAGTGGTGTGTTGAATGTTAGCAACATTTAGGGTCTGTGAGTTGAATCCTAACCAACAGACATGTAGCCCTCCAAAAAATAAATAAAGGAACTTGTAAATTACACAACATTTTAAAAATGGATAAAACATTGTTTTCCTTTTTTAAAAAAAGACAAAGATTAGCAATTAACTCAAAATGAGGATCACATGTAAAATTGATCGAAGTGATGGCAGTGTGTATAATAATTGCACCTTAAAAGACTGAACTCTTTTGTGCAAAGACATTTTAATTATATACTTTCTGGTTTTGCTTTGTAAAATATTCACTACATAACTTGAAAATTTACAAAATAAATTAGGTGTGTGATTAGGAAGCAAAGTAGTATGGAATTCCACAAAAATGATCTTCTAAGCAAATCAGTTGTTTTTGTTTTTTATCAAAGAAAGTGAATGGGAGGAATGTTGGAATTTACCAAACATGCAGTATAGTTCACTAGTAGGGCAGCAGTGAAGAAAGTGAAAAAAAACCTAGCTTCTAGAGTATCCAGTTTGGCGTCTCAGTCCTATCTCAAGACATTTAATGGCTTGGTCCCAAGGTACCTGCAAGACCACCTAAAGATCTGCAATGAGGACTTTGGTAAACAAATCCAGTCCTCATGGACAATGGAACTTTCTACACCAAAGGTAAAGATTGGCTGCAGAGGAGATAGAATTCTCTCAGGGGCTGGTCCGACACTGTGGAATGAACTCCCACAGGAAAAAGGACCATCACAAACTTCACCAATTTCCACTTCAAGCGCCAGGCTCACTTCTTCAATCTTTCCTTCTCTAATATAAACACATCCCAGCATGTACATAAACAAAACACAACAACCCCCCGCCCCCAACAAACCAAAAGACTAACCTGCATACACAGTTTTCCCTTCAGGGATAGAATAAGAGAAAGAATTAACCACGTGACAGACCGTAGACACATCATTTAATAAACTACTGGAGGCACTCAGACACTATGACTAAAAACTTGAGGAAATGGTCCTTAATGAATAGAATTGGGACTGAACCAAACCTCTGACCAGCCCTGAAATTTGGGGGTGTTTGAAAGCTGTACCTGGATCTGGATATAAAGTTTTCCAGTGCTCCCTGTCTTTCTAATGGTTCAACCCGAATCCCCAGATCCAAGCATTTCTTAACTTAGTTGTATATGAAAGATAGATTTGGATCTGAATTTTGCACTGGAGCTCATCACTACATGTGAGAGTGAGCACACAACATGACTAACTAAGTCCAAGAGGGAGAAAGGTCAGGCGCAAAGTGGAGATGGACTGCAATATCATATAGAGGAAGAGGGAATAGAAATGAACAAAATAAAGAGAAGGTCAGTAGCAGTAACTACACCTGAGATAACAATATTTATGATGGTGAACCAGGTGAACCAACAATCAACCCTGGAAGGATGGTCCAGAGGTTGGCATGGTAGGCTGGGCTGAAGGAGACAGTGGTTCAATCATGCTCGGCTACAGCTATTCTATGTGATGTTGGACAGATGACGTTTAAATTAAGGAGAGTTAGATGCCTGAAATACCTCTAAAAATATTCTCTGTGCCTTCATTCCTCAACTGTAAAATTGGTATAATATCCCTTGCCTACCTCAGAGTGATTTGTGAGGATAAATAAATTAAAGATTGTGAGGTGCTGACATACTACAGTGATGGGGGCCATATCAGTACCATGGATAGATTATTATTATTGTTGTTGTTGTTATTGTATTAAGTATGGTAATGAAAGGTTCATTGCACCAGCAAAGGGGAGATAGACTATTGCTGTAGACTTTACTTTTCCAGATGAATTCCTGTAGAGGACTAGCAACACTTTTGCATCCAACATAAACAGTTTTTCTTAAACCAAGGAACATATATGACCAGATCCTGTTTCCACTGGAGCCTATTAGAGTCTCGCCATTGACTTCAGTGGCAGCAGGAATTAGCTCCAATAAATTAAAATATTGAAATATACTCTCCTTCCCTCCCAGCCACAAACTATAATGTAGCTCTAATCAAAGAAATAGATAACGAAATTGACAGATGATACTGCATATGTTCTGAGGTCAAAATCTGGGCTCCATAAAACAATGTTTTTGCATTTTCTAGTTGTATCATTCAAATAAACTGAGTTGAACAACAAACCAAAACATGCCTAGAGTGACAAACAGCATTTTAATGTGCTGTTTTAGCATTTCTCTCTTTAGTGTCTGTCAAAAGAATCCCCAAGAGATGCAATTTCTGAATACTAAATAAGCAACTAATATCAAAAGTGCCTCTACGCTGATCTTCTCCACTATTACTGCTGATGCTCTTTGGCTTGCCTGTTAACATGAGGTCTTCCCCTCATCTGAACAGTCCTCAGATTTTACAATACAAGAGGTCATTACTATTATTTGTTGATTTATTTACACTGTCATTAGTATGTGAGGCACTTTACAGACAAAGAACATAGCACATGACTGCCCCAAATATTTTAGAATCTAGTTTAGACACAACACAGTGAAGGATGACAGTAAACAAAGAGAGGGCCCAGAAAATTTGGGAGAATAAAGTTTACAACAGTAAAAGATCATGGGATATGTTTTATTGTATGTGCAGAGTTTGTTAGCTCCTCTTTAGACTTTTCTGTGAAAAATAATGTAATGTATTAGGGCATGTGGTGCTTTGACTGAACACTAAGATGCAGGACAGTTGTGGAAGGCTTAGTGAAATTAAAAGGAGTACTTGGTTGCTGGGTGGAGAGTTGAAGGAGAATGAGGTTTTGTGGTGCACAGTATCTAGGAGGCTATTCCAGAACTAGTATGGTTGCATGGAAAAAGGCACAGACCCTGAGTGGGAGAAGGAGACAAAGAGAGCATCAAGGTGCACCACATTGGCAGAGCATAATTATAAGTGACAAAATGACAGTGAAGGCAGAACTATGAAGGTGAGTATGAGAAGCCTGAGTGTGATGTAGAAAGAGAAAGTGAAAGAGCTATCAGACATTGTCGGAGTAGGGAGTGAGGAACACAATATAAAAGACCGTTTGTTGACTTGACAGTGCAATGTGAGAATCTGGGAGGCCAGAAAGAAGGAAATTGAAAAAAAAAAGTTAGAGAAGATCGATTTTGCAATAGTGTTGGAGAGAAAGGGACAGATTTTGAAATTGTAAGATTTAGGAAGTCCATACATGGGGGGGAAAGAGAGAAATGGTTATGATACTTATATTTCTACCATGGAGCACTGGAAGGATGGTAGAGTTGTTAACTATGACAAGGAAAGATGTAAAGGAGAAGGCTTTGGTGGGAATATAAGGGATTTCATAGATTTCAAGTCCTCAAAGGACCTTTGTGATCATTCAGTGTGACCACCTGTATAACACAAGACATAGAACTTCCCCAAAATAATTCCTAGAGCAGATATTTTAGAAAAAACATCCAACATTGATTTTAAAATGGTCACTGAAGGAGAATACCCTTGACCCATAGTAAGTTGTTCCAGTGGTTAATTACTCACACTGTTAAAAATGTATGCTTTATTTCCAATCTGAATTTGTCTAGTTTCAACTTCCAGCCATTGGATTGAGTAATACCTTTCTTTGCTAGATTGAAAAGCCCATTATTAAATATTTGTTCCCCGTGTAGGTACTTGTAGACTGTAATTACCCCGTAACCTTGTCTTTGTTAAACTAAATAGATTGAGCTCTTTGAGTCTATCACTGTAAGACATGTTTTCTAATCCTTTAAACATTCTCATTGCTCTTCTCTGAACCCTCACCAATTTATTAACATCCTTCTTGAACTGGACACCAGAAGTGGACACAATATTCCAGCAGCAGTTACATCAGTGCCAAATACAGAGGTTAAATAAACTCTCTATTTCTACTTGACATCCCCCTGTTAATGCATCTGAGGAGTGTATTGGCCCTTTTGGCCACCGCATTGCACTGGGAGTTCATGTTCAGCTGATTATCCACCACGATCCCCAGATCTTTTTCAGAGTCACTGCTTCCTAGGATAGATTCCCCTATGCCTAATTACTACATTCTTTGTCCTTAGATGTATACACTTTAATTTAGCCATATTAAAACATATTGTTTGCTTATGCCCATCTTACCAAACAATCCAGATCACTCTAAATCAGTAACCTGTCCTCTTCATTATTTACCACTCCCCCAATTTTTGTTACCTGCAAACTTTATCAGTGATTTTTTATTTTCTTCTAGGTCATTAAGAAAAATGTTAGATAGTGTAAGGTCAAGAACCATTCTCTGCAGGACCCCACTAGAAAAACAGCTGTTCAATGATGTTTCTGGGTGTACAGTTACATTTTGAGATCTGTCAGTTAGCCAGTTTTAATCCATTTAATTTGTGCCATGTTAATTTTATATATTTCTAGTAGTTTTTAATCAAACTGTCATGTGGTATCAAGTCTCAAATGCCTTACAAAAGTCTAAATTTATTACATCAATTACATCAATATTACCTTTACCAACCAAACTTGTAATGTCATCAAAAAAAGATACCAAGTTAGTTTGACAGGATCTGTTTTCTATAAATCCATGTTGATGGGCATTAAGTATATTACCCTCCTTCAATTCTTCATTGATTGAGTCCTGTGTCAGTTGCTACATTATCAATATCAGACTGACAGGCCTATAATTACCTGTGTCACCCCATTTACCCTTTTAAAATATTGGCACAACACTAACATTCTTCCAGTCTTCTGGAGCTTCCCCAATATTCCAAGATTTATTGAGAATCAACATTAACAGTTCAGAGTGCTCCTCAGCAACTCTTTTAAAACTCTTGGATGCAAGTTATTCAGACCTGATGATTTTTAAAATGTCTAACTTTAGTAGTGCAGTTTAGTGCAGCACACCAACACAGAAAGGGTTAAAGAGAGCTTATGGGCCCACCTAGTCTTGCACTGCTATGCCTACAGCCAATGCCAGGTCTGGTGGGAGAAGAAAAGGAGAGAGAAACTGGCTGACTGGTGGAGAGGCAGTATCAGGGCTAGGCCATGTGTGGCCTGCGTGCACCAGTCAGATGATAAATTGTGGCCAGGAGATGAGTAGCCACGTCAGGATTGAGATGGATCAGAAAGTCAGGCTGAGGATGAACCAGGGTCAGAAGCAGGATTCTAGGGTCTACAGCAAGCAGGGTCTGGAGCAGAAGTAGGCAGGCAGTTTGCTTTGTTGCTCTGATACCTCACCATGATGACTTCCTGGTTTAAATACCAGCATCGACCGATCAGTGGGCTGTAAGGGGCTGCCACTCAAACCCTGATGGGTGGAACTTTCTGTGGAGCCTAGATCCACAGGGTCCTCCAGGAGCAATGCAGCCTAACCTTCCAGTGCTGCTGTTTAAGCATCAGCAACCCAGAACCCCCATAATCCCACATTCTGGTCCTAAAGGTTCTCAGAGGCAGAAGCTAGCAGCCTCCCTACATGAGGGGAGCATGATTAGGTGCCAGACAGCCACTGGGGAAGAAACACTGCATCCCTGAATGAGGGAGACAACTGAGGAGCACCCAAGCAGTGAGCGAACTGTGTGATTAAACTATAGAAATTTTGTGGGCCCCTCCAATCTTATGGTCACCCTGCCAAAAGGGACCTGAGGCTGCAGCAAGATACTACAAGAGGATGCTACAGATTGTTTGAATATAGTGGCTGTGCCACAAGCTGAAGAGACAGAGGTCTGTCGAACTCTGTCACTGAACTGCTTTATCATGTCCATGTTTAAAGTGGCCTCAAGCTCGTGAAATGCCTGGGCCTGGGTATTGCAACAGACGTCGTCTGCGTAAATGAACTTTTGTGACTCCGTTGTTGGCAGGTCATTGATGTAAAGGTTGAACAGGGTTAGCGAAAACACAGAGCCTTGGGGTAACCCATTGCTCTGTCTTCTCCACATTTCACGAACTTGATGCCACCTTAAACCGGGACATGAAAAAATTAGCTGACTACTGTAAGACTTGGCACCTCCAGCCAAGCATCATAAAAACAGTCTCCAGTTTGTTCGGTCTTCATCACGCCAGTGCAACCCAAGAACTGAATGTTTATCTCAATGGTCAGAAGGTGAAGCGTGAAGTAGAACCGGTCTATCTAGATGTGACCTTAGACTGCACACTGAGTCACCATGCCCACCTGAAGAAGTTAGCAGCTAAAGTTAAGACACACAAAAATAATCATAGCAAACTGGCAGGTTTGTCATGGGGTGCCCATGCTCCAACTTTGCGGACATCAGCTCCTGCCACCTCATATTCAGTGGCGGAGTACTGCGCACCAGTCTGGAGTCAATCGTCACACACCAAACTGGTGGATACCCAGTTACATGCTGCCATGGGTATCATCTCTGGCACCCTGCATCTGACTTCACGCCCGTGGCTTCCAGTTCTGAGCAATATTGCTCCTCCTCATATCAGATAAGAGGTTGCCACTGTCAAGTTACTGGAGAAAGTACACGGCAACTCAAGCCTGCCGCTGCACAATGACCTATTTAAAAGAACAGCTGCACGTTTGCCATCATGTTGCCCATTATGGTCTCATCCATCATGCCAGGATGTTAGGGCAGAAACAGTCTGGTGAGAGGAATGGATATTTGTTATAATCTCCAACCAGTCCTCCCATTGCTGATCCTACAATTTGCCTGCCTGGTTTTCACCTGCCCCATCGCCAGTGGTCCCTGCTGAACAGGTTCTGGACTGGGCAAGGTCTCTGTGCAGCCAACCAGTATCGCTGGGGCCTTCATGACAGCCCTTTGTGCAGCTGTGGTGCAACACAGACAATGACACACATTGTTGATGAATGCCTGCTGACTAGGTTCAGCAGTGGCCTAGAAGAACTGCTTGATGCCACTGAAGATGCCATTGCTTGGCTAGATGACTATGCACACGCTAAATAAATAAACTGACCTGCTAGGTGACCTTGGGCAACTCACTACACTGCTCTGTGCCTCAATTTCTATGTATAAAATGGGTGTGTGTGATACCTCTTTTGTAATGTACTTCAAGATCTACTGATGAAAAGCATTATATAAAAGCTAGGTATTATTATAGTTTCCTTTTTTGACAGTATATTTACCAACTGAATTAAGGAGTACTCTGTCTAAATCAGTGGTCCCCAAACATTTTACCTCTTGCCCCTCTCTGCATCCCCACTCCTGGAGCCAGGGCCAGGAGCTGGGTTGTGGCTTGGGGGCGGGGGGGGGGGGGGGGGACACGGACAAGGGTAAGGGGGCCAATATGGGGCCACAGCTGAGAGTGGGCATGGGGCTGGGAGCAGAGCCTCGGCTGGGGGCTGGGGCACTATGTGCGGAGCCCCAGGCATGGGACTGGCAGCCAGGACCCTGGGTGCAGGGCTGGCAGCCAGGGCCTCAGACACGGGGCCGGCACCTGGGGCCCCAAGCATTCCCTCACCACCCCCAGACCTGAGCCGTGCCCCCCAAATTTTCCTCTGTGCCTCACTAGGGAGTGCACCCCACAGTTTGGGGACCTGTGGTCTAAATTAAATATATAAAATAGCTTAGCCAGAGATGTGGTCATTTAAGTTACTATAAGGAGTTTAACTAACTAAATACATCAAAACTGAGAAAACTTACTAAGCCTGTTTTAAAATGGTTTAAAATCCAGGTTGAGAAAGTAATCACACACACACAGCTTGCTGTTGTGGCTTTATAATCCAGTAGGTGTAAAATTGAAATCCATACATGAGTATGGGAGAACTATTTTAAGTAATTAGGGCAAAGCCTTTGTTAGATTGTGTTAGACATAAAACATCCAGGATAAAGAATGAAAATATGATCCAAATAGGCCATGTTATAAACTTTGCAAAATACAGAATGATTTTAAGTAGCAAACTTTATTAGTGTTGAGCAGTTTTACATTATGTTTTACATTATTTTTTGTAGCACTAATGCATTTCAGTTTGTGGCATGATTTTCTCTTCTTCTCTCTTCTCTCCCTCCTTTCTTTGTCATCCTAAACTCTACCAAGCTCTCCCCCTAGTAACTTGGGAGTCATCTTTGACTCTGCCCTCTCTCCAGACCCCCATATCAAGGCTGTATCCAAATCTTTCTGCAGACTATCTATAAAAGCTCACCTTTTTTTCTCCATCCAGATTGGCAAAGCTCTCATGCAGGCCCTGATCATCTCGTGCCTTGAGTGCGGAACTGCAACCTCCTCTTTTTCTGGCCTTGACTGCTGAAACCTGGTCCTATACAGGAGCTTTCCTGTTTCAGCTCTTCAACCATGTCATGTGACTCTCCCCTCTGCTCACTCTGAGTCCCTCCTGTAGTCCTTGGTGTAGACATAGATCTGTGGAAGAAACAGGCCATATTTTTGCTATTGGTAAGCAGGTAGGGTGAACAGAGGTCCTGATTTTACAGGGACGGTCACGATATTTGGGGCTGTGTCTTATATGGGTGCCTATTACCCCTCACCCCTGTCCCAATTCTCCACACTTGCTCTCTGTCACTCTATAAGCAGGAGAATGACAGTTACATCCTGACAGTGTGTTTAAAACAGTGCTGAGTGTTTGGTTCTAAAGTTAAAAGGGGTGGGATACTTCTAGACATAACCACTGGGGAAGCTGTTCTCTGGGGCTCCTGCCAGACAGAACAGCATCACCACTTTGGGAAGCATGAGGATGGGAACAGGAAGATTGACTAGACTAGAAAAAGGAGGGAGTAAGATGCAGAGGCTGATGAGGGTGTGGGGAGATGGCTGAGCTCTTCAACGTAGCCACTTTATTGTTTAAACTGTGAGGCAGTCAGAGAAGCACAATCCAAAGGGAGTTCAAAGCAAATGAAAGTTTGGAATAGCCCTGTATAGAAAGGAGAGTCCTGTCCAGGTTGGTTAAAGACATACTTAGAGAAGTGACTGTAAGTAATTATTTCAGTCTGATTGTGAGTGAGTTCTGTTGTTCTGTGTATTTCTTCTTTTCAGAGTGCAACAGGGAAGGCTTCTACTGTGGCACTATGAGATAGCTGGCCAGAATGCACTCACATCAAGACATTTAGGAAGAGTGTGAGGTGGTGGTTGAAACCTGGCTCAGATGGTGTGCTGTCTGGGCAGAAACTGAACCATGTTACATGGAACAACTTTAAGCAGGTACAGAATCACAGCTGTAGTGAGGACAGATTGCTAGAGTAAAAAAAAAACATTCTCCAGGAATAGAAAGGATTGTGGAAAACACTGGACTAATATTGGTGACACATTGAGAATGTGGGACTACATTAGGATTTCTTGAGGCCAGGTATTGAGAAAAGAAGAGCTGATGATCCTCTGTCAAAGGTCCCTTGTCTGAAAGGCAAAGTTCAGGAGGAAAAGCATAATTGTAGTGCATGTTGCTGAATTAAATTGCTGGAACTGATCCCTTTTTCAGTAATACCTATCAAAGTGACCCCATCCTGATGAAGTATTATTAGAATATATCACAAGAGCTAGGCAGTCATAGGGATATACGATACAAAGGATGGTGCAATTTAGGGAGAATCAGAGCAGAAACAGATTTACAGTATTTTAATGACAGTATAAAGGTCAGTAGACAGAGCACAATACTTTACTGGCACTAGGTAGGAATATTCAAGCCTCTCTAATATTGCTGGTGCCATAATGTCAAATTTGCAATCCCCATTTTAATATTAGGAAGTATTCAAAAGTTGATGCTTGTACCAATCTTTGAATGGCAGGTCTTCCCACTGAGAAAAAAATCATTGTATTTTTCTTTGCTTTGCTAACAAAATCAACTAAATAATAACAACATAACAATTTGGGCAATTTGAGATTTTAATTTTATTTATTTCTCATTTTATATACTTGCCAACTGTTACTAATGTATTAACTTGTAAAAACTTGAATTAAAAAATATAAGAAATTGGATGGGAGAGGCCTGAGAGTCAGCTAATGTAAAAAAAAAAATCTCATTAGTAATATTGAGTAGACTTTTGTCAGTTTCACTAAAATTATTTGTAGTTCAATGTCAGAAATATATATATATAAAATAGGGGGTAAAACTAGCTAATGGGGGAAATGCCCTGTCTTCTAAGGAATCTGTTTTGCTTGCCCCCCCCCACACTTTTAAACTTATAATAGTGTGTGTACATGGCATACTTCAACTTTCTGATTTGCATGTTTGTGTTGTCACACAGCTAATTTAAACGCTAATGACTATATCAAGTGCTCAAAATAAAACTTGTCCAATCAGATTTAACGATGAGGATGCTTATATTCTGCATGGCCCTAGGCTCTGAGGATCAAAGTCACGGACAATTAATTTGTGGAACACTTTGTAATCAATGAGAAAAACACATTTTAATACACAAAACATTTTCAGCACTTATGTCTTCAAAATCCCAAAAGATTTACAATCATTTTAGCCTTTTGTACATATAGGATACCAAATATTCTTTCGTCATGATCTTCAGGATGTACATAGAGCACGAGTAGTACCTCACTCCACACAGGCCTTGTCTACACCTGGGGTTCTCAACCTTTTTCTTTCTGAGCCCCCCCCCACTCGCCCCATGCTTTAAAAACTCCATGGCCCAGCTGTGCCACAATAACTGGTTTTCTGCACATAAAAGCCAGGGCCGGCCTTAGAGGATAGCAAACAGGGCAATTGTCTGGGGCCCCATGCCACAGGGCCCCTCTGCGAAGCTACATTGCTCAGGCTTCGGCTTCAACCCCGAGTGGTGGGGCTCAGGGCCCCGGGCTTCAGCCCCATTTGGTGGGGCCTTCGACTTTCTTCCCTGGTCCCCAGCGAGTCTAATGCTGGCCCCACTTGGTGGACCCCCTGAAACCTGCTCATGGCCCGCCCCAGGAGGTCCCGGACACCTGGTTGAGAACCACTGGTCTACACTACGCAATTTTGTCGACAAAAGTCAGGTTTCTTCGACAAAACAATGGAGGTGTACACACTGCAGTGCTCCTTCTGCCGACAAAATAAAACCACCTTGTTGAGAGGTATAGAGCTTTTTGTGGCAAAGTTACATTGACAAAGTGTCAGTGTAGACAAAGCGCTTGGTTATGTTGCTGTAAATGGCCTTCACGAGGTGTCACAAAATGCCCATCCTGACCACCCTGGTCAGCAATTTGAACTCTGCTGCCCTGCACCCACAGTCATCTGCCCCTCCCCCTTTAAAAGCCTGGGAATGTTTGAAATTTCACTTCCTGTTCCTTGGCATGGACAGCGTACATCACATCTTCCCAGATGACCATGGTGATCCACACAGCAAATGCTCTCCTGCTTGGGGCACACCTGAGTTTTTGGATCTGCTGGCACTGTGGGGAGAAAAGGCTGTGCAGTCCCCAGCTCCGCTCTAGCTGTAGGAACTTTGATACCCTACAACTAGATTTCTCATGGCTTGTTGGATAAGGACTAAAAACAGGACATGCATTAGTGCTGTGAGAAGAGAAAGGAGCTGAAGCAGGCATAACAGAAGGCAAGGGAGGCAAACCATCACTCTGGTGCTGAGCCAAAACCTGCGGCTTCTATAAGGAGCTGGATGCCATCCTTGGCGGGGACCCCACCTCCACTGCCAAGAGCCCTGTGGATACTTCGGCAGAACTGGAGGTGGCAAACAGTGAACTCAACACTGAGGACAAAGTCGTGGATGAAGAGGTCAAGTTGGAGGAAGATGTGGAGCACAAAGCAGGGTAGTCCGGTGGCGCAGTGAGTCAGGAGCTCTTTTCCACTCCAGAAGGGTCTAGCCAGTCCCAGCAGTCCATCTCTGGCATGCATGATGCAGGAGAAAAGCGCCCTGGTAGGTGATCTTGTTGAGTTGACGCTGCTCGGTTATATGAGGTAGAGCTGTCTTTTGCTCTGTATATTCTAGAAGTGGGTGAAAGGATAGAAAGGTACAAGACTAGCTGTGTTTGCGTGTGCTCCACATTTCCCTGTGCAGCTAAGCAGTGCGATGGAACAGTGTGTTAATGCACACCAAGATTTCACAGGAATCCTCCAAAGAAATATCTAGGAAACTTTCCTGGAGGTACTCACCAATCCTTTGCCAAAGGTTCATTAGCAGAGCTGCTTTGTTCCTTCGGTTATTGTAGGAAACTTTCCCATGCCACTTGGCAATCACTTGTGCAGGGACCAGAGCGGCACACAGGCAAGCAGCATAGGGTCTGGGTCTGAAGGTTCATGCGTTCAGTAGATGCACCCTTGCATCCTTGCTTACCCTCAGGAGTGAGATATCAGCTTCAATGACTCCCGCCTGTGGAAAATGGTGGCAAAATTTATAATGTTGTCCCTAGTCACCTGCAGTGATCCTCTTAAAAAACCACATAGATCTTTTGTCCCGTCTTGAACACCTAACCCCCTTCCCTGGTGCCAAACTCACCATGTTTATGGTGTTTGCCAAGATGTGTGCTTGCCAAGGAACAGTGAAAAAGTGATTCGTATGTTAAACCAGATGTATTTTACAATAATGATTCAATGCCACGTGTGAACTAACAGTCATGCTTCTGTGTATTGTTTCTTGTATTTCTGCAGATGTGGCCTTAAGGGGAGCCCTCTACACACCAGTGAAGCGTATCTGTCAGATAAGGAAGTGACTAAGGAGGAGCAAGGAGGACATGCTCAGAGATGTGCTCCAATCCTCAGAGGCTGAAAAAAGAAAATACAGGGACTAGAAAGAGACCCTGAAGGGAAAATTTAAAATAGAAAGGCAGGACAGAAAGGAGAGTGAGGAGCCATTGTAAAGGGCCAGGAGGGGATGACAAGTGGTGGAGGAGCAAACAGAGAAGTTGAAGTCGCTAATCACGCTCCAGACAGAACACACGCATCCTCGTCCCCCCTGCAGCTTATACAGAACTGCTTTCCATGCCCTCATCAAACTCCTCCCACACATTCCTTGCAACTTCCCAGAACGTCTTGGTACTCCGTTCACTACACCCCTTCAGACAGCTTCCAAAATGATAGCTGGACTTACACGACTATGAGAGCCTACACTGCCATACACTCTTATCTTCCTCCCCACCAAGTCGTTTCTGTGTGTTGTTAATTGGTATTTAATAAGAACAAGCTGTCTGAAAGATAACCAATATTTATTTATCTCCTACACATGGTGGTTGCTGCTGATAGTAATACAAAGTGGCAGTTTGATCATTTGCTGACTTTAAATCCCAATCAGGAATCATCACAATTTTCATGCAAGGTGGCAAGTTAACAAAGGATGGCAAAGTGCTGTATAGAAAGACACATTACTGGTGCTCATTGTCAAAATGTTGCCTCAAAGGCTCCCTGATTTGAATAGCCCTCCATTCTACCACTCTAATAGCCCTGGTATCTGGCAGCTCAAATTCAGCAGCCATGCGATCCTTCTCCATGCTCTATCCCAGGGGAAAACGTTCACCCTTAGCCTCACAAATATTATGGAGCATGCAGTAGGCTGCTATGACCACAGGAATATTTTCCTCATTTAGGTCTAACCTGCCATAAAGGCAGTGCCAGTATGCTTTTAATCTGCCAAAGGCATGTTCTAGGGTCCTTCTGTGCCTGCTCAGCCTATTGTTGAAGCACTCCTTGCTGCTGTCAAGGTTTCCCATGTAAGGCTTCATAAGCCATGGGAGTAATGGGTACACTGGTTTTCCCAGGATCACTATGGGCATTTCAACACCCCCCACTGGAATCTTCTGGTCTGGAAAGAAAGTCCCTGCTTGAAGCTTTCTGTACAGGCAGTATTCCTAAAGATGCATGAGTCATGTACCTTCCTGGACCACCCTGCGTTGATGTCAGTGAGACACCCATGGTGATCCACACATAGATGCACACATCTATGTGTGGATCACACATCTATCCACACATAGAGAAGTACCCTTTTCTATTGATGTACTCCATTGCAGGATGGTTCAGGGTCAAAATTGGAATATGTGTGCCATCTATAGTGCCAATCTCATTGATGCAAAGCCCTCCAATATTTCACATGCATTGCCAAGCATCACAGTCCTTTGTAGCAGGATGTGATTAATGGCCCTGCACATTTGCGTTACCACAGTCCCAACAGTCAACTTTCCAACTCCAAACTGATGTGCGACTGACCAGTAGCAGTCTGGAGTTGTCAGCTTCCACACAGCGATAACCACAAGCTTCTCCGCTAAGAGGGCAGCCCTTGTTTTGGTGTCCTTGCGTCGCAATGCGGGGGTGAGCTCCACACACAGTTCCTGGAAGGTGGCTTTCTGCATCCAAAAGTTCTGCCACCACTGCTCATCATCCCAGATCTGCATAATGCTGTGATCCCATCAGTCAGTGCTTGTTTCCTGAGCTCAAAGTGACAGTCCACCATGTTCAGGACTGACCATTGGGGCACTCCACTTGATACCGGCTGCCAACTAGACATGGAGCCATTGATCGCTACCCGCTGAGCCCGACAATCTAGCCAACTTTCTATCTACCTTATAGTCCATTCATCCAGACTGTACTTCTTTAACTTGCTGGCAAGAATACCATGGGAGACCGTGTCAAAAGCTTTGCTAAAGTCAAGGAACAACACGTCCACCACTTTCCCCTCATCCACAGAGCCAGTTATCTCGTCATAGAAGGCAATTAGATTAGTTAGGCATGACTTGCCCTTGGTGAATCCATGCTGACTGTTTCTGATCACTTTCCTCTCCTCTAAGTGCTTCCGAATTGATTCCTTGAGGACCTGCTCCATGATTTTTCCAGGGACTGAGGTGAGGCTGACTGGCCTGTAGTTCCCAGGATCCACCTTCTCCCCTTTTTTAAAGATGGGCACTACATTAGCCTTTTTCCAGTCGTCCGGGACTTCCCCCGATCGCCATGAGTTTTCAAAGATCATGGCCAATGGCTCTGCAGTCACATCCGCCAACTCCTTTAGCACTCATTGGGAGTGGATGAGTCATTACACTAACTAAAAACTATTTCCCCATGCTAATTTTCCCCCACTGTTACTCACACCTTCTTGTCAACTGTTTGAAACGGGCCATCCTGATTATCACAACAAAAGTTTTTTTTTCTCCTGCTGATAATAGCCCACCTTAATCGCACCCCCCATTTTTTCATGTTTTCTCTCTCTATATTTATATCTTCCTACTGTATTTTCCACTGCATGCATCTGATGAAGTGGGCTTTAGCCCAAGAAACCTTATGCTCAAATAAATTTGTTAGTCTCTAAGGTGCCACAAGTACTCCTCACTCTTTCTGCTGATACAGACTAACATGCCTACCACTCTGAAACTTGGATTCGTCTGTATTTCAGTGGATGGGTGTTGAAGATTTTGAAATGCAGCTCTTTCAGTTAAAAAGCTCAAAATTGTGGGCTTCAAAGTTTGGAGATCTGCAGAGTGCACTTGAAGCTACGGAGAGAGATCATAGGGCCTCTATTCTGACCTGCTGGATGTCCCTGCCAGAGAAATTTAACTGTTTGAAGAAAATTGCGTTTGCAATGCTTTCAGCATTTGGATCCACATACCTGTGTGAACAGGTATTTTCACACATGAAATCTGCCCTCTGTCCCTCTCGGAGCCGGTTAACAACTGATCACTCAGAAGCCTGTGTGCAGCTTAAAATATCCAAATACGTGCAAGACATTGGAAAATGCAGCAAGGAAAGCAAGGCAAAGAGGTGGTTAAACAGCATATAGACAAAGCCCTCTTTCAGGAATTTCAACGAAAGCACCAATACCCAGGTTTTGGATGCAACTCTTTTCCAAGAATTGACTCTCGTTAATGAGATTAAGGTGGAGAGCAAACTCTCCTTCTGCTTTAAACAGCTCTGCCAAAAAAGAAAGTAAATCACAAAACTAACAACAATGTAGCACTTCTTCAGACTAAACAGTACTTGAATGCATAAAGGGGTAACTGTGTAGTGATGATGACAATATCACTGTGGTCAAGAGCTTTGTGGGATTCAGAAAAGGATCAAACACTTATATGAATAATGAGAATAACCAGTTGTATTAGATAGGATAAAAAGCCACACCAGCAGTTTGGCAGAGATGTAAACCAAAATCATTCAGGGCATAAGCCAAAATTAAGGATGGAAGTTGGAAAGAAATTTCCTCTATGGGTAAGCTATTCCACTATTACCCACTTCAGACTTTCTTATACTTTCCACTAGAGTTGATAGTAGTGGTCATAGTTGGAGACAGCCTACTGAAGTAGATGGACCAGTGGCATCTTCAGGCATGGCAATGCCCAGGTGGTGACTTGTCATTACACCAAAACCCAGCCCAGGAGTAAATTGTCATAAAAGACATCTAGATCTGGGAATGACCCTGGGTTTCTGGTTCTTAATCTGTTGCAGCTCAAGTCCATTAGAGAGGTGGCCAGCACATGATTGGCCCCTTCTATTCAAGTGCCTCCCTTAAGTCAATACTGAAAATCACTAGTAATCCTTGTGAGAGGAGACTGAATAGTACCATCATGATAAACAAGGCTGCAATGGGAGTCACTGGAAAAGACTCTGAAGGGCAAGGGCCATGTTAGGAATCATTACCATTCCACCTGCGGTTTTGTTCAATATCTTCATTAATGATCTGGAAGATGGCGTGGATTGTACCCTCAGCAAATTTGTAGATGACACTAAACTGGGAGGAGTGGTAGATAAGCTGGAGGATAGGGATAGGATACAGAGGGACCTAGACAAATTAGAGGATTGGCCCAAAAGAAATCTGATGAGGTTCAACAATGACAAGTGCAGAGTCCTGCACTTATGATGGAAGAATCCCATGCACCGCTACAGTCTAGAGACCGAATGGCTCGGCAGCAGTTCTGCAGAAAAGGACCTAGGGGTTACAGTGGACAAGAAGCTGGATATGAGTCAACAGTGTGCCCTTGTTGCCAAGAAGGCCAATGGCATTTTGGGATGTATACGTAGGGGCATTGCCAGCAGATCGAGGGACATGATCATTCCCCTCTATTCGACATTGGTGAGGCCTCATCTGGAGTACTGTGTCCAGTTTTGGGCCCCACACTACAAGAAGGATGTGGAAAAATTGGAAAGAGTCCAGCGGAGGGCAACATAAATGATTAGGGGACTGGAACACATGACTTATGAGGAGAGGCTGAGGGAACTGGGATTGTTTAGTCTGCGGAAGAGAAGAATGAGGGGGGATTTGACAGCTGATTTCAACTACCTGAAAGGGGGTTCCAAAGAGGATGGATCTAAACTGTTCTCAGTGGTACCAGACGACAGAACAAGGAATAATGGTCTCAAGTTGCAGTGGGGGAAGTTTAGTTGGATATTAGAAAAACTTTTTGGTGGTGAAGCATTGGAATGGGTTACCTAGGGAGGTGGTGGAATCTCCATCCTTAGAGGTTTTTAAGGCCCAGCTTGACAAAGCCCTGGTTGGGATGATTTAGTTGGTGTTGGTCCTGCTTTGAGCAGGCGGTTGGACTATATGGCCTCCGGAGGTCCCTTCAAACCCTGATGTTCTATGATTCTATCTTTGATTAATGCAGATACAAAGAAAGCCACACAAGCCAAAAAGAAACGAAAAAACGGGGAACTAAAACAACAAAAATCTGTATCAAAAACCCTTCTCAAACTAAAATGAGAACTGGAATGGTAACGTAATATAACAAGAAGGTGACTTTTAGACTTTGATGCAGATGCTTCCTATCCTCCAGCATGAGTCACACATATTGTTGGTTTATTTATAACAGTACTGCCATGTTCAGCAGTAATGTAAATCCTTATAATAAAATAGAGAGAGAGTGCACACAGCAGGGTTAGTGCTGCTATTCCACATATTTTCTTTAATAACACCTGGGGGCCTGCAGGAGCTGACAGCTCCGAAAGCAGTGGCTGTTGACAAGGCATAGCACAGCATTACTCCTTAAACTACTTTTCAAATGCAGTGATCACTGAAATCAGCAGAAACTCATTCTAAATGCGTAAATGGAAGGAAGTAACATTAGTGAATAAGCATTTCAAAGGCTGCCAGAGAAAAAAAAATGTCTGTGCTCTCCTTTAAAAGATTCATATATGAAAGAAATGAAAATCCTAGACTTTGTCTCTTTTTAAGAGCAATGCAATGATATTGGAAAGGTAGTGGGTTGATAAAAGCAACAGGGCTTTGGGATTGAAACCTACTGTTGAAATGTTTGCTGGATCTACCTTTTCAGCTCTGTTAAACTGTATTTTTAAATTCTTGGCCTTACCTGTCATAGAGGGATGTACACGTCCCAAATTTGCAGGTCGGCTCAATGTTTGCCTTTCATCAGAAAAATAACCTTTGAAACTGAAACTCTTAAAATGAAAAAAAATCTGGGGATCATATGGCTCAGGAGACTGGGAATTTGGATTCAGAGCTGTTCAGCTGTCAATTGGTTCAGGTTGCTAATGACAGAAGGTCATTGTCATAGGATGGCTATTTCATGCCCTAGGTGAAATGTGTTGGTGGCCCCATTGCAGTAATGCTTTTTGTTCAACAATTGTTCACATCACAAAAAACAGTGTCGCAGAATTGGTTTAAGAGTAACAGCCGTGTTAGTCTGTATTCGCAAAAAGAAAAGGAGTACTTGTGGCACCTTAGAGACTAGCCAATTTATTTGAGCATAAGCTTTCGTGAGCTACAGCTCACTTCATCGGATGCATACTGTGGAAACTGCAGAAGACGTTATATACACAGAGACCATGAAACAATACCTCCTCCCACCCCACTCTCCTGCTGGTAATAGCTTATCTAAAGTGATCACTCTCCTTACAATGTGTATAATAATCAAGTTGGGCCATTTCCAGCACAAATCCAGGTTTTCTCACCCTCCGCCCCCCCCCCCCCACAAACTCACTCTCCTGCTGGTAATAGCCCATCCAAAGTGACCAATCTCTTTACAATGTGTATGATAATCAAGTTGGGCCGTTTCCAGCAGAAATCCAGGTTTTCTCACCCCCCCCCCTTTTTTTTTTTTCCAAAAACCACACACACAAACTCACTCTCCTGCTGGTAATAGCTTATCCAAAGTGACCACTCTCCTTACAATGTGTATGAAAATCAAGGTGGGCCATTTCCAGCACAAATCCAGGTTTTCTCACCCCCCCTCCCCCAAAACACACACACACAAACTCACTCTCCTGCTGATAATAGCTTATCCAAAGTGACCACTCTCCCTACAATGTGCATGATAATCAAGGTTATGCATCCAATGAAGTGAGCTGTAGCTCACGAAAGCTTATGCTCAAATAAATTGGTTAGTCTCTAAGGTGCCACAAGTACTCCTTTTCTTTTTGAGAATTGGTTTAGGCAATCTTACCAGAGGGGACAAAGATTAATTAAGAATGGAGCGTGAACTACTCTTTCACTTTTAGATGTGGTCCCGCCAGGCAGTGATAAGGATAGCATCTGTAATACCATTCCCAATGCTGTGCCTTTGGGACCCAGTGCCACTCTCAGATACATAACCTACCACCCATTGAGTATTGATGGGCAGAGCACTTCTGTTTGTCCAGGCAGAAATGGGCACTTTATGTTGGTTTAATTCACATGGCTGCCAATCCAGCAATTGTCACAAGTCACTTAAAAAATATAAAACAGTTTTAGCTTTGTAATGATTTGAAGAACCGGCCTGTACAGATGTTGGTTGATATTATGAAGTTGTTACTATGAAAACTGAAACATGAATGCCTCTCTGTCTGTATATTCACCATGAGCTAACAGAGTTGTATTACATCTTTCCCAGAACAGGACAAATGAAACATCATCAACATAAACAACTGTACTCTGACCACACAATAGTTATACTAAGGGTGCCCAAGGTGGGAAACTTCTCTCCATCTTCCCTCAACAGGGTCTGGGGCTTGGGGAGTGGAAATTCCCCTAGAAGGACATAGAGGAGGAGGTTATAAAAGGAGTTAGCGCAATGGTCCTGGTCTGTGATTAGGGCTGCTAGGTGCTATAATAATACAAATAAATACAATGGACACATTTTTTAAGGATAACTAAATGATAAGGATTCATTTGATAAGGATTAATTTGCTGGGTTTGGATTCTGGGCTCAATTTAGGACAGCTGGATTTATGAGGCATCAGACTGCATATTTCCATCTCAAAGAGTTTACAAATTGTGTGTTGTTGAAACTGGAGGAGCTTGTAAGTCCCACAAACTGAGTGGCTCAGATTTTCTTCAAAGATGAGGGACATAACATTAAATAAATGGGATTAATGGACCAGTAAAGTTCATAAATGAAGCATTCAGAAATCAGGAAATTCTAGTGCTCCATCTTAATTTTTGTTATCTTGTACATAATTATTCAAATGCATTTTATTTTTATATCACCCTATATTATTTATAAATAATATTTGATATAATACAAAGTGGAAATCCTTATAGAATTTGACACTTAGTATGCCAAACCAATCTAATTTCCTCCTTTGACAGGGTTGCTGGCCTAGTGGATGGTGGGAAGCAATAGACATGATATATCTTGATTTTTAGAAAATATTTTCACATAGTCTCACGTACTCTTAAGCAAACTAGGGAAATGCCATCTAGATGAAACTACTATCAGATGGGTGTACAACTTGTTGAAAGAGGATACTGAACAAGTATTTATTAATGGTTCACTGTCATTTTGGGAGGTTTATCTAGTGGTCCTGGGCATGATATTATTTTATACTTTTATTAATGACTCGGATAATGGAGTGGAGAATATGCTTATAAAATTTTCAGATGACACCATGTTGGGAGGGGTTGCAATCACTTTGGAGGGCTGAAAAGAATTCAAAATGACCCTGACAAATTAAAGAATTGCTGTGAAATCAACAAGATTTAAGTCAATAAAGGTAAATGGAAAGTATTTCACATAGGAAGGAAAAAATCAAGTGCACAACTACAAAATGGGGAATAACTAGCTAGGTGGTAGTGCTGTTGAAAAGGATCTGGAGGTTACAGTGGATCACAAATTGAACATGAGTCAAAAATGTGATGCAGTTACAAAAAAAGCTCATGTGTACTAAGAGGCATATTGTGTGTAAGACAGAGGAGGTAGTTATCCCACTTTGCTTTGCACTGGTGAGGCCTTGGCTGGAGTTTACAATTTGGGGTGCCACACTTTAGGAAAGTTGTGGACAAAATGGAGAGAGTCCACAGGAGAGCAATAAAAATGATAAAGCATTTAGAAATCCTGACCTATAAGGAAAGGTTTAAAAAACTGGGCATGTTTAGTCTTGAGAAAAGACTGAGATGCTGGTGGTGGTGTGTGTGGGGGGTCTGATAGTCTTGAAACGTGGCAAGGGGTGTTATAAAGAAGAGTGTGATCAACTGTTCTCTGAAAGTAGGACACAAAGTAATGAGCTTAAGCTGCAGGAAGGAAGACTTAGGCCTTGCCTATACTGGCACATTTCTGTGCAGTAAAACAGCTTTCTGTTGTGTAACTCTCGAGGTGCACACACTGCCAAGCCACTTAGGGCGCAGAAACTGTGCGGTTGCAGCGCTGTAAAAAACCCACCCCGATGAGAGGTGTAGAGCTTTCTTTGCTGGGGCTACAGCGCCGCGGTGCCAGTGTAGATATCCTGGTCCATTACAGCACAGCAATTGGCCTCCGGGAGGTGTCCCACAATGCCTGTTCTTGCCTTTCTGGTCATCGGTTTGAAGTCTACTGCCCAGCCCTCAGGTGATCAACCATGAGCCCCACCCCTTAAATTCTTTGGGAATTTTGAAAGTCTCCTTCCTGTTTGCTGGGTGACGCGTGCAGTGGTCTCAGCACATCTTTCCAGGTGACCATGCCTGCTTCATGCACCAGGCGATCCCCCGCTTGGAGCAATGCCGAGCTGCTGGACCTCATCAGCATTTGGGGAGAGGAGGCTGTCCAGTCCCAGCTGCGCTCCAGCCATAGGGATTATGATACCGACAGGCAGATTTCACGATGCACGACAGAAAGGGGCCATGACCGGGACACACTGCAGTGCAGGGTCAAAGTGAAGGAGCTGCGGAAAGCCTACCACAAAGCACGGGAGGCAAACTGCTGTTCCGGTGCTGCACCCATGAGCTGCCGGTTCTACAAAGAGCTGGACGCGATACTCAGTAGTGACCCCACCTCCACTGCGAATGACACTGGATACTTTGGTGGCTCGTGTGCCAGTTGAGAGTGGACTGAGCTGGGAGGAGGAAATCTTGGATGAGGATGTGGACGGGGGGATCCAGAGGCAGAGGACGACTCGGAGATCAGAGATGCATGCAGCCAGGAGCTCTTTTCTACCCCAGAGGAGGCTAGCTGATTACAGGTGTTGGAGCTTGGCAAAGTGCAAACAGAAGAGGAGGCCCCTAGTAAGTTGCTTTGATTTTGCGAATCACTGAAGCGAGTTGTTCGGGGCAGGAGGGTTACAGAAAGCAGGCTAGTGTCTGTATGATGCGCATACCACTACATGCCTTGTCTGAGTGGTGGAACAGGGTGTTGATTGACTCCCTCACTTCATGGGAATCTGCCTCAGAGATCTCCATGAAACTTTCATGGAGATACTGGGCAATCCACTGCCACAGGTTCTTTAGAAGGCTTGCTTTGTTTCTTGCCCCATTAAGGGTAGCTTTCCTGCGGCACTCTGCCATCACTGGTGGGGAACATTGCTCCACACAGGTGAGCTGCATAAGGGCCAGGGCGGAAGCCAAAGTGTCAGAGAAGACCCTCCCTTGATTCCCTGATCACCCTCAGCAGCGAGATATCTTCCATAATGAACACAGCCTGTGGAAAATGTGGGGACAGAAATGATTATAAGCCCCCCATCCCTACAGTGCTGGCTCTCCCTAAGAGGCACGTGCCCAGTGTACAGTACAGTCCTGGAACACTGCTTTCACCTGCCTCTGTGGTTACTCACCATTTGGGGGGTCTTGTGGCTCACGTGTGCTTGCCTGGGGTCAGCCAGTTAGTGACAGGTATGTGAATAGTGGCTGTGTTTTAAATCACCGATCAGTGGTCTGTGTGTTGCAAACAATACTGCTTCTGTAAAATGTTGCATTTTGGCTTCAAGGATATGACCTTGGGAGCCCAGCCTACATCTTTGTTATCGCTGGCTGAACAGCTGCGCAGAATTAGAAAGAGGCCACGAAGAACTAAAGAGGACATTCTGTGTGATGTCATGATGCACTCTGTGGCCGAAAAACAAGAATTGAAGGAGTGGTGGGACTGTGAGAAGAGGGACTGAAAGGAGAATGCAGCATGCCAGAATGAAGCCATGGAGTGGCTATTAAATGTTATGGAGTTCCAAGCGGACATGCTCCAGGCACTACTAACACTGCAAACCGAGCAGCTCCACACCCGTCCTCACATACAAACTCTTTCCCATGTGCCCCCCAGACACCGCCAACACACTCTTATCAACTTCCTGGCTCCAGTCTGTACCCACTCCTGCCCCATCACAGTCCAGCCTTGCAGACTCCCAGTACTCACTGCACTCAACACCCACCCCTCTGCAGTTTAGCCCTGCTGAAGTACAGTACTTGCTGCACTGAACTCCAAAGGAAAAGGTTGCACATGATACCTGGTCATACACATATCTTTAACGGTCCTGGGACCCCAGCTCCTCCTGGGACGCTCCCTTCACCCATCCCCCACAGTACTGATGTGTTTTTTTGTTTGTCTGTCTCCTCCGGTTGTTGTTTTTTAATAAAATAATTGTTTTGGTTTGAAAGCAACCTTTATTGCATTAATTGAAAGCAAACAGAGCCCTGCAAAGCAACAGGCAATTTTCTTAAACCTTCATAGTGCATCATCTACTCCAATCACAATCACCTCCGAGCATGACAAGCACTGCACTCCCGAGCATAGCAACAAATATTAGTGGCTTTCAGCTTCAAATTGCTGCCTCAAGGCATCCCTGATCCTTATGGCACTGCACCCCTCTAATAGCCCTGGTCTCTGACTGTTCAAATTCAGCCTCCAGGCTCTGAGCCTCAGCGGTCCAGCCCTGAGTGAGCTTTCACCCTTCCCTTCACAAATATTATGGAGTATACAGCACACGGCTATAAGCATAGGAATATTATCATCAGCCAGGTCTAGCCTCCCATCTAGGCAGCGCTAGCGGGCCTTTAAAGGCCTAGAAGCACACTTAACAGTCATTCTGTACTTGCTCAGCCTGTTGTTGAACCGCTCCTTGCTGCTGTCAAGGTTCCCCTTGTATGGCTTCATAAGCCATGACATTAAGGGGTAGGCAGGGTCTCCCAGGATCACAATGGGCATTTCGACTACCCCTATGGTGATCTTCTGGTCCAGGAAGAAAGTCCCTGCTTGCAACTTCCTGAACAGACCAGTGTTCTGAAAGATGCATGCATCATGCACCTTTCCGGACCAGCCTGTACTGATGTCTGTGAAATGCCCACCATGATCCACAAGCACCTGGAGACCCATAGAGAAATACCCCTTCTGATTAATGTACTCGGTGGCTAGGTGCCTTGGTGCCAGACTTGGAATATGCATGCCATCTATTGCCCCTCCGTAGTTAGGGAAGCCAATTTGTGCAAAGCCATCCACAATGTCATGTGCGTTGCCCAGAGTAACGGTCTTTTGGAGCAGGATACGATTAATGGCCCTGCTTTTTGTCAACACAAGTCCAATGGGCAATTTTCCCACTCCGAACTGGTTAGCGACCGATCGGTAGCAGTCTGGAGCAGCCAGCTTCCACAGTGCAATCACCACGCGCTTCTCCTACGAAAGGGCAGCTCTCATTCTAATGTCCTTGCACCTCAAGGCTGGGGTGAGCTCATCACACAGTCCCATGAATGTGGCTTTCCTCATCTGAAAGTTCTTCAGCCACTGCACGTCATCCCAGAAGTTCATGACGTTCCACTGTGGTCAGCCATTCCGTGAATGGCACAAGCAATCTTGTGTTGTAATTACTATACTATTAGGGACTATTTAGAAAAGCTGGACGAGCACAAGTCCATGGGGCCGGATGCACTACATCCGAGAATGCTAAAGGAGTTGGCGGATGTGATTGCAGAGCCATTGGCCATTATCTTTGAAAACTCATGGCGATCAGGGGAAGTCCCGGACGACTGGAAAAAGGCTAATATAGTGCCCACCTTTAAAAAAGGGAAGAAGGAGGATCCTGGGAACTACAGGCTAGTCAGCCTCACCTCAGTCCCTGGAAAAATCATGGAGCAGGTCCTCAAGGAATCAATTCGGAAGCACTTAGAGGAGAGGAAAGTGATCAGAAACAGTCAGCATGGATTCACCAAGGGCAAGTCATGCCTAGCTAATCTAATTGCCTTCTATGATGAGATAACTGGCTCTGTGGATGAGGGGAAAGTGGTGGATGTGTTGTTCCTTGACCTTAGCAAAGCTTTTGACACGGTCTCCCACAGTATGCTTACCAGCAAGTTAAAGAAGTACGGTTTGGATGAATGGACTATAAGGTGGATAGAAAGTTGGCTAGATTGTCGGGCTCAGCGGGTAGTGATCAATGGCTCCATGTCTAGTTGGCAGCCGGTATCAAGTGGAGTGCCCCAGGGGTCGGTCCTGGGGCCGGTTTTGTTCAATATCTTCATAAATGATCTGGAGGATGGTATGGATTGCACTCTCAGCAAGTTTGCAGATGACACTAACTTGGGAGGAGAGGTAGATATGCAGGAGGGTAGGGATAGGATACAGAGGGCCCTAGATAAATTAGAGGATTGGGCCAAAAGAAATCTGATGAGGTTCAACAAGGACAAGTGCAGAGTCCTGCACTTAGGACGGAAGAATCCCATGCACCGCTACAGTCTAGGGACCGAATGGCTCGGCAGCAGTTCTGCAGAAAAGGACCTAGGGGTTACAGTGGTCGAAAACCTGGATATGAGTCAACAGTGTGCCCTTGTTGCCAAGAAGGCCAATGGCATTTTGGGATATATATGTAGGGGCATTGCAAGCAGATCGAGGGACATGATCGTTCCCCTCTATTCGACATTGGTGAGGCCTCACCTGGAGTACTGTGTCCAGTTTTGGGCCCCACACTACAAGAAGGATGTGGAAAAATTGGAAAGAGTCCAGCGGAGGGCAACACAAATGATTAGGGGACTGGAACACATGACTTATGAGGAGAGGCTGAGGGAACTGGGATTGTTTAGTCTGCGGAAGAGAAGAACGAGGAGGGATTTGACAGCTGCTTTCAACTACCTGAAAGGGGGTTCCAAAGAGGATGGATCTAGACTGTTCTCAGTAGTAGCTGATGACAGAACAAGGATAATAGTCTCAAGTTGCAGTGGGGGAGGTTTAGGTTGGATATTAGGAAAAACTTTTTCACTAGGAGGGTGGTGAAAAACTGGAATGGGTTACCTAGGGAGGTGGTGGAATCTCCTTCCTTAGAAGTTTTTAAGGTCAGGCTTGACAAAGCCCTGGCTGGGATGATTTAGTTGGGGATTGGTCCTGCTTTGAGAAGGGGGTTGGACTAGATGACCTCCTGAGGTCCCTTCCAACCCTGATATTCTGTGATTCTATGATACATGGTGAAATCAATGTCGAACTCCTCTTGCCTTTGTAATTTAAGGAATAACTCCACTGCCACTTGTCATGTGTTAGTGAGAGCGAGCAGCACATTGGTCAACAGTGCGGGATCCATTCCTGCAGACCGAAGAGGCATTCTTGCTCTGCATTTACATAGCTATATATTTCTGAGCACAGTCTTGCCCTTGATATCCAATATGTAGTCTATTGAAGGTTCAAGAATATACTGCACTCAAAACAAGATCTTTACAATTCTTCAGCCTGAACATGAAACTCATTCACATCTTTTTAGGGTTTTTATATTCAACAATATGGCAAGCCAACTGAATATGGAAATGTGATCCTTTGGATCTATGCTAATCACCACCTCAACCACTTTCACATATATATGACATCCCACACCCCAAGGCCAGGCACACCATCCTGAGATAGAGCTGGTTGTATGCAGAGGTTTCCAGTCTGCATGAAAGAACACTGTTGTAGACTGTACTGGTCCAGCTATCGTGAGAGAAAAGCTTGCTCTGCAGTGATGGTATCTGAACAGTGGTAACAATGCCTTTGCAATGCCAAAACATACATTTATGTGTGATTACACGGTGTGTTGCAATGGCTTTTAGATGACAAATCTGAGGAACTGTCCCATATTGGGGTGTCAGTAGAGGAGATTTTGGAATATATACAATAAATCACTTGGAGCAGATGGTTATGAAGGAACCAGACGGTTATGAAGGAAATTGCAGAACTACTAACTGTGGTATGTAACCTATCTCTTAAATCAGCCACTGTACCAGATGACTGAAGAATAGCTAAAGTAACTGATTTAAAAAAAAGAGAGAGACTCATGAGGTGGTCCTGGTAATTACAGGCCCTTAAGCCTAACTTCAATACCAGGCAAATTGGGTGAAACTATAGTGAAGAACAGAATTTTCAGACACATAAATGAACACAGTATATTCGAGAAGAGTCAACACAGCTTATGTAAAGGGAAATCATGCCTCATCAATCTATTAGAATTCTTTGACGGTGTCAACAAACATGTGGACAATGGTGATGCAGTGGATATAGTGTACTGAGACTTTCAGAAAACCTTTAACAAAATCCCTCAGCAAGGCTTTTAAGCAAAGTAGGTACACATGGTATAAGAGGTCCTCTCCTGGACCAATAACTGGTTAAAATATAGGAATAAATGGTCAGTTTCCACAGTGGAGAGAAGAAAATAGTGGGATCTTCCAAGGATCTCTACAGGGACCCGTGCTGTTCAACATATTTGTAAATGATCTGTAAAAAGGGGTAAATAGTGAGATGACACAAAAGTATTCAAGATAGTTAAGTTAAAGTGGACTGCGAAGAGTTAAAAAGGATCTCAAAAAATTGGGTGACCAGGCAACAAAAATGCAGATGAAATTCAATATTGATAAATGCAAAGTAATTCACGTTGGGAAATATAATCTCAACAATACATACAAAATGATGGTGGGGGGGGCTAAACTAGCTGTTATCACTCAAGAAAGATCTTGGAGTAAAGAACGATTAGGAAAGGGATAGATAATAAAACTGAAAATATAATAAGGCCACTATGTAAATCCATGGTATGCCCTCACTTTAAAGATTGCATGCAGTTCTGGTTGCCCCATCTCAAAAAAAGATATATTAAAACTGGGAAAAGTACAGAGAAGGGAAACAAAAATGATCAGGGGTATGGAACAGCTTCCATAAGAGGAGATATTAAAAAGACTGGGACTGTTCAGCTTAGAAAAGAGATGACTAAGGGGAAATATGATAGAGGTCTATAAAATCATGATTGTGTGGAAAAAAGTGAATAAGGCAGTGTTATTGGCCCCTTCAGCATAACACAAGAACCAGGGATGACCCAATGAAATTAATAGGAAGCAGATTTAAAACAAAAAAAGGGAAGTACTTCTTCACACAATGCACAGTCAACCTGTTGAACTCATTGCCAGGGGATGTTTTCAAGGCCAAAAGTATAATGGGCTTCAAGAAAGAATTAGATAATTTCATGGAGGATAGGTCCATCAATGGCTATTAACCAAGATGGCCAGGGATGCAACCCCATTGTCTGGGTATCCCTAAACTTCTGACTGACAGAAGCTGGGACTGGATGTATGAAGACTATAGGTATAGGAATTTGCTAGGTAATGCATAGGTATAACTTAAGGCAGTAATGTAATGTGCCTACAAGGCCTATGTTATAAATATAAAGGGAAAGGTAAACACCTTTAAAATCCCTCCTGGCCAGAGGAAAAACCCTTTTACCTGTAAAGGGTTAAGAAGCTAGGATAACCTCCCTGGCACCTGACCAAAATGACCAATGAGGAGACAAGATACTTTCAAAAGCTGGGGGGAGGGAGAAAAAAAGCCTCTCTCTCTGTCTGTGTGATGCTTTTGCCGGGGACAGAACAGGAATGGAGTCTTAGAACTTAGTAAGTAATCTAGCTAGATATGCGTTAGATTCTGATTTATTTGAATGGCTGAGAAAATAAGCTGTGCTGAATGGAATGGATATTCCTGCTTTTTGTGTCTTTTTGTAACTTAATGTTTTGCCTAGAGGGATTCTTTATGTTTTGAATCTAATTTGAATCTAATTACCCTGTAAGGTATTTATCATTCTGATTTTACAGAGGTGATTCTTTTTACTTTTTCTTCTATTAAAATTCTTCGTTTAAGAAACTGAATGCTTTTTCATTGTTCTTAAGATCCAAGGGTTTGGGTCTGTGTTCACCTATGCAAATTGGTGAGGATTTTTATCAAACCTTCCCCAGGAAAGGGCGTGTAAGATTTGGGAGGATTTTGGGGGGAAAGACGTTTCCAAACAGACTCATTCCCAGTAACTGGTGTTAGACGTTTGGTGGTGGCAGCGAAAGTCCAAGGGAAAAAGGTAAAATAGTTTGTACCTTGGGGAAGTTTTAACCTAAGCTGGTAAAAGTAAGCTTAGGAGGTTTTCATGCAGGTCCCCACATCTGTACCCTAGAGTTCAGAGTGGGGAAGGAACCTTGATGGCCTATAAGACAATACCTTACCTAAACAAGGTATAAGGTCCAAAAGCCTTAACATCAGCAGCTAACCAGGAGTAACCCTGGATCATAAGATATCACAAGACAGAAAGATTAAACTGCTGACAGGTAAAGACTAAAAAGGCTAAACTGCTGACGGGTAACCACAAGATGATCGTTCATAGCAGCTTGGGATATTTTAAGTTAGGAACATCAGCAGATGTGTGACTACCAGAGTGCCATGGTAATTAACTGATGTATAGGCTATTAAGCTTGAGATAAACAGATTAGGAACCTGTTGGAGAAAAGTACCCCAACATTAGTAGGGTGGGGAAATACAGATGAAGAAAAGCGGATGAAGCCCCTACTGAGTATGTATTGGGCACAGTGGCATCAGCATAACACACTATAAAAGTTGAATCCCTGGCCTGTGTGCCTTGGGAGATGTAACTCCTGAGAGAGGCCAGGATGATGACCTCTGGTGGTGGGGATGATGGTGAGGATGATGAGGATGACAAACACTTTGGATCCTCTTGTGTGATGGTGTGATTATATGCTCAGGTGCTCAGATTACTTTCTGTATTAGCTTTATCTGTGTTAGTATTTGTAACTTTACTAATTGTGCTAATAGAACTATTGCAAATTCAGAAGTTTTTTCCTAAGTGTGAGTGTTACAACCATCCCCACTGGGGTTCTGAACTGAACAGTAATTCTGATAATACTGAGACTGATCTTGGGATAAGAACCCACCGAACCTCAGACTGTTAACTGTGAATTCTTAAGTAATCAATATAGTTAATAGACAATCAATAGATGAGGCAACGGAACAGGGAATGGATCACTTGGTGAATTGGCCTGTTCTGTTCATTCCCACTGAAGTATCAGGCACTGACCGCAGTCAGAAGACAGGATACTGGGCTAGATGGACCATTGGTCTGAGCCAGTATAGCCATTCTTATATTCTTATGTTAATACATACTTTTCATAGTGTAGATAGCCCCTCCGCTCATCGTCCTTCTCCCTCCCCAAGTCTTTTTTAATACAGAGGTGGTTGCTAATGGAAGATAACTGTTTTAAAACTCTATAGAGCCATGAGGCCAGAAATGGCACTGAAACCCAAGAATTCCTGGTTCCTAGTGTCTATGATATAGTTACTAGACAACAGTGCATTTTTTTCTGGGATGTTTTCATAGAATCATAGAATATGAGGGTTGGAAGGGACCTCAGGAGGTCATCTAGTCCAACCCCCTTCTCAAAGCAGAACCAATCCCCAACTAAATCATCCCAGCCAGGGCTTTGTCAAGCCTGACCTTAAAAACTTCTAAGGAAGGAGATTCCACCACCTCCCTAGGTAACCCATTCCAGTTTTTCACTACCCTACTAGTGAAAAAGTTTTTCCTAATATCCAACCTAAACCTCCCCCACTGCAACTTGAGACCATTACTCCTTGTTCTGTCATCAGCTACCACTGAGAACAGTCTAGATCCATCCTCTTTGGAACCCCCTTTCAGGTAGTTGAAAGCAGCTGTCAAATCCCCCCTCATTCTTCTCTTCCGCAGACTAAACATTCCCAGTTCCCTCAGCCTCTCCTCATAAGTCATGTGTTCCAGTCCCCTAATCATTTGTGTTGCCCTCTGCTGGACTCTTTCCAATTTTTCCACATCCTTCTTGTAGTGTGGGGCCCAAAACTGGACACAGTACTCCAGGTGAGGCCTCACCAATGTCGAATAGAGAGGAACGATCATGTCCCTTGATCTGCTTGCAATGCCCCTACATATACATCCCAAAATGCCATTGGCCTTCTTGGCAACAAGGGCACACTGTTGACTCATATTCAGGTTTTCGTCCACTGTAACCCCTAGGTCCTTTTCTGCAGAACTGCTGCCTAGCCATTCGGTCCCTAGACTGTAGCTGTGCATGGGATTCTTCCGTCCTAAGTGCAGGACTCTGCACTTGTCCTTGTTGAACCTCATCAGATTTCTTTTGGCCCAATCCTCTAATTTGTCTAGGTCCCTGTGTATCCTATCCCTATCCTCCAGTGTATCTACCTCTTCTCCCAGTTTAGTGTCATCTGCAAACTTGCTGAGGGTGCAATCCACACCATCCTCCAGATCATTTATGAAGATATTGAACAAAACCGGCCCCAGGACCGACCCCTGGGGCACTCCACTTGATACCGGCTGCCAACTAGACATGGAGCCATTGATCACTACCCGTTGAGCCCGACAATCTAGCCAACTTTCTATCCACCTTATAGTCCATTCATCCAGACCATACTTCTTTAACTTGCTGGCAAGAATACCGTGCAGGACCATGTCAAAAGCTTTGCTAAAGTCAAGGGACAACACTTCCACTGCTTTCCCCTCATCCACAGAGCCATTTATCTCGTTATAGAAGGCAATTAGATTAGTCAGGCATGACTTGCCCTTGGTGAATCCATGCTGACTGTTTCTGATCACTTTCCTCTCCTCTAAGTGCTTCCGAATTGATTCCTTGAGGACCTGCTCCATGATTTTTCCAGGGACTGAGGTGAGACTGAATGGCCTGGTTTTAGCAGGAGTGTTGTAAGCAAAACACAAGAACTAATTCTTCTGCTCTACTCCACACTGATTAGGCCTCAGCTGGAGTATTGTGTCCAGTTCTGGGCACCACATTTCAGGAAGGATGTAGAGAAATTGTAGAGAGTCCAGAGAAGAGTGACAAAAATGATTAAAGGTCTAGAAACATGACCTAGGAGGGAAGACTGAAAAAAATTGGGTTTGTTTAGTCTGGAAAAGGGAAGACTGAAAGGGGACATGATAACAGTTTTCAAGTATGTAAAAGGTTGTTAAAAGGAGAAGGGAGAAAAAATGTTCTTAACCTCTGAGGACAGGACAAGAAGCAATGAGCTTAAATTGCAGCAAGGGTGGTTTAGCTTGGACATTAGGAAAAACTTCCTAACCTTCAGAGTTGTTAAGTACTGGAATAAATTGCCTAGGGAGGTTGTGGGATCTCCATCATTGAAGATTTTTAAGAGCAGGTTAGACAAACACCTGTCAGGAATGTTCTAGATCAGTGGTTCTCAAACTAGGGCCACTGCTTTTTCAGGGAAAGCCCCTGGTTGGCCGGTCCTGTTTGTTTACCTGCCGCGTCCGCAGGTTCGGCTGATCGCGACTCCCACTGGCCACGGTTCGCCACTCCAGGCCAATGGGGGCTGCGGGAAGCAGCGCAGGCCGAGGGATGTGCTGGCCATCCTTCCTGCAGCCCCCATTGACCTGGAGCGGTGAACCGTGGCCAGCAGGAGCCGCGATCGGCTGAACCTCCGGACGCAGCAGGTAAACAAACTGGCCCGGCCCGCCAGGGGCTTTCCCTGATGAAGCGGCGGCCCTAGTTTGAGAACCACTGGTCTAGATAATACTTAGTCCTGCCACGACTGCAGGGGATTGGACTAGATGACCTCTCAAGGTCCCTTCCAGTTATATGATTCTATTATTCTATGAAGCATAAAATGACAAAATGAAAATAAATATTTCATGAAAGGCAAATAACCTATTTACATATGTGGAGGAAAAATCCACTGGACCCAAGTAGGCCTAAACTTCCCAAGTAGGCCTAAAACTTTGGTCAAGCTAACTGTGTGTATAGAGCATAAGAAAAGAGTGAGGAAAATTCCATTGTGAGGCAATTGCAACAGCACAGCTTAAGAAATGTAACCCTAACAGCTAGAAATTAGGAAAGACCCGTTAACCGCAAAGAACAATCTGTCAGTAACAGGAAAAGCTTGTTTTGCTATATTCCAAATAAGGAAAGCTGCTGTTAAAGCTTGCACTATATGCCAAATAATGGAAAATGCTGTTAAAGGAAAAGTGCTTAATAAATTGTGGTTTTAAGCTATATAAACCCCTGTATTTTCTGTTTATGCAGAGCAGCTTCGGCTGACTCTCCCTGTATAAGCATGCTTGAATAAACGGACCTCAGACTTGGTTCTGATCCAAACACAGTGTGTGGTTAATTTTCCACTACACATACAACTAATGTATAGCTGTTGAGGAAAAATATTTAGGCTTTGTTGGATGGTTTACATAAAGTTGGTTAATTATTTCTGTTCCACATAAGGCTTTTCGTTTGTTCAAATATAATTATTCTAAAAAGCTGAGCCAAGAGTCCCTTTCTACACCCCATAATCTTAGGAACTTTTCTTATTGCAGAAAATAGCTCTTATGACTTAAAATGGGTTTAGAAGTGTCATTTTGAGAACATGATTGGAAGTGAGATTGCAGTGCCAGATATCACTAAGCATAACAGTATATTATGTAACATTTATAGCTCTCTTTTGTGCAATGGCTTTCTATGCTGGTTAACTGAAAAATTCTATCATTGTCATTTTGTGGCCCAGAGTGCAATGTGATGTTATTTAATAAGATGTATAACCTTCTTGCCTGCCTATTCTTGTCGACACTGTTAAATAGGATATACATACATCATCATGACTGTGGCAATGGTTCTTGTTGATCTAGTTATGGATTCCAAAATATTTCATTAAAAGACACTTTGACATTATTTTTTTAAAAGAGAGAGAGAGAGAGAGAGAGGGAGATGTTTAGCTTTAGTTTCATACCCTTTTATCCCACAACCCTACAATACATTTACAAGGTAACGCACAGGGAGGTAAAGGTACTTACAGAGCTCTGTGTGAATTAAAAACAGTGAAGATGGTCACCAGCTATAGTATTCTCAGATTAAATTGCAGCAAAATAAGTCTTCATGTTATGTCTCCTACTCTCTGCTCTATTGCTCATTTGTAAAAACAAACATTTGCCATGAAGACATAACTGTCAATTTAGGCTAACTAAGACAAACGAGATAATGACGCCAGTGACAGCTTTGAGTTGACAAATCCAGAACGATGTCCAGCTCCAAGCTTTCCTTTCCTGCCAGAAGGTCTATATGCTAATACCAACTAATTTGCCAACCTTGGCCCTGTATTGTTTGACAAAGGCAGAGCATCCCAATTTATTACAGATGTAACGTTAATTTGGATACAAACCATAGCTGCAGCTGGTAATCTATGCAACCTCTTCACCTAGGAACCAATCAAAAATAAATGTGAGGGAAAGTTTACTTAACACCGAATGATACAGAGAAAAAGACGATGGAAGAAGAAATAAATAACTGTATAAATAAAACCCACAACAGCACTTAACTTTCACTTTCTCAAATCCTATTTACAGTCTCAGAGATCATTTTCCTTTACTGGCCCTTGCTTAGTGCCAAAAGATAATTCAGAGTGTTTGCTCAAATTCCGTATCCAAGACAAAAAGAACACATTAGACCTTCTGTTTATTCAAAGAGCTGTAACACAGTGAAAAGCTTTTGATGTGTTTGAAACATCCAGTTAAACTCATTTCTCTCCCAATCGTTGTTTTAAAAAGCTTTTTAAGATACTATAACTGTTTTTTTTCTTTTTCCAAAGCTTCATAAACAAAATAAATAAAGAGGCTCCTGATTAGAAATTTAGTTCCATTTTTGTAAATGTCTTAATGGGAAAGATTGCATTTATATCAGTTCACTACAGATACAACCTTTTAATATGGATTGAAAATGCATTTCACAGATATCAGGAGCATAAAAGGACAAAAATTAAAACTTGTCAGTTTATACGAATTCTGACAATCTTTTAAGGGGGAGGATGGATTGATGATAGTGAGTTAATTTTTTCTTTACCTTAAAAAATAAAATGTTCTCTTATGCAAAACTCCTATTGACTTCAACCAAACTCATGCCAGAGTTGGGGCTGGAGCACTGGAACCTGTAAATGGAGTGTTAGTCTTGTGCCAATGCATAAAGGACCTGATCCAATTTCATCAAAGTCATCAGTGGGAGCTGGACAATGCATGTAATGGTGCTTATGGATGTAACAAAGATGTTTTAACATCTCTGTTTACTTGAGTAGAGGAATGGTAACTTCTGTGACCTGGGATTCTATTCAGATCCATGGCAAACTCCTGATAACTTCAGTCAGAGTCGAATTTGAATTCTATCTTAAGTTTACATAGGTGTAATTTCAAGCAGAGCCCTTGTATAGCTGAGGGCAGAATTGAGACCCCATAGTTAACTGATCCAGTCACATTTAAATAAAGCTATCGACAAAGGATGAAACAAAAGAATACTATTAAAATACTTCCAGAAGGTGCACCTTCAAAATGAAAATTGGTACAGGAATGGAATTTTACTAAACATTTTGAGTTCTACAGACAGTAATTAGAGAAATAAATTGCATTAGTTTTTCCTGTGCTCTGTATGCATGTGGGAAGTAGTTGTGATCTAGTAACGATGTTGTGAGCTTTTGATTATGTAATATGATGTGCCTGATGTATCAAGTGATGTTACAAATTTGGTGGGGTAATATATGATCGCAATAGAACTGCTACTGACGTCAATGGAAATTGCATACATGGACCAAGAGCAGCAAATGGCCCTTAATTTAGGATATCTCACTGAAAAAAAAATGTTTATGCATTTGCTCACATTTTATCTAAAATTTGTCCACCCTCAGATCATTCAAATAGCAATAAATATATCAGTGTCACTTTCCTCCTATTATAATGTAGCTATGCTAACATTCGCTTTTAACATGGATCAGGAAAATTAATCATGTTCTGTAAGTAATGTACTTTGAAAGAGAGTGTTCAGACTGGAGTGCATTTTGACTTGTTAAATGATCTAAAAATAAAATATAGGCCTTCTTTTGTAAAGGCATTATTTTAATGTCAGGTAATTATATATCTGACCAGTCAGCTGAAGTAGACATTTCAAATGTAGTGCATTTTAATTTTGCTTTAACTGTATTCTACTATATTTTAGAACATACTTATTCTAGAAATGGCTCAATATGGGCTTAAAATGTTTTTCCTAGAAAGTGGAGATGAGATGAAAAATACATTCAAACTTAAAAATGACATAGTATAATTTTAACTAATGTATCACAGATTCTTGACTATTTTTCATAAAATATTAAGTTCTGGTGTTATTAATTATTATTGTTAATAATTATTAATTAATTATTGTTAATAATTGTTAGTCAACATGTTTAATGCTGTAGAAGATACAAAATTAAGGCAGTTCCTGCTCTGAAGCCCTTACAGCCCATAGACCTAATCCTTTAAACCAGGGGTCAGCAACCTTGGCACCCAGCCTGTCAGGGTAAAGCTGCTGGCGGACCGGGCAAGTTTGTTTATCTGGAGTGTCCGTGGGCACGGAGCCCTGCAGCTCCCATTGGCCAGGAACAGCGAACCGTGGCCAGTGGGAGCTGCGGGGCTCCGTGCCCATGGATGGTCCAGATAAACAAACCGGCTTGGCCCGCCAGTGGCTTTACCTTGATGGACCGGGTGCCAAAGGCTGCCGACCCCTGCTTTAAACACTCATGCACTTGAGTAACTTTACTTACATGAGTAAGTACATTGACTTTAATAGAATTACTCACAAGAATAAAGTTACTCTTGTGCATAGGAGTGAATGCTAAAAGACAAAAAGAGATCCCTTTGACATCGAGGATTGTCTTGTGGTTAAAACAGTAGTCTAGAACAAGGCTATATATTTTGATTCCTACTTTGCCATTGACTTCCTGAGTGATTTTGGACAATTCATTTAGGTTCCAGACCTACAAAGATGTAAACACGTCCTTAACTTTACGTATGCATCTAGGCACTTAATCGACTTTCATCACTGTATATTATCTGAGGGTCTCAAAATCATTAGTGGAATTTATCTTCACAACACCCCAATGATGCCAGAAGGTTTTATTCCCATAATACCTATTTTAAAATAACAAAAAAAAAGTATGAATTGGGCTGTCAATGCAGGCTCCAAAGGTAATCTTTGTCATGATAGAAAATACTTTAAATAAGTAGATCTAAGTTTTTAACATGGTAAAACTGTTGAATAAACCAGTCCTTTTTGGGGAAGAAAGGTTTAGTTATTTTGTTCAGTTCTGAGTTGGGAATGATAGTCACTTTCCTGCTTTAGACAAAAGAGACAGACACAAAAAGGAGAGAAGAAATTAGATAGTAGAGATGGGGGAAATATGGCTTTTTTGATGTTCTCAGGATACAGGGAAGCTGGTCAGTCACACATAGATGCTTTAGATTGGCAGGTTGGCCATGACAATTGTTGCTGTGGACCCTGGCTCACCATCACAGTCAGGAACAGCATCTGGAGTCTGGTCAGGTCCTTGTCCTTCACTGGTCCTTCTTAGACTGAGCAGAACTGGATAGAATGCCTCATCTTGCCGTGCTTGTACAGTTGATTTCAGGATCAGGCATAAAGCCAAGAGAAGGTGATAGGACAGGAGGAAGATAGTGGAGGGATGAAAAGAGAGGAAAGACAGAGCACATTTCACTTGTGGCAGGCTGGGGTCCTTACTGGTGAAGCATTGATGGTTAAGTGTTCCCACTGGAGTATCAAGGTCTGGTATCATGGTAACAATCCTCCAACCACAGCCACAATGATAGTAAAAGTTCCTTTTTCTCCCTCAAACCTCATTTTTAGGGGCCTTCAAAAGGGTGATGGGCACAATGGTTCATCCTCTGATTATTTTGCCAACCCATTAGGCCTAATTTCCAAAGCACCAATTTTGGTCCATTGATTCCTGATCCCTTCTCGTCTTGTTTAGCAGTCATAATCTTAACACAGTCGTTGAGTCTCCTTACAGTTTGAATTAATTCAGCCTGTCTCCTTCTTACATCTTTTCTTAAACAATTTGATATAACAGGTCAATGTAGCAATTTACGAACCTGTACCAACTTTCCATGGGTTAGGCTCACAATTAAAATAGGCCTGCCAGGCCTTAATTATTACAACAGATTGATGCAGTGGATTTAAAGATTTCAACCCTGTGTGACAAAGTTCCTGCTCTACCTTGGTGGGTCTTGTGCTGGAGGATTTGCTCGCCTTGGAGCTTCACGGCAGACCTCAGCTTGGCCTTTTTTCTGAATTAACAGTCGACTCCTCCTGTGTCTGACTAGGAGTTGGGAGGATTTGGGGTGAACCCGGGCCTGCCCCTACTCTATTCCAGTCCAGGGCCCTGTGGAATGCAGCGATCTAGAGTGCCTTCTGGAACAGCTGTATGACAGCTACAACTCCCTGGGCTACTTCCCCATGGCCTCCTCCCAACACCTTCTTTATCCTCACCACAGGACCTTCCTCCTGGTGTCTGAGAATGCTTGTACACCTCAGTCCTCCAACAGTCTGCGTTCTCACTCTCAGCTCCTAGTGCCTCTTGCTCCGAGCTCCTCACATGCGCACCACAAACTGAAGTGAGCTCCTTTTAAAAACCCAGGTGCCCTGATTAGCCTTCCTTAACTGATTCTAGCAGCTTCTTGATTGGCTGCAGGTGTTCTAATCAGCCTGTCTTAATTGTCTCCAGAAGGTTCCTGATTGTTCTAGAACCTTCCCTGTTACCTTACCCCGGGAAAAGGGACCTACTTAGCCTGCTCTCCTGCTGCTGCCCTCTGGCCTGGGCTTTCCTTGCTTTTTGCCCCTGCTTTCAGCTTCCCCCCCCGACCGGGCCAGACTCTCTCTCCCCCGCCCCCCTTTCTTTTCCTTTTGTTGTTTTTTTTTTCTTTCTCTGCTGTTGCTAGAGTGCTGACCAGCTGCCGGACGGCTGTTAGCCCCCCTCCACCCGCCCTTTGACGCTGCTGCCGCTTCAGCTGAAACCTCCCCCCTGAGAGAGGGGGGGCCTGCCGGCCCGCTTCCCCAGAGGGGGGGAGTGGAAGGACCCAGCCCCCAGACCCAGCCGCTTGCTGTTTGTCTGTGGACCCCGTTGAGAGGAATCTTATCACTTGCTCCGGCATTTCTGGAATGCAAAACAGAAAATCCGGAACAGACAGAGAAACAGCCATCTACCAGAGGAACACCGCCCGGGGAACTTACAAATCACCATGGAGGGGGCCCAAGACTGAGTAACTTTCGAACTGTGCTCTTGTGTGGGGGGAGGCCTTGACTGTGTCGTGACTGTGTTTGTAGGGACACAACGGGTGTGGCACAGAGCTGCCCCCCGATCCATCTGTGTCCTCCCAACCCCCACACTACCATCTTCACAACTGCCTCCTCCACCGTCATTGCTGACTGTTTAACATCTGCCTCTGGACTTAGCTGCTCGCCCTGATTCCACCGTGTGGGCCAGAAGCACCAGCCAACCAAACAGGACTCTCTGGACAAGCATACGGTGGTTCATGTGCCCCCCGCCCTGAACTGCCCATCCCACAGCCTGTCCCTTTTTACCTGACCCCAACTCCTGTTAACCACCTGCCACCGCCCCCGCTGGGGCATCGGCAATGGAGGGCACCAGGGTGACCTCCGCCGCTGCCATGCCCACCACCTCCCCAGACTCAGCGGGAAAGGCCAAGGCAAGAAGAAGGGGAAGGGCCCTGCTAAAACCACCACTTCCGTGGCAGGGGCCACCCCCACTGCTGCAGCCCTGCCACCGACCACGGCGTCCCTCCCCGCTGCCCCCTTCACCAGCTCTGTGGGTGTCCCTCCCTCATCCCCCAGGATGTATGCCCGGGCGATGGCAGCCCCCCCGCCTGCAGCCTCATCATCTCTCCCACCCACCGCCTCCGCCACCATCAATAGCAGCCGGGGCCCCTTCCCCACCATGACAAGGAAGCACGGTGTCCGATGCCTCCTGCTGCCTGCCTTGCCCCACGTGGAGACCTACATGCAGGCGTTGGTGAGGGTGATGGGGCCCTCGGCCATTGTGGCGGCCTCCAAAATGTATGGGAAGGTTGTCTTCTTCTTAGTATTGGAGGCTGCCACCCAGGGGGCCTGGCAGTGGGGGGGGGTGTTTGTCCCCCTAGAGCCGCTAGAGGACCTGGGCGTCCACCTGGTCCTGACCTCTGTTCCTCCTTTTCTCCCCAATGCTGCCCTGTTACCCGCCCTTTCCACCCTGGGGAAACCTGTTTCTGTCATCAGCCCTCTCCCGTTGGGCTGCAAGGACCCCACCCTCCGTCACATCCTTTCCTTCCGCCAGCAAGTGCAGCTTCTACTGCCGTCAGCGGAGCGTGACGGAGAGGTGCTTGAAGGTCCTTCCTAGTCCCCCACCAGGGGGCCCATTACCAGGTGTATTTTTCCACGGGGGAATCCTGGTGCTACCTCTGCCGGGCATCAGGGCATGTCCGGAGGGACTGCCCCTTAGCCCGGCAAGGAGGGGCATCTGCAATCGCCGAGACCTGGCAGGACATCAGCCCCGTCATTGCCGACGCCCCTGGCCGCCCGATACCCGAACCTGTCCTCCCCCTCTTCGGACCACCACTTCTCCCGCTCAGGCCCAAGGGGCACCTCCCCTACAACGCCCAGACGAGTGGGAGAGCCCTGCCCTCACTGCTGACAATCTGGTGGGGCCTATGGAGGAGGGTGTGGCAGAGATACCACCAGGCATGGGAGAGAGCCTACCCCAGGGAGAATCCTCCCTCCCTTATGCTGTTCCACCGCCCCCCCCCCAAGTCCCTGAGCCATCACCTTTACCCCCTGACACGACCCCTGCTAACCAGCCCCCAGATGATGCCATGGAGGGCTGGGCCCTAGTCCAGGGGAAGCGAGGCAAGTGGAAGGCTTGAGCTCTGCCTCATTTACCGAGGCGGAGGCCCCCCGGAAGACCAGGAAGAGGGGCACTGATGCTGAACCTTCCGCTTTGCCCACGAGTGCATCCCATCCACCGGTGTCAGCCGAGAAAGACGTGGTAGCACCGGAAGGTAGTGTCTCCCCTCTATGGGAGACCCTCCCCTCCGAGACCCTCGAGGAAGCCCCTTCTCTCCTGACACTACCCGAAGCCCCCGTGACCCCCGAGGCAACCGTCGTGGCGGTTGCCGGCGGGGAGAATGCCGGGGTGACAGAAAGTGTCCTCTCCTCCATGTTCAAGGAGATTGAGGCCCTAGATCTGACCCCGGTCGCCCAGGGGGAGGACGACCTTCTGCCAGCAGATCTCGATTTGGGCGACCTCACTCCACCCCTCTTTTCCCCATGCTCCCTCCCCCTAACTGCTGCTTCTGCTCCCACCTCCGAGGAGCCCCTGGACTCCTCCATCGACCCGGCCAGTGATGGCACCCTGCTGACGACCACAGAGCCTGCTCAGGTGACAGCTGGCTCCACGCGGCCGGGACATGAGTCGTCAGGGGCACCCCCCGTTGGTGCGGAGCAATCGATTTCCTTCCCGGGCGGGGGTCCAACAGAAGATAATCCACCTCCTGATGCTGTGGCCGCTAAATCCACCATAGAGCCCGTGCCTGGTATCACTGAGAGCTTCCTCCCCACCCCCTTAACCCTCGAGTCTGATTGGGAGTCGCCACCATCCAGCTGCTTGCCTCCTCAAACCCAGAACCTCGCCTCTGCCCCTGCCCCTGCCCCTACCCCTATTCAATGTTATTGCCGCCACCGGGGCTGTCTTCTTCCCTTTCCCAACTGATGACCCCCAGGGAGCGGCCTTTGTGTTCTCCTGCCCCGACCCATTAGGAGCTGCTATCTTCCCTCCACCGTCCCCTATCACCCCAAAGCTTGAGATGGGCCTAGAAGCTCCAGGCCATCAGGCACCCCGTCGGGGTTCCGCACCCTGCTTGTCCGTTTTAGTGGACCACGGGGCTGCACCAAGGGTCCCGCCGGGGAACAACTGGGAAACCGTAACCCCACCCCCGCATGAGCTGAGAGGAGAGCTGAGGAAGTTTTTAGAGGATGTCCGTGGCTCCCACAACAAGGTACAGCTTGCTCTCCAGAGATGGGAGGATTTTTTCAAATCCTCCGGGCCACAAGGGCCCTCATGGGGGAAGGTAAAGGAACGGGCAAGCAGGATGCCGCGGCCTACTGGCACGTCCGCGTCTTCCGTGACCAATTACTCACCTACGGGATGGGTCAACGACTGTTGCGTGGCCCGCTGGGGGATGTGAGTGTCCCTGCCAGTGAGGATCCCCCCCGGCCTCCCCCATGACACCTCTCACCATTGCAACGTTGAATATCCGGGGTTGTAGGATGGCTCTCCGCAGGTCCCAGGTGCTCTCTTTCCTTCAGGAGGGAGGGTACTCTGTGATTTTCCTGCAGGAGACCCATACGGATCCGACCGCCGAAGACAGTTGGCGGCTGGAGTGGGGGGACAGGGTCTACTTTAGCCATTCCATGATTCGGCAGGCTGGAGTGGCGACCCTGTTCTCCCCCGACCTATGGCCCGAGGTGCTAGGGGCTACCGAGGCCTTGCCGGGTCGCCTGCTGCATCTCCGGGTCCGTATAGAGGGGCTCGTGGTTAACCTCATTAACGTCTATGCCCCGACATAGGGCCTGGAGTGGCTGCAATTTTATCAGCAGGCGTACGCCTTCCTCGGCATCTTAGATTCTCACGAGTGCCTGGTCCTGGGAGGGGACAGAGCCCGGCCGCCACGGACACCCTCCGGGAGATAGTCGAACATCACTCCCTAGTGGACATCTGGCGTGACCACCACCCGGATGACACTTCCACGTTCACCTTTGTCCGGGTGGAAGCCCATCGGTCGAGCCACTCCCGGTTGGACCGCATTTATTTATCACGCTTCCATCTCTCACAAGCCCACTCCTCCAGTATTCGGCTGGCCCCATTTTCTGACCATCACCTAGCCACCATGACAGCCTCCCTTTGTGCGGAGAGGCCGGGGCCAGCCTATTGGCATTTCAACAACAGCCTGTTGGAGGATGAAGGCTTTGTGACGTCCTTCCAGGAATCCTGGCTGGCCTGGTGAGGGCAGTGGCGTGCCTTTCCCTCGGCGCGGCGATGGTGGGACCTGGGGAAGGTGCGCGCCCGGCTTTCTTGAAGTGACTACACCCGGGGCACCAGCCGACGGAGAAATGTGGCGATAGAGCAGTTGGAACAGGAGGTCTTACAGCTGGAGAGGCATTTGGCCACCAGCCCCGAAGACCCGCTCCTCTGCGGAGTGTGTCGGGAGAAGCGGTAGGAGCTCCGGGCCCTCGAGGACCATCGGGCCCGGGGCGCCTTTGTTCGATCCCGCATCTGCCTCCTTCGGGAGATGGATCGTGGCTCCCGCTTCTTCTGTGCCCTGGAGAAAACGAGGGGGGCTAAGAAACACTTCACCTGCCTCTTGGCAGAAGACGGCACCCCCCTCACGGAACCGGCGGAGATGTGCGGGAGGGCCCGAGCCTTCTACGCAAGTCTTTTCTCCCCAGATCTGACCGACACTAGTGCTTGCAGAGTGCTTTGGGAGGAGCTCCCTACGGTCAGTGCGAGCGACCGAGACCGGCTAGAATTGCCTCTCACCCTGGCCGAGTTCTCGGAAGCCCTCCATCGTATGCCCATTAATAAGTCTCCAGGCATGGACGGGCTGACCGTGGAGTTCTACCGCGTGTTTTGGGACGTCCTTGGCCCAGACCTAGTCACCGTCTAGGCCGAGTCTCTGTAGAGCGGGGTCCTCCCTCTTTCGTGCAGGCGAACTGGGCTCGCCTTATTGCCGAAGAAGGGGGACCTCCGCGATTTACGAAATTGGTGTCCTGTCTCGCTCCTCAGCATGGATTACAAAATTGTAGTGAAAGCAATCTCAGTGTGGATAGGGTCTATGCTGGCGGATGTGATCCACCCAAACCAGACCTACACCGTCCCGGACTGCAGTATCTTTGATAACCTATCTATGGTTCGGATCCTCTTGGAACTCGGGTGTAGAGAAGGTCTGTTGTTCGCCCTCCTGTCCCTAGATCAGGAGAAGGCGTCCGATAGGGTGGACCACGGGTACCTCCTGAGCACTCTGCAGGATTTGGCTTCAGACCCCAGTTTGTGGGTTTTCTCCGGGTGCTGTACACTTCCGCAGAGTGTCTGGTTAAGCTCAACTGGACCCTGACTGAACCAGTCAGCTTCAGGCGAGGAGTATGGCAGGGGTGCCCCCTCTCGGGCCAACTGTACACTCTGGCGATCGAACCCTTCCTCTATCTCCTCCGCAGGAGGTTGACAGGGTTGGTGCTGCAGGAGCCGGAGCTGCGGCTGGTCCTGTTGGCGTACGCTGATGATGTGCTCCTCATGATCCAGGACCCAGGTGACTTGGCGCGGGTGGAGGCTTGCCAGACCATCTATTCGGCAGCCTTCTCCACCCGGGTCAACTGGGTCAAGAGCTCTGGCTTGGCGGTAGGAGACTGGTGGCAGGCAAGCTCCCTCCCACCCGCACTTCAGACCATCCGGTGGAGCGCGGGTCCGCTGCTCTACCTCAGCGTTTACCTTTCTGCCACACATCCCTCTCCACTGGAAAACTGGAAAATTTAGAGGGTGGGGTGATAGAGCGGCTCTGGAAATGGACGGGATTACTCCAATGTCTCTTCCTCCAAGGGAAAGCGATGGTGATTTATCAACCAGTCCTGTCCATGCTCTGGTACCAGTTGCATTTTTCCCCTCACCTTTCTATTTATGCACTCCCCATCCGTGGCCTCACAAAGTCGCAGGATCTCCTAGTTAACCTCCTCCTGGCCCTGGCTAAAACGGCCATCTATAAAACCAGAGAGAGGAGGTTGGCCGATGGAGTTTCCTGTGACTGTGGGGCCGTTTTCCGATCCTCGTTCCGTTCACGTATCCGGGCGGAGTTCCTCTAGGTGGCGTCCACCGACTCCCTTGATGCTTTTGAGGAGCGGTGGGTGCTGTCCGAGGTTATCTACTCAGTGTCCCCGTCTGGGTCCCTTTGTCTGACCCTTTGATTGGGGGAGAGAGTAAGGGACCCCCGCCCTAGCCTTTGCTGCTACGGACACCACCACCTTAGAGGGGTCCTTTCACACGTGGGTGCACGTGCCCCCCTCCGGATTGTCCACCCCACAGCCTGCCCCTCCTGTTGGGTGCTTTCAAAGGAGGGAATTGTTGGTGACACTGGGCGTGGCGCCAGGTAACTCGAAGGGGTGGAAGTCCACGAGGGTCGATGAAGCCCCCTTGCTCTGGGCCACCAGGTAACTCAGAAGGGTGGTAGACCACGAGAGTCGAGGAAGCCCCCCGCTCTGGGCCCAGGCAAGCTTGAACACTTCCCTCCCATGAAGCTAATGAGAAAACAATTGTGATTGGTGTGTTACGCATTGCATATGCTGCTGTTTTTACTTTGTAAGTGTGTTACGCAAATAAAAATATCTTTTGCTTCAAAAAAAAATTACTCTCCTATAGCCATCTGGCCTGACCCTGTCACACCTGCTTATAAAACATGTGGATGTTTGTGACAGAATCCTTGGGGTTAAACCTGGAACTGTGCCCCCTTTACTCTCCAGCCTGGGCTGTCTCTCACAGTGCTATGCCAATGACAAGCAGCAAACCCCTCCAGGTGCTGTGATCACTCAGCCATCAGTAAGGCTATGTTTTAGTCACTGGTATTTTTAGTAAAAGTCATGGACCGGTCACGGGCAGTAAACAAAAATTCACGGCCCATGACCTGTCCATGACTTTTACAATGTACCTCTGACTAAAACTTGGGAGGGGAGACTGGAGACTGGTGCTGTGGGGATTGCGGGCAGTGGTGCATGGCCTGGGACCCCTGCTGGTGCTGGGGCAGGGTTGGCAGGGCTGGCAGGCTCCCTACCTGGCTCCGCACCTTCCCCGCCCCGAACAGCAGCAAAGTTTGAGTGTGGGAGGGGGCACGGAGTTGGGGCACGGGATGGGGCGAGGCAGACTCTGGGTGTGGTGCTTACCCTGGGGGCCTCCCTGGAAGCAGTGACATCCCCCTCACTAAGCTGTTAGGCGGAGGCGTGGCCACCTTCACCTGCAGGTATAATGCTGACAGACCCCAGTTGTTAGTGGGTGGGATTGAACTGGGGATCTCTTGAGCTTAGTGCATGAGCCTATATCGCATTGTTACCCAGGGTTCTTTTAACCCAAAGCTCTTGGTAACTTTTAATCTGTGCAAGGTGGTGTCAGGAAATAAATCAGAGGAGACATGGCCATCCGACCAATAGATAGCTGGGACAAACAAGACAACACAAGAGTGCTTTCACTTAAAGCTAAACTTTACTTAGTCTCAAGCACTTACACAAGTCCGCAACAGGTTAGTAAAATACCCCCAACCCTTGATAATGACTGGCACAGGGGCTGCCTGAGCTGCCCCATAGCCAGGTGCACTGGCCGCTGCAGAAGTCACGGAGGTCATGGAAAGTCATGAAATCCCTGACTTCCATGAGCTCTGTGATAAACCTGCAGCCTTAGCCATGAGCATATGAAGACCTACACCCAGCTAAATTTCATGCATGCTCTCTTCTACACCATTAATAAACTGTGTGGAGAAAGGCACCATCCAATCACCCCAGTCCCCAGCCTGGCACCCCAGAAATATACTGTGTTACACTGCTCAAGACTCCCTTGCACAACACAAGCTCTTTAATAAGTAGCAGGCACAGAGATCAAAGATGGCTACATAAGAAATAAAAATAAAATCACAGTCTAAATGCTACAGACTAAACAATATTTTCATCAAGCAATTTTTCACTCTAATAGGTGTTACAGGCAGCTCACAGTTCTTAATACACAGACTGGATTCCCATTCAGCCTGGGACCAATCTCCCCAGTTCAAAATCTTTGTCTTCCTAATGATCTTCCAGGTGTTGGTATGGGTGGAGAGAGGTCCAGTGGTGATGTCATTGTCTGCCTTTCATATTTTCCTCCAACTGCTAGAAAGATCCTGGCTGTGTCACGAGTTAGGACACCTCCATCGTGTATGTTCCCTCTGTGGAGTCTCTTGGATGGCCGTTTGGAGAGAGGATTTCCCTTAAAGGACCATCAGCATGTCTGACTGGTCCTGATGTAAATCTCTCTCACTAGATGCTCCTTTGTTGCCACTGAAAAGCTGGCTGTGGGCATCTCCCAACCTCACAACATATTTCAATATCACTCATGTAGCAATACTTCATAACTTCAGCTACAATGGTAACATACATAATTTAACAGAGTAGTAATGTTCAGCGGATCATGACTTCTCAAATGATACCTCACAAGGCATACTTTGTACAAAACATATAATAATCATATCACATTCGTGAATATGGGTTTTCCAGGGTGCTATTTTGAGGTACAGTGTGTCACACTGTTAACACAATGCAATTTCTGTTTGTTTTTTTCAGTTTGTTAGGAAATCACACACATGAAAAGCCCTATGGTAAAGAATACTGGGGTTGCAAAGGCAAGCTCTCAAAAATTAGGAAATGTCACAAGTAAGATTGCCAGTGTGTATGCGTTTTGGTACCATCTTTAATTGCAGCCTTCTCCGTAGGACCTCTTCCTCACTCAGAACACAGAATGCTCTCAGGATGAATGAGGATTGTGTGCTGCCTGTTGAACCCCTGTTTTATTTTTTGCAGAAGCTGGAAGATGTTTAATGAATGAGGTGGGGTACTGCAGAAAGAGAAAGGATGGTCTTGTGGTTAAAGCAATTGAATGCTGCCCGAGGGAACTGAATTATATCCCTACCTCTGTCACAGAGTTCCTAAGTGATGCTAGATATGTAATGGAAACCAAACTTTTTACAGGTGGTCACTAATTGTATGTCCCTTATTTTCTATTATTCCAATAGGCAGTATTACTGTTACTTGTTATTCTGAAGGTTCATGAGTTTGACTAAAGCTATGCATGTCATTTACTCTATTGTGAAGCAGCTAGAGCAGTGGTGGGCCACCTGCGGCCCGCAGGCTGCACGTGGCTTGTCAGGGAAATCCGCTGGCAGGCTGCAAGACAGTTTGTTTACATTGACCGTCCACAGGCATGGCTGTTCGCAGCTCCCAGTGGCTGTGGTTCACCATTCCCGGCCAAAGGGAACTGCGGGAAGTGGTGTGGGCTGGCCGCTGCTTCCTTCAGCTCCCATTGGCTGGGAACAGCAAACCGCAGCCACTGAGAGCTGCGGACGGCCGCGCCTGCAGACGGTCATTGTAAACAAACTGACTCGCGACCCACCAGTGGATCACCATGAGGGGCTGCATGCAGCCCATGGGCCGCAGGTTGCCAACCACTGAGCTAGAGTCATGTATATTAAAATAATGTGCTTTTAGGAGAAAATGTATTTTATTCTGATTGAGTTAATATTTAACATTTCACCCATGTTTTGTGTGTCAACAATTCTATTCAAAATATAAAAGGGAAGTAAAGCATTTGTCTGTTGTTCAAGGGACTTTATATCCTGTGCATAGTTGAAAGAATTAATGATATTTTCTGATAATTTCTCTGTTTCTTAGCTTCGTAGTTTTAGCACTTTATTTTTGTGTTGCTGAGTCAGGACTTTTGTAAGCAGGTTCAGATAAGTTCTGTGCACTGACCTATGACCAAGAAGAGCTGGTTTTATTTATTCTCAGAATATTTGAACCTGCAAACTGATTGTGCTTATATATTTTTGGATCTGTGGACTTTTAAAATCAGATATTGCTGGAATGAATATGTTCTAATCAAATCCTATTTGGTGATGCCAGTGACCTCAAAAAGAGGGTGCCCCTTCTTATTTGGCTGGCAAAAGCTTCTCAGGAGGAGGAACAGCCAAGTCACCACCTTCACAAATTGAAGGTAAAGAAGAAACCATTATTTCTAGCCCTTGATTTGGGCTCCTGCTGCTGCCATAATTGCTGCTGCCATTGACTCTTGGCCTCTGGACATTTGATCACACCATGCCTGATGAAGAGGCTTGTCATGGGCTTTACCTCTAGAGTGACTCTTTGGGGTTTTGCATGAGTGCTGTCCTCATGCCTGGCATCTTTCTTTTGCAGAATGGTTTGCTGTAAAGTCAATCTGAAGAGAGGCTATGTACCTCTGTTACAACAGAAATTGACTTGACAAAAGCACAGCCATTTTTGTGCACTCAGCCTCCATTAACGGGAAGTGAGAACACCATGTAGTCAGGAATAACTTGAGCTTTGTATAATCATATGAAATAGCTGCAGCTGCAGTTTTGCAGATAAGGATAGAAAGTAAAAATTGGAAGAACCATGAGAATGGGTGGAAGTGTGGATAGCTGAACTTGGATCTGGGTGTTCCTAATTATGAGGTTTTCCTGATATTATGACTAGGAGCAACTTGCTGATGTTAGGAAATTGTTAGTTTTCAAGGGGTTACTATGAGTTATGTGCTTTGTTTTGAGCAACCTATAAAAAGATAAGTCAGAGTGTGTAAGTTGGAGAAGATCAGAGAAGTTTTCTGTGACCTCAGAGGCTGACATCCCACTCCCCAGAGGATAGGAAGAAGGTTGCTCTAGACTATTGATACTGTAGACCCAATAAAAGGATTTCTGGGGGCTTGTGGTGAAAGCACTCATGTTTGTGCCAATCATTATAAGACAGAGAAGCTGTGTCCCCATTGATATATTCCTGAAACCATCTGGAGAGGGGAAAATAGAAGTTACCATAGTTTAGGGTTCAGAAAACCCCAGGTAACATCTCCAGTTACAAATAACAGGGTGGAAGTTTCTCTCCCCCTTCTGGGGGTTCACAGTAGTCCAAACCAAAAATGGCGAAATTCAGAAGTTCTACAATCCACAAACAAGTGGGATTTTCCCCACTCTCCTTGCCAGGCAACTTTGAAAGGTCAGTAGTCTGAGCTAGGGCTGAATTTATGAACCCTTGTCAGTCTGAGGGCCCAGACTGAGCTTCCTGAGCTCTGTGGAAAAAGGAAAGAAAAGGTAAAGAAGGTCCCTCTACTCTATCAGAAGGCCCAGGTAGAACAGGATCTCCAACAGTTCTCTTAGCCACTAGTCTTTGCACTATGGGTTCAAGGAGATCTTTGCCATATTATGCTTCCCTCTGAGTGCCACCCCTCACTGAATTTGGTTCAACCCATTTAAGGAGTTGCCCTTCTCCAGGGGCAGCAGGTGCACTGGATCGGAACAGCTTGTGCCCAGCAGAGCTCATTAAACTCTGGGATAGGAGAGGTTCCCCTCACATATCCTATGCTTCTCTTCACTACGGGATGACTACTGAAGGGTAGGAGTCTGGTGATATGCAACATTTAATATCTGACAGCTACAGGCAAGTAATTTCTAGCCAGCAAGTCCATCAATGTTAACCTGCTGAGCTGAGAAAACCACTGGCTCATCTTTACAGCCATGTACCAGCTCCTTGCAGCAACCATCTTGTGTAAGTAAAAACCTTCTTTGTTTTTTCCCCCTGTTTTCATTTTTATTAATAGATGCTACTTTAACATTCTTGCACTTAAAAAAAAAACTCCAGCTGTTGACATGTAGGTGTGCATGCAGGAGTGTGTGTACATAGAACCCACCAAAATCATTTGAGAACAATGCCTACAGAATAGTTTTTCAAACACCAAAAACAACCATAAATTAAACAACCTCAAGGGTGACAAGATGATAAACACATATTTTACAGGTTTAGAGATATGTTTAATCTTGAGAAATTGTGTTTTTCTTACTGATGTAATTCTTTTGAATTTTAAATGTAACAAGCTTTGTAATCTCAAATTACATTGTAACGTTTCATGTAACCCTATGCTGGGGCAGAGGTAGAGATCAGCAGGCCTCTTTAATGGCATCAGAGCTATAGTCTCAATGTTAGCTTCAGCCTGGGAGTTATTTGATCTTCCCCATACAGTAATGTGGCTGGAATATAAACATACTTGGTATTGACATTGATAATTCTCTGTACCTTTGAGGCTTCTCCAGTGTATGGCTTCTGTTGGCTCAACCAACGAATTACATGTTGGGTAGGTGATGTAGCCACTCTAACAAGGCATCATTAGCTGGAGACACCAAACACATCTATCCACCACCAAGCTGATAAGGAGAGTGGTCCATAACCAGAAGGCCTGCTGTTTGCTCTTGAGTTCCACAGGGGCAGGATGGGAAGCTCAGGAAACTGCAGTGATAAAGATGCAAGCCCAAGAGAAAAACATATCCTGTTGTTACAAGGAGGGATATTTTAGGTTATATGTTTATTCTGATGTGCATGTGAGAGCTGATCTGGAGAGACTGAGGGATGCAGATCTCAGTTGTCTATCTGACAAGAAATGCACCATCGATCCAAAATATAGTCCCTCATTACTTGTTGCCACTGTTCCTTAGAAAGGTCATGTCTGATATACTGTCTAAGAGGCTCAACTATTTAGAAAAGTGGTGTCTTGACATTAGCTGGTGTAGCTGATGTAGCTTTGGGATGAAATTGTGAAGTAAGTTGTCTGGATAGTTGGCAGCACAGTAATGTGGCTAAAGCCCTACCTTCATGCCTAATGATTGAGGGAACAATGTCAGCCAGGATTGGAAGGCTTTGGGGCTGATGACTAAACAAAATTGCTGACTTCCCAGATTATTAGATAAAATTTATAGGGGATTGGTTTATCTGATATCATTTAATCAACCTGATAATTCGATTAATTTGATGATTTGATATTAACTTACTTTAATTTGATTGTTTATATTTATTTCATTTCATTTTATGTTCTTTGCATAGTTATTTACTTTAGCTAATAAATAAAGTACCTTCTGGCAGGATATTTCTTCCCTAAACATCAGAATCAGACCTATGAACACCCCGGGGGTAGATAACAAACAATCCTTTGACCCTTCTAGTGGTAGCTCTACAGTCCTCCCTCTTTGTTGAGCTTTAAAGCACAATATAGCCCTTATGTAATCTAATTGCTGTTTAAGATGGTCAGGGAGCACAAATAGTACCCTTTCTTGATACGTGAATGATGGGGTAACTCCTGGGTCAAGTGAAAAAACTGGAGAACAATTCAACTCTTTTGAAATGTTTGTATGTTCTAATGGGATATTGGGCTTCACATTTTCAAATGGCTGTATTGACAATGTCTGGTTTGTAAGTTTAAGATTTGTATTTGACTCTATGTCCACACTTGGTGTTTGTCTGAACCTTGCTAAGAATTTAAACTTGTGCGTGGTATGTTTGTATCTGTTCTTCAGTTTTCTTGTACTGTGTAGTTTGGGCTATGCACCTCCATATCTAAACACTTGTTAGTGGACTGCAGTGGAATCTGAAGGCTCAATGTGCAGAATATGAGCTCTGGTGTGACGTTTACTTAGGCTCCATTGTCAAGTTAAAATCTACGCATCAGGGACTGAAGTGATACTAGCAAACTCCTGATCCATGCAGGTTCCATGTGATTCTTAAACATTGTTAGTTCTGACTGCATCAGTAAACACAAATTGTGATAAGAAATGTTATTACTGTCATGTGGTGGACAATAAGAGTACATTGAAATCATTTGCAGAATTATTTCATTTTATTATTTTGTGTTCCTGCAGCTAATGTTTTTGGTTGTGCTTGTACTGGCTCACAGGATCAAGCAACACTACATATCTCTACATCTAACTATAAATTCATATTGCCATTGTAGCCCTGATATATGAAAAAGTTAACACTGATAATATTTTCTTTAATTCAGGGATAATTGGAGAAGAAGGATGGTCCTGTGTTTAAGGCACTGGACTCGGACTCAGGAGAGCTGAGTTCAGACACTGGCTCTTCCCCTGACTTCCTTTATGACCTTGACCAAGTCACTTAGGGCCTCATCAAAATCCATACAAGTCACTGTAATGACTTCTCTGGGCTCTTACACAAGCTCTTTGTCTCTTTTTGCCCCTGTTACTCATCAATAAAATACTTTGTTTGTCAATCTTGTCTATTTAGATAGTAATCACCTTAGAACAAACACTGTCTCTTATTATATGTTTGTAAAGAGCCCAGCACAATGGGGCTTCAATCTCAGTTGTGGCCTATAGGTGCTATTGCAATAGTGTGATAGAAACAATAAATAGCAATCGTTCAAAATAGTACATGGATGTGCACCATTTATTTTTTATCCTCCATACCCCTATCTCAACTAACAGCTGGAAACTGTCCAAAATCTCTGTACTTCTGATGGAATTTGCATCTAATAAAAACTGGGTTTGCTTTTGGCACAACAGATAGTTCATATTTTTTTCAAAAATATGTTAGTATGCTGTTCACTGAAACTCCAGGTGTTAATGATGGCCATGCTTTCATCACCAACCCCCAATAGCACTGCTGTAGCTCTTCTTTATTGTAAAGCTTTTATTCAAACTCACAGTGAAAATCCCTCAATGGTTCAAGAGGCAGAGTGTAAACACACTGATGAGTAATGCAAATAGCTGTAGCATATTCTGTAACAAAACTAAGCCATGAGCAATTGCTTCTAGACTTTTTACTAGATACATGCAGGAATTAATCATTGAACTACCACCCAAACTTTCACAAATAAAAAATATGACAGTTGGTTGAAAATTTTTGAATTTTGAGATTTTGTTGACAAAATAAAAATGAACATTTTTTTTCAATAATACTTTCACAAAATAGCTATCCCTTTTATGAACTGCTCTAAAATATACTATTGTGTCTCCAGCATTTTGCATCATTGACTAGTACCACTACAGTAAATATTATTATTTTTATTGCTCTAGTTCCTAGGAACTGATCATGGACCAGGATGTCATTGTGCCGGGAACTGTACAAACACAGAACAAAAAGAGAGTCTGAACTGCAATTATATTATCATCACTTCATATTTGTAAAGGTAGAAAATGTTTGTTTATATGTGAATTTACACAGTGATTTTATATTGCAGTCATATAGTCTTTGTAACTACTTTTAACCTAGTAGAGAGAAAGGGCTAACCTATATGTGTACTCTAAATATGTGCTTAATCTAATTCCTCAAATACGTATCACATGCTGGGGGAAATCAGAATATGCTTTCAATATTTTGTTAGGGACAAGAGGACCGAATGAACATCATCAGGGTCTGCATCAAAGATCAATTTCTTTGAAATAAAAAAAAAGTTGAAAAGTCACTCAGACATTTTGTAAAAAGAATTTTCAATAATGTTCTGAGATGTTTGAAATATTCCCTTAGTGTCCAATATTTGTCATACATATGGATCCTCCTGGTGGCATTTGGCCTGCAACAAAGGAATGATCCTTACCTGCTTACAGTATCACCCATAATATTCAACTAATGTATACCAATATGACCTATATTATGTAGACATAATAGATGCAAAGGAAATAAAACATGAACATAGTACTTTACTTTACTTTTTAGACACAATTTAAATTGAATTTCACAGTTCTCCTTCCCTATCCCACGTAGAGACTTCGGATAACTTGTATTGATTGGTCAGGAATGAAGTGCAAACAAAAATCTGTCTGATGTAAAGGTTATATAAACTCATATACACATACACTATATATTTAGGAACACAAAGAATACTGATTATAGATAATATTGAAAATCAAGATTACCTCATTATGTGGATCAGGAACATAATGTTATGTTTATCTGAGTCCCAGTTCAGCAAAGCACTTAAACACATGCTTAAGTCCCATTTACTTCAGTGGGAGACAAACTTTGAGGGATCAGAGCCATGAGGATGATTACAGTATTACTGGTTCAGGCACAATTTCTCAAACAGCGCAACTCCCCTTCAACTTAGTGATCATTTTTTGTGTGTATGCAGCTTATTCAGTTTATAATTTTTCAGACTTTTTAAAGACGATGCCTCACGTCTGTAACTTAAAAATAAAAATAATTAAAAAAAAAAAAGAATCCCACTGTCAACTTAAATTTGACCCAGTATTATAAGGTTTCAATTTAGGAAAGCATCTCAATCTGGGAAGGATGTGTAAAAATGTGTTTGTAGCTCATCCTTTTTATTTTAAATGAAAGCCAACATTGTCACATAATCATATGACTTCAGGAGCTTGGTTTTTAAGTACAGTGTGAAATGCCAGTGAGTCTTGTGATAAAACATGGATCTTGACAACACTGTAAACATCTGCTTAAAGTTAAGCAGGTGCTTGAGGGCTTTTCTGAACCGGGGCTTAAATATGTAAAAACAAGCTCTTGTAAAAACCTGAGACCAGTGGAAATGTTTCCAATGAAAACACTTGATTTTAAGGAAACATTTCCTTGGAGTGGTGTAAACCCAGACAGTGACACATTAAGAACCTGTTAAGCGAACCTCACCACAAACAAAAATGAAATAGACTTCATTAATATTAATTGTCTAGGTTGAGAGAAAAGCAGAAGGTAAGAAAAGAGAATTAAAGTAAAAAGAAACCTGGAGTTTAAATTTATTTCAATTTGAATACCAGGATGTATTTGCAATAAAGGGAAGGACATCTGTTTGCTTTCAAATACTGTTTTAAAGTTGACTTTGAACCTTTACTAGGGTATATCTCCAGTATACAATCTATTTTATAGATGACAGAATACTTGTTTAAAATAAATGAGTGAATTACTTGTTTCATTTCTCTTCGAGAAAGCTGAAATTTGGGCAGAATCTATGTAGGCTGACCAAAACATAAATATAAAGTACACATATAATAGACCTCAGTGCTGCAAGTGACTGGGGCCTAAGTGGCTGCTGTCAATTGCAGACTGGAGTTCTAATTGACATTAATATGGAAATATCACTGCCATGAGAATGATTTCCTTTTTATACTTAAAATGATATTTTAGTTTGTCACTGAAAGCAAGAAAAAAGGGTGATTTTCATGAATGAAAATGATATGTGGATTGATTAAATCAGTGGTTCTCAAACTTTTGTACTGGTGACCCCTTTCACATAGCAAGCCTCTGAGTGTGACCATCCCTTATAAATTAAAAACACTTTTAACACCATTATAAATGCTGGAGGCAAAGCAGCATTTGGGGTTTGGGGTGGAGGCTGATACCTCCTGGGTTCCTTCCAACCCTGATATTCTATGATTCTATGACCCCTCATGTAATAACCTCACAACCCCCTGAGGGGTCCTGACCCCCAATTTGAGAACTCCTGGATTAACTTGTTACATTTTGTAGTATTCCGACTTTACATTACAGATCTTAATTATGATCTTATATCAGCATGTTATGCCTTCTCAAGTGCATCACAGTGTCTATTTTCTTTATTTAATTCTTCATTCAGGTTTTACGTTGACCCATATTTTACCTTTAAACTTCACAAAACAGAAAATACCCGTTGGCAATGTAACAGTTAAACTGATTTATGTGGTATAATAAGAACAGGAAAAAGCGCTTAAATAAAACATCAGCATTGTCTTTTTAAATTATCTTTATGCTGTGATCATACAATGAGACCCCACTTTGTTTAAGCGAAAAGATCACATGAAGGTTGAACTGTAGACTTTACACAAAATAAATATGAGTAGTTTAAAATGGCTTCAAGTGATGGCATTTTTTGATTGGCGGTACAGATTCTGAAAGTGTAAATTAATTTCAGTAAGTATATTTTCTAACGCAATTTAAATTGTCAGCTCAGAGTGATCCAAGTTATTCACTTTAAATAATTAATAATTATAGCTAAGATAAAATTTGGACTAGCAATTAGTATGATAAGTTTGTTGTTTTCAAAACTCCCACCATTGGCTATGTCTGATACACTCATAAGGCATAAGGATATGCCGAACTGTGTAATATCAAGTCTATCTGCGACTGACAGAAAGGCTGGTCCATTGCTATATTGTGAATAACATTGGTCATTCACTAGTATAGCTTGGTTAATACCTCAAAAAACTCTCAAACATTTATTTGAATAAGAAATGGAATTTTCTTCAGTGGAGTTTTGCACCCTTTTTGTGCTTGATTTCTGTAAATATTTTAGTCAACAAATTTATTGGCAGAGATGTTTGTGGAAGTGAGTTTTAAGTTTATATCAGTGAATGTGAATTCTGAACTTAAAAACTTGAGTATTTGTTTTGATAATTATATACACCCAAATAAGAAACAAAATAATATCACATGACTAGACCTGGTAAAAACCAAAACAAAGTAAAAACAAAAAACAGTACATTATTTTGTGAACACTTTTCAAAATGTTTTACTGGTTTTTCAAAATTTCAGTATTTTTAGAAATGTTGTACAGCTTCGCACCTACCCAGAAAACAAACACAAAAGTAATGATGGAAATTTTAGCCACCAATCTGAAAGGGTTTTTGGGGGATCAAAATTTGAATTTTGACAAAACTTGTCATTAGAAATCAAAATTTATAATATTTCAACCAGCTCTGCACATGACCAAACAGACATTCAACGCATTTTGAATTCCAAATTTCAAATAAGGAATATGCAAAATGAGTTGCTTGTGAACAGTTTACAACATTTTCAGCCAAGAGGAAAATCTCAGGTTACCCATTGTTGCCAGATGTGGCAACACATTACAGTTGTTGCTGTACTGTTTGTGGAGATTGTGTTCCTTACAGTACCTGGAAATGAAAATCTAATCAGTTAATACTAAAGTATATTTTCCTGAAATACTGTCTGTAAACATTAGATTTCCATTTACTTACTTTGGTAGATTAACACTTTAGTAGATGTTGTTAGTGTCTTGCTATATCGTGCTATACCTGGTGCTATAAGATAATGTTTTAACACTTAAATTAATAAATGTTAGGAGCAGAAGAGACGTTTATGATCAAAACTGATCCAAACTACTGCATAACATAGGTCATAGAATTTGCCTCAGTAATTCCTGCATAGAACCCAATAACTTGTGATTGAACTACAAAAAATCATGAAAAATGAATTATAGAGAATTCAGTGAATTCACAAATCAATCTATGCACATATATTTGAATATTATAAGTACATACCTCATAACATTTGTTTTTCTGCCCCTAACAGTCCCATGACACTCATTCTAGGGAAAGGGCTATTTTAATTGTTCAGGAACTCCAGATCACAGCTTTTCTGGCTCAACATTCATGAGAGGGAACAGTAAGTGTGTAGAGACATGCATAAAAGGTGTTGACCATTGCATGTACAAACAGCATCTGGAGAGTGAAAGAACTTTCTAGGAGGATGTGGTTTGTGAAAACAGAATCTCCATACCTGGAGCAGCAGCAGGGTACTAAAGGGAGACAAGGGAAATGGACTGATAATTCCTGAAAGTAGTATTGATATTTACTTGCAGTTATGCTACTGGGCCACTAGATGACTCTGAGGTGTATTGAAAGTTCCAGAAATAGAATGATATCTGTCAGGAAAGGGAAACAAGGATGGTATGAAACTGCAAAGAAGTTGCTGAGGAAATCTTGTGTTGCTTGTATCAGTTTTCTTTAATAAATGCCTGAAGCTGAGGGAGCACTATGGGTTGGACTGTCATTTACAGACTGAGAATAGTCATCAATATTGAGAGTCCAGATTGACAAGGACAGAAGCAAGGAAACCCCAGGATATGAGAAACTTACCTCAAAGCAACTCAGGAGAAAATAATTTGTACTTTAAACAACCACTAGCCTTCAGAAGAGACTGTGGACATTGAATAATGTTATTTGTCTCTGAATTACAAAACTGGAGAAAAATTTACTTACACTAGTATTTTTTTCTTTTATATTTTATTGGTGTGGAAAAGTATACTTATTAAAGTAAATGCAGTTTACTGGCATCTAGTGTGATGTAAATACACATGCTCTACAGACACATAGTTAACTTAGAATCCACTAGAAATGAAATGTTACATGTGCAACCACATTAAGAAGAATATACTTCAGAAAGACCCACAAAGTGTCTTAAGAGCTGGATCTGCATATTCCTACTAACTATGCCTAGAAGACATGGAGGAAGAAAACTGAGTATCACAGGCTTGAGAACCTTTGCTTGGCTAAAAACACAACTTTTTTTTATCAATTATGACTTCACCTCCTTTTATTTCAACATTTGGAAGTTTTTATCAGGGCTTTTAGTAAGTCATAGAATCATAGAATCATAGAATATCAGGGTTGGAAGGGACCCCAGAAGGTCATCTAGTCCAACCCCCTGCTCGAAGCAGGACCAAGTCCCAGTTAAATCATCCCAGCCAGGGCTTTGTCAAGCCTGACCTTAAAAACCTCTAAGGAAGGAGATTCTACCACCTCCCTAGGTAACGCATTCCAGTGTTTCACCACCCTCTTAGTGAAAAAGTTTTTCCTAATATCCAATCTAAACCTCCCCCATTGCAACTTGAGACCATTACTCCTCGTTCTGTCATCTGCTACCATTGAGAACAGTCTAGAGCCATCCTCTTTGGAACCCCCTTTCAGGTAGTTGAAAGCAGCTATCAAATCCCCCCTCATTCTTCTCTTCTGCAGACTAAACAATCCCAGTTCCCTCAGCCTTTCCTCATAAGTCATGTGTTCCAGTCCCCTAATCATTTGTGTTGCCCTCCGCTGGACTCTTTCCAATTTTTCCACATCCTTCTTGTAGTGTGGGGCCCAAAACTGGACACAGTACTCCAGATGAGGCCTCACCAGTGTCGAATAGAGGGGAACGATCACGTCCCTCGATCTGCTCGCTATGCCCCTACTTATACATCCCAAAATGCCATTGGCCTTCTTGGCAACAAGGGCACACTGCTGACTCATATCCAGCTTCTCGTCCACTGTCACCCCTAGGTCCTTTTCCGCAGAACTGCTGCCTAGCCATTCGGTCCCTAGTCTGTAGCGGTGCATTGGATTCTTCCATCCTAAGTGCAGGACCCTGCACATATCCTTATTGAACCTCATCAGATTTCTTTTGGCCCAATCCTCCAATTTGTCTAGGTCCTTCTGTATCCTATCCCTCCCCTCCAGCGTATCTACCACTCCTCCCAGTTTAGTATCATCCGCAAATTTGCTGAGAGTGCAATCCACACCATCCTCCAGATCATTTATGAAGATATTGAACAAAACGGGCCCCAGGACCGACCCCTGGGGCACTCCACTTGACACCGGCTGCCAACTAGACATGGAGCCATTGATCACTACCCATTGAGCCCGACAATCTAGCCAGCTTTCTACCCACCTTATAGTGCATTCATCCAGCCCATACTTCCTTAACTTGCTGACAAGAATACTTTGGGAGACCGTGTCAAAAGCTTTGCTAAAGTCAAGAAACAATACATCCACTGCTTTCCCTTCATCCACAGAGCCAGTAATCTCATCATAAAAGGCGATTAGATTAGTCAGGCATGACCTTCCCTTGGTGAATCCATGCTGACTGTTCCTGATCACTTTCCTCTCATGTAAGTGCTTCAGGATTGATTCTTTGAGGACTTGCTCCATGATTTTTCCAGGGACTGAGGTGAGACTGACTGGCCTGTAGTTCCCAGGATCCTCCTTCTTCCCTTTTTTAAAGATTGGCACTACATTAGCCTTTTTCCAGTCATCCGGGACTTCCCCCGTTTGCCACGAGTTTTCAAAGATAATGGCCAAGGGCTCTGCAATCACAGCCGCCAATTCCTTCAGCACTCTCGGATGCAACTCGTCCGGCCCCATGGACTTGTGCACGTCCAGCTTTTCTAAATAGTCCCTAACCACCTCTATCTCCACAGAGGGCTGGCCATCTCTTCCCCATTTTGTGATGCCCAGCGCAGCAGTCTGGGAGCTGACCTTGTTAGTGAAAACAGAGGCAAAAAAAGCACTGAGTACATTAGCTTTTTCCACATTCTCTGTCACTAGGTTGCCTCCCTCATTCAGTAAGGGGCCCACACTTTCCTTGGCTTTCTTCTTGTTGCCAACATACCTGAAGAAACCCTTCTTGTTACTCTTGACATCTCTTGCTAGCTGCAGCTCCAGGTGCGATTTGGCCCTCCTGATATCTTTCCTACATGCCCGAGCAATATTTTTATACTCTTCCCTGGTCATATGTCCAACCTTCCACTTCTTGTAAGCTTCTTTTTTATGTTTAAGATCCGCTAGGATTTCACCATTAAGCCAAGCTGGTCGCCTGCCATATTTACTATTCTTTCGACTCATCGGGATGGTTTGTCCCTGTAACCTCAACAGGGATTCCTTGAAATACAGCCAGCTCTCCTGGACTCCCTTCCCCTTCATGTTAGTCCCCCAGGGGATCCTGGCCATCTGTTCCCTGAGGGAGTCGAAGTCTGCTTTCCTGAAGTCCAGGGTCCGTATCCTGCTGCTTACCTTTCTTCCCTGCGTCAGGATCCTGAACTCAACCAACTCATGGTCCTTGTTTATGACCTTCCTTTTTTGAGGAAAAGTCACTGAGAAGGTTGTGGCGAGGAAAGTGGTGTTTTCTGGAGTCCTTGGACTTTCTTGACTATGGTCAAGAAAGTTATAAGCCTTTGTAGAGGGTAGAAACTGCACTGGTTGCATTTGTCTATTAGCTCTTCCTGGAAAAGGATAAAGTTAAATGTCCATCCTGATTTTTTTTTATATTCATCAGCAGCCTTTGATGCCGCTCATTATGAGATTTTGTTGTCTCAGCTATGAACCTTAGAAGGAATAGACTGTGTTTTTCTTTAGTGGTTTCATTCCTTTCTTTTCAGAGGATGCAGCAAGTAGCAGTTGGCAATTGCTCCTCTACCCAAAAGTCTCTCTCACACAGGATACCACTAATTTCTCTAGTTACTGCTGATTCTTTTAAAGATTTTTAAATTGTTCACTGATTTAGATTATATGCTCTTTAAGATAGGGATTGTGTCTCTCTATGTATCTTGGATGGCACCAAATACACTGTTGGCATTAAACCAATATTTTGGTACTATTTTCTTGCCTCAGCAATACAAAAGGATGGGAATCAGGGAGAGAATGTGACCCAATAACTTTGTCTGATTTTTGTAGAAAAAGAAATCTGGGATGGAATGTGCAAAATACCATGAATTTCAATGGCAAAATGAAAATATAGAATTTTGCTCAGTCTAGTTTAGACACTCTTTAGTTGATTTTGCCATATGTAGTTTTGTGCCCCTCAAATTCTGATTTCAGTTCTGATTTCAGTTCCGGATTTGTTTGAGTACCCTATATCCAAAGCAAAACTCAAAGTGAAGCAAGCAAGTTTCATTAAGTTCTATTCATTATATATGCATAAAGGTTTGTGAAGGCACTACTCTCAGGCCAGCTATTACAAGTTTTGTTATGAGACAAACCATGAAACTCAATTTTGAAAAATTGATGCTCATCTACAGAAAGGAAAAAAAAAAGTTTTTGGGTTTAGATAAAAGATTAGTGGGCCCCAAACATGTTTTGTACAAAATACAGCTGTATTTTTCCAAGTTCAAGCCTCAAAAAATAAGGGCCCTATTCAGATCTGTAACACCAGCTTTAGAGTAGAGTAACTGCATAGGCTTCAGTGGCATTATTCCTGTTTTACACTACTGTGAGTGAGATCAGTATCCAGACATAAAATGTCAAATGACTCCATCTCTAAAAAACAGGCTGTTCATTAATTATGCAATGCATCAGAGGGTGCGTCCTTACTTTTGCATGCTTGTTTCAGTGTTACAAGATGGGTCGTGAAAATCACCAAAAAGTATGCTATGTAAGTTATGGATAGCCCCTAATCTACCGATTACAGAGATAGTGACCATTCTGTTAAAATAATTATGGTGTTTAGTCAGGTCATGATGTGTCACAAGGCAATGTCCAGGGAGACTCTATCCTTCACACAAATACTCTTAGTTCTTTCCATAGGGATTACTGATGACATTTTAGCAGATGAAAGTGAGTTTAGTGTTATTCCCCTGCATAAATATATGCAAAACACTTTCCGACAGCATTGTAAGTGAGAAGGAATGAAAACGAGGGATAATGCACTTCAGCACTAATATAACACAAATATTAAATGATATAATATTAGCAGTCACGTATGAACAACAATGTACACTTGTAGAAGCTGTTATAATTTTGTGTAGCTGATATATTAAAGGTGAGAATTTCTAAAGCTCATCTAACTGGATATTTGCATTGCACAATAATTTAACTATGTGCAGAAATTAGGAATGCAAATTGCATGCACATTGTATACACAGTCTTAGCAATTTGAAATTTTGAAAATATGACCTTACAAGTATAGGTGCATATCTGAGCTGGTGTAAATTGCCATAGCTTCACTGACTTCAAGGCAGCTATGACAATTTGCACAACTTGAGGATCTGACCCAGAATATATATATATTACTACACACACACAAAAAAACACACACACACACATATATGTTGAATTTGCATAAGTTAAATGCGTATATGATGCATTTATATATATATATATACATAGGTGAGTTGCATCATACGTGCATTTAACTTACTCAAATTCAACTATACGCGCTCCGCAAAAAAAAAGAAAAATAACAAGATACCTGTAAATAGTGCAGGCAATTCCGCCCACCATTCCACTCAATGAGCATATGCCCCGGAGTGAGTGTGAGATGGGAGACGTGAATCTGCTGTTCCCTCAGTCGGTCTCAGTTCCCGCGTGCCTCTCATAGTGTGAGCATCTCGCCGCGCTGAGTGTGATTCTAGTGTTTAAAGATACTGTACGTATTTTTCGTACAACATGGCCCCTAAACGTAAGCCATCTGCTTCATCTGGTGCTCAACCAAAGAAACAGTGATCTGTTCCAACGCTGGAGGAAAAACTGGCTATGTTGGACTTATTGACAGACGGTATGTCGGTCTCCAACGTGGTGCGTAAAGATGGTCACAACGAATCTAGCATCCATGCCATCAAGATTCAAGAAAGAGAAATTCGTCAAGCTGTGGCATCAAGTGCTCCAATAACTGCTAATAAGGTGACGAGCCAGGTGTGTGATAAGACTTTAGTGAAGACTGAAAAGGCATTAAACTTATGGCTGGAAGACATGAACCATAAACGTGTGCCTATCGATGGCAACACATTGCGAGAAAAGGCACTTAGCCTCCTTGCACTGTTCAAACCTCCCGCCGAAGAGGGACAGCCTTCTGATGAGAAGGAATTCAAAGCCAGCCAAGGTTGGCTTAACAGTTTTAGGAACCGCTTCAGCCTCAAAAACGTGCAGACTACTGGTGAAGCTGCATCTGCCAATGAAGAGGCAGCAAAAGCCTACCCCAAACAATTAAAGAAAATCATAGAAGAAAAGGGCTATCTTCTGGAACAAGTTTTTAATGCTGACGAAACTGGTCTTCTGGAAAAAAATGCCCAACTGCACTTACACTTCAAAATCAGAAAGACAAGCCTCTGCCTTCAAAGCAGCTAAAGATCATGTGACTGTGTTGTTTTGTGGCAATGCGGCTGGGCATTTAATAAAGCCATGCTTGCTCTGCAGGGCTGCAAATCCCCATGCCCTAAAAGGCAAGAACAAAAATCTCCTGCCTGTGTTCTGGCAATCAAATAAAAAGGTTTGGGTGATGGCAGCATTATTTCTGGATTGGTTTCACAAGTGTTTCATTCGGGAGGTCAAGTGGTACCTCGAACAGAAAGGACTTGACTTTAAAGTGTTGCTGATCATAGACAATGCTCCTGGCCACCCTACGGCACTCCGGTATGCGCATAATGATGTTAAAGTTGTCTTTCTCCCCCACAGTACCACCTCCATCCTCCAACCTCTTGACCAAGGCGTGATTCGCTGTTTCAAGGCCATGTGCACGAGGCTTACGTTCTCACGGATACGTAGCGCTATGGATGCTGATCCCAATCTTAATGTGATGGAATGTTAGAAGTCCTTCAACATTGCAGATTGCATCACTTATATTAAACAGGCAATGGATGCAATCAAGCCTGAAACAGTCAATGCATGTTGGCCAAACCTATGAAAAGAACGTGTGAATGATTTTAAGGGTTTCCCGACCATTGACAAAGAAGTGAAACACATTGTTCAGGTGGCCAGGCAAGTGGGTGGTGATGGCTTCATCGACATCCTTGAGGAAGAAATTGAAGAATTAATTGAGAGCCATAGAGAAACATTGACTAACAAAGAGTTAGAGGAACTGATAAAATCATCTACAGAAGACGAAGATGATGACGACGAACAGGAAGAGCCAGCAGGTTGGAATCTTCATAAATTTGTTGAAGTGTTCAAGCAGTGAAACACTTGAATGATTTAATTTCTGAATAAGATCCCTCTATGGAATGAAGCCTCAAAATCATACATAGTATTACGGATGATTTGAGACGGTATCAAGAAATGTTTGAGCAGCTCAAGAGACAACAGTGACAGTTGCCGATCACCATGTTTTTCAAGGAAAAACAACCAGCAGCAGATGAGCCTATGCAATCAACTTCTCGAGCTGAACCAGAGCCAACCACTTTGTCTACGACTCGCTCTCCATCACCCAAGCTCTCCGTCACCTCAGTCTCCTGGATCGACATCAAGCCCTGATGACCCCCTGTAATTACCCCCCTGAAATTACCCCCTGTAATTAAAAATACAGTACTGTAAAATTACATTTTGCATCTGTACTCTTTATTATATACTGCACATTACTGTATACATTATACATTTATACATATTACTGTACAGGGTTGTATACACAAAACCATGTACAGTATACTGTACTTTATGGAAAAAGAAAAGGAGTACTTGTGGCACCTTAGAGACTAACAAATTTATTTGAGCATAAGCTTTCGAAGCTCAAATAAATTTGTTAGTCTCTAAGGTGCCACAAGTACTCCTTTTCTTTTTGCGAATACAGACTAACATGGCTGCTACTCTGAAACCTGTACTTTATGGGCGATTTAAGGGATTTTCAAGGGTAATTTTGACTATACGCGATTTTCGCCTTACACGCTGACTTTAGAACCTAACCCCTGCGTAAGATGTGACTCCACTGTAATATATATACACACAGGTCCAGACCCAAAAATCAGTTGAATTCAGTGAAAGGATTCCCATTTATTTTGTAGGGCTTTGGATCAATCCCAGCGTGGGTACGTTTTTTACTATATTAAGATATAAAATAAAACAATCTCCTATTCCTTCACATACCCATATTCTGCAAAAATGAAAGCCTTTTATTTAATAAGCATTTTGATATCATATTTTGATGAAAGGTTATCTAAAATAGAAAAGTATTATTATTATTATAATCATTCTCTAATTTAAATATATGGATTCCTTCATGCTTTAACTGAGCTGTGTGCAGATTCCTTATTCTTTGTCATTTACCAACAGTGCTATGAAAATTAACAGTTTAGAATAGCAATTTTTTTCATAATCTTAAGTGTTTTATATTAATATCTTGCCAATTTAATTTAATTTAATCATAGAAATTAGAAACGGAAAATGTGTTCAGCCATTTTGGCCATCCATCCAATGTAAAAGTTGAAACAGGTTGTCTGACATATATTGGTTTCTCATTATTAAATGAGTGTATAGAAATCTTTCGGAAGATATATATATATATAGATAGATATAGATATAGATATAGATATAGATATATATATATACACTTTAGAATCTAAGTAGCTTAATGTATCCCGAGCCTTTTTTGAGTTTTAAAGGTTAATGTGCTATCTTTTGCAGGACACCTTATTGAAGAAAAGGCTGATCTGTTCAGAAGTCAGCAAAGAATACTCAAAAACTAATAGCAAGCCATGGATTTGTGGAGCTGCCTGGAGGCATGCAATGTATCTCACTGTCTCCCACAAGTCAACAAACTCCATATTATCTTAGGTCCCTCCCTCTGTATCAGGGCTGCAAGTCTTTGAGGAATTTCCAGCCCCAGAGTCAGTAATTAATATTGTTATAGCAGTCCTCAGCAAGTGGCACACAGACTTCCAAATTCTTTTCCTTAGCATTCTTGGGAAGAGTTACAGACTCATAGATTTTAAGGTCAGAAGCAACCATTAGATCATGAAGTCTGAGCTCCTACATTACACAGGTCATAGAATTTCATCCAGTTACTCCTGCAGTGAGTCCAAAATCTTGTGTTTGACTAAATGACAACTTCCAGAAAGGCATCCGTTCTTGATCTGAAGACTTCAAGAGAGGGAGAATCCACCACTTCCTTTGTTAGTTTATTCCAATTGTGCGTTATTTCTAATTTGAATTTGTCTGACTTCAGCTTCTACCCATTGATTCTTCTTATGCCTTTCTCCATTACTTTAAAGAGACCTTTAGTACCCTGAAGGTTCTCCCCACAAAGTTACTTAGACACTGTAATCAAGTAATTCAAACTCTTCATCTTCTTTTTTTCATATGCTATGTTGTTAGCTTTGGTCTATGCAAGGCTTGGGTATAAGGGGCACTGTGCAAGGAGTAGGAGACTTTGGTCTCTGCAGTAGTCTCTGATTAAAGTCTATTTTTGAGACAAACTTGCTCCTTGGGAACTGGGCAATGGTGTTGGGTTGTATTCGCTGAATTAAGGGATTACCCTGCTTGCTTTTTCACCTTCTTGTTTCAAGATTGATATATATGTGTAAATAAAACAAGATACATTTAGAGTATGCCCAGACTGTGTCGCTGATTACTGCTACACCAGACACAACCCAGCAAGGCTCTTGAATTCTGCTGCCTCTCAGCAGAGGGGCAACACCAGTGTCAGAACAGGACACTGGTACTAAAAGAGGAGACACTAATACAATCATTGCAATGTGGAGTTGTGGGAGGAATTTCCCATCTCTAATTACTTAGGGCTCCTTAACCAGCATCTCAGAAAGAGGTTGTGGAGATCGCTTGTTCTTTGCTGGAGATTGTTAAGGAGTGAGACACCTCCCCGCTTGTTCTTTTTCCCTCTTCCCACTAAACATTTGGTGGGGATGGGGGAATGGGATCATGCTTGTTGTACTGGTATGATGTGTGGAGTTGTATAATTAGACTATTTGATATTTTCTGTAAACTCTGGAATGGTAGCCATCATCTTAAATTAGTGTACATTGCAGGAGTATAACAAAGGACAGTTATTGCTGATTCTTTTATTTACATGATGGTCATTTTATGGTTGTGGCCTTTGTAGCCTGACTTGGATGTCATAATTTGAATGCACAGCTACAGTAGCAATGACCTTTTAATGGTCACCCTTGGTAGCCAAGTGCACCTGTGCTGGCACTAGCGGGGGGTCTTTGAGTACTTAAGGTCCTCGATTTGTGTGTCAATGGGTACAAGGAAATAAGCTATGAGAAGTTATATGAGACATATTTTGGAAAGAAATACTTTGAATTGATCCATTAGTTTTCCTTCTTATCAGGAGGATGAGGATCTTGGATCATGATCTTAATCTTCTCTTCTTGATGCTTAATGTGAGGTTGCTGGTTTGTATGGTATCAGACATCCATGATTTAATTG